>NC_066583.1:161518562-161845562 GCF_024323335.1 Lathyrus oleraceus
AATTAGGTCAAAGCATGTCATATAGAAGCTCAAAGAAGTCAACAGAATGATTTAGCTCAAAACCAATCTCAAACATTTCAATAAATTATCAAATAATTCATGATCAAACATCATCCATAACATGATAAGCATACCAAATTTCAGCTCATTTGGATCAAGGGAAGTAGGTCAATGAAAATCAGAAAGGCAAGGCAAGTTCAAGCATGCTCAAAGAAGTCAACCAAACATGCACCAACTTCAATAAATCATAAAACAGTGGCAACATATGAGAAATGAATGGGATCAAAACCATGACAATCTTTAACATGTCTACAAATCACATGTCAAATTTCAAGTCCATCCAATTATGCATGAGAATTTCACAAGTCATATAGCATCATGTATCACAAAAAGTCAACCATTTGGTCAAACAGGGGAGAAATTATCAATCAAATAGGAAATGCATTCCAAAATTCCAGAAAAATTCACATGTAAACTAGACATCCACAAGTATCTTCATGAAAAAATCCAGACCATTTTGAGTTCAATAAGCATGGTAATTAAAATCATGAAGTTGGACATGCATGGTGTGACACAAATTGTCACACCCCTATTCAAAAAATCATAACTCTCCAACCAGCAATGATAAATTCACAGACTCTACACCAAAATCACCATAAACATGTCTAGTTTGAGCACAAACAATTTGGGAGGCATTGGATAATGTATCACCATTTCACAATCAATTTGGCAAGGCATACATAAAATGGACAACATGAACAATCCCTAGCACATTTTAAAATCCATACATGCAAAAAATCTGGAAAAAATATCATAAAAAACTAGAGATCAAGAGGAGCATTTTGCAAAAAATCCCATGAAATTTGGATAAAAATTGAAGCACTTATGATTTTTGGAAGTTTGGAATCAAAATGAAATAAATATTGAGAAAATGAAATGATTTAATGAAATATTAAAACGGGAATGGCATTTTCGTAAATAGGGGAGTCACTAAGTGAAACGCTGCGTTTCACTTAGTGAGGTGGCGTGCAGTGATTTGTACATGGCAATGGAATAGTGTTTCTCATGCAGAACAAAAATTTCCAGCAACCAATCGCGACCTGGGTTCAACATTTTAGGGTTTATGTGTACAGTGGTCGTGTTCATGAACATGAAGAACAAATGTCCCAGATTTTAGAATCCAGCATACCAATCAAACCGTCTCAACATGCTCATCATCAATTCAACATTTATTTTCATCAATTCAAGCTAATAAAGAAGGACCATGCACAAACATATTCGAATGCCAAACTTTAAGTCAACATAACTCTCAAAATATTCAACCATTTTTTATGATTCAAAGTTCAAAATGATCAGCAAGGCAAGATCTATTCAAAGCACATCATGATTTTGAGAATGGAGAGATTCGAATTCTTACCAAATTTGGAACACAGTGATGATTTAGCGATTGTTTGGTTGTGTTGTGTAGAAACAGATGTTGCTTGATGTCCCAGATGATGAATGAACAATGGCTTTTAGCTCAACAACCCTCGAGGAAGCTCCAATCGAAATCTGCCATGGAAGGAAGCTTCAATGGAACAGTGTTTTCCCTTGCTTACAGTTGTGATACTAGGCTTGTAAATGCTTCCAAGAGGTTTGTAGATGATGGAACAATCAAACAATGTTCGAGCTCTTTGAGATTTTTCAACAAAAATTCAAGATGAAGAAAAAAGGTTTTGAGAGCAAATGAGTTTTTTGATCTGTTTAGTGAAGTGTGGCTAGGGCTTTTCAACAGAAAATGAAGTATATGTACTCTGTTTAGCATCCTAATCATGATTAATGAAGATGGTAATTGGTTTTGGCTTAAAAGAGGTGTTTTTACCAATTTGCTAAAATCCACTCAAGTTGCATGGGGGTGCATGTATATGCACGAAATTGGGCTCAAGCAAATCCAAAACATGATTTCTGAACACTTTCAATTGGTAGAAATTGTTGGAAATGGCTAATTTGAAAGTCAACTTTTTTACCCTTCCTTTTTTAATTCAAGTCAACTAAAAAATGCCATTTTGATTGGTGAATTTTTGGTGGACTGTGATGAAGGATTTGGATAGAGCACATCAAATATGACTTGTAGCAAAAAACCTCACTCAATTTGGCCAAATGGTTTGGAAGTTATGCCACTTTGAAGTTCAAAATTTTTTTAGAATGATTTGATCATAACTTGCCAACCACACATGAGAAATGAGTGTTCTTGGACTTTTTGGAAATGGGAGAACAAGATATTCCACTTTCATGTTGGACAAAAATTCATTTGAAGCTTTTATGATGAAGTAATTTTGAGGAGAATAACTTTCTATTTTTGGCAAATTCCAATTACAGGTCAACCTTCTATTTTTGGCAACTTCTTGTCTGACTTCAAATTCTTCACTGTGGATGTTTGACATGTTATATGAGGCTTATATAGACATGAATGAGACCTCTCAAACCAATTCCCACCATCAAACCACTGATTAAATGCACAGTTGACCACAGTTGACTTCAGTTGACTTTGCTAGGATTTTGGTTGACTGAACCAAGTTCTGATGAATTCCAAACCCTAATCACTTGAGATCTTAATTCAAAATGATGTCACAACTCATATGAACTCTTGATGAATGATCATGGTGCCCAAATTCTTCAAGAATGGCCACCATCCACTGTTCATTGACTGTTTTAACTGACTTGACCTAGTTTGCTTCATCTGCAAGTAACATGGTGAGATGACAAAATTTTTTGTACTTTGGTTAGTAAACATATGAAAAGCAATGACATACAATGCAATACATGCTTGGTGATCAAGAACCACACTCACAAGATGACCCATCCACTAGGAGGGAAGCAAAGGTGCACAAAGATCCTTGAGGCAATGATATGGTATGATATGGGCCATGAGGGATCTTAGGGACAAAATTGGGGTCTTACAGATGCCCCTATTTAAGGTCATTCTAGCCGGAGAAGTGAAGTTTAGAAATCTTCATCTCGACGCGGTAGAATGGGCTTAAATAACAGTAATGAGACAAATTTTGGTCCCTAAGAGACCTCATGATGCAAATGTATGTATGCAAAAGACACAAACTCTGTGGGGAATACAGTTCACACAGAAGAAAAGACGATCCATCGGAGTAATACACTCACCAGGAACAGAGACTCTAACAAGACTCTTGTTGGGGATAATAAAAGAGAAAAAATGCGTGAGCAGGACACGACTTCAGGTTGGGAAAAAACAAAACTGACACCGCGTGAACAAGACACGACTCTGATTAGGGGAATGACAGAAAGCAAACTGGAGACCTCACTGGGGAGTGAAAGACTCACACTGGGGAAAAGAAAATTCCAAAGGAAAAACATCCATTGGAGAGACACAAGCTGACTCCTGGGGAGAAGCAACATGAAACTCCACTGGGGAAGCACCAAAGAATGAGGTGTTACCGGTATAAAGGTAACAAACTCAGGAAGATTGAATATCTAAGACCGGTATAAGGGTGAGAGATATCAATCAACCACATATCTGAGAAAGACCTGGAAAAGGTACATAAACTCAGGAAAAATCTGACTCCACAGGGGGACCGAGGTCATAATAGGGAGCAGAAAGGAAGGAACACCAGGGATACCGAAGTATATAATAGGTGACCGACCAAAGCGTGAATTGGTATATATGCCAAAACACTCATCATCCGAAAGGAGGGCTTGAAAAAGCAAATCGACTTACAGGATGGACATTCGAATCCACAACGGGAAAACGAACCTTACTCAACTGGGGACACAAACCCAAAGAGTGCATGAGATATAATATCCATTACCGGCAGACTGTGGATAAGCATACTCGCATGAGATATATTATCTATTACCGTCAGAACGTAGATAATAAACTCGCATGGTAAGAAACACCAGAGATACCGAAGCATATAATAGGTGATCTACCGAACACGTGGATTGGTATATATGCCAACACACTCATCATCCGAAACATAAACTGGTTAAAGGATGGATATTCGATTCTACAAAGAATACGAATCTTGCTCAGCTGGGGAAAATCAACAAAGGATTCCAACTAAAGAGCGCATGAGACATATTATTCATTACCGGCAGACAGTGAATAATATACTCGAAAGGAAAAGACACCAAAGATACCGAAGTATATAATAGGTGACTAACCAAAAAGAGAGACAATCGATACCAAGCATCCGGGTAAACGAAAGACAACTCAAAGGGATAAATTGCAAGCATCCGGCAATTATCCAACAACAAAGAATATTCGATTCCGCAAAGGGAAAAAATGAAACTTACTCGACCAGGGAAACACAAAAGGCTTCAACTGAAGAGTGCATGAGACATGTTATTCATTACCGGCAGACCGTGAATAACATACTCGCATGGAAGATTATCCACAACCGGTTACTGGGTTAATAAAGGATAAATCAACCGAAAAGAAAGGTATCGGGATACCAAACTAGGTATATAATGATGACCAATCGAAAGGAGCAACAGACATTACCAACAAGAGGGTAAATGAAAGGCGATCTGCTGAGGATTCACTGGTGAGAATCAATGATCCGGGGATGAATTGCATAAACAGCAATTGTCCACAACGACAGGCTGGGGATATATTGATGACAATCAACTATCCGGGGAACGCAATCACTGACAAACAGTGAAGGGACCCGCTGGGGATGAAATTGCTAGCATCCGACAATTATCCAACTGTATCACAAGGCACAAACTCCGCTGGGGAGAAACATCAACACTTGGGATTTACAACTACCGAATACGGGGTAGAAGACCACAAACTCAACTGGGGATAGAAATCACCACAGGGAGACACCAACTCTGTTAGGGATAAAACCACTACAACAGGAATCCACTTATAATCAGGACGAACCACAAAGGTTACTCTGTAAGGGGAAAAGAGATAGGACTTACAACTATCGAAAACGGGGTAATAGCCATACTCTGGTGGGGATAACCACGAATTAGGGTTTACATCTACCGAATAAGGGGTAGAAAACCAAAAAAAACTCTGCGTGGGGATAGAACAAATCACAAATCCGCACGGGAAACCAAAAATAAGGTTTATAACAAATCACAAACTCTGTTGGAGAGTAAGAAACAGGATTTACGACTACCCCCTACTAGGTAGAAAACCAACAATTCTTGCCGAGGAATAAAAGGTATGTAACCACCAATTCCGCTGAAAAGGCAAAGAACAAAGGACTTACAACTACCGGTATAAGGGTAGAGGCCCGAAAGACTCCGCTGGGGAACAACCCACTGGGAAGCACAAGACAATGGACAAATAGCCAATCCGGGAATAATCCGAAAAGACAGACTGAATCAAGAGACGTCCTAATGAGGATGTAACCCAAATAGGAAAATCCATCCCAATATATATGTTGGGAGGAAACGGAAGAAACCGTCATCCATGAGGATATATCTCAATGGGGAACTGTAGAAGGAAAGACAACAGACACTTTCTGCTTATGGGGCTGACTCTATATGGAGAGATTTAACACCCGACATTCGCTAGGGGAGATCTATTAGGGATCTGCACCACCATAGCAAGGAACAATCAATAAGAGATACATGGCGAGAAATGCGACATGAATATCTGAATGTTTATGATTATGCATGAACATGCGTGATTTATGTTTGATGAATGCTGACAAAACAGACATATCTAACACAAACAGGTCCAGGAATCAAACGCCCGGTACTATACTTCCAGGGGAAAAACCAACTGGAAAGCCAATCTGCGGAGATCTATATGCTATAAAGCATAGATCTGCGGGTACTGCTGGAGAAGCAGAGGATCAGAGATATCAGGGAACACCAAATCTCTGAGTGATGGATCAGCAAACAACCCGAACAGGGTACAGAAAGTCACAACGGGCAAAACAGCCACCAAGACGAATCTGTCGGGGAACAAGAGAAAATCTCAAAGATCCGTAGGGGATCTCAGCATCAACTGAGAAACAAAATATTCTGCAACTCTAAACAACTCCGGGGAACAACCCACTGATGGAGGATAACATCATCCAAGTAGAATCCAACTGCATAAGCAACTCTACTGGGGAAAAACTGCTGCTGGAGAAAACTGAGTCTTCAACAACACTCTGCTTGCAACTATGCTGGGGAACAACCCCATCATAAGATCTGGAGAAAGAAGATACAACCAAACCAGGAATATGAACCAAATGTCTTACCTGTTGGAGATCATGCCACCCTTGGGAAAGCACTGAGATATCCTTGAGTATCCTTTCAACCTTGTGAATATTCACTTTGTTTAAAACAACAATTTTGAAAAATTTGATTTGTTTAAAACAATGATATTTTATCAATTAAAACATGCAAAACATTTGTTGAATTGAAACAAATAAGAGTGCAAATAATTAGATAAAAGCTCAAATTGATTTGATGGAATGGTAGCCTGCAAATGGCAAGACTCCATAGATCTGTACAAATTTGAAATCAGTGATATATGTTGGAAGAGGGCTACATTGAACATAATGATCCTTTCTCTACCAATTTGAATCTCGATGTATTCGAAGCTTCAGTTTGACGACGAATCGAGAGTCCTCTGACGAAATGACAGCTGTGGAACAGAAAGTCTTGTCAGGAGGCAGTTACTTGCCAAATCCCTAATTTTTGCCTAGATTGCCCCAGGGTGAGGTACTCAATCTAGCGGGATGCAAATATTCTATTTTTTTCAAGTCTCTAATTTTGGCCTGGATTACCCTTGCGGGTTCTCCACCGAGACGCTCATTTTTGCCTAAGCCGCCCTTTCGGGTTTTCAACTTAGCGAGCCATTCTGTTTTTTTCATTTGCATATACCTTTTTTTTTTTAGGCAAAGTATCTCTTGACTGCATCTGAATTCACAGGACGAGTGAAATCCTCCCCATCCATTGTTGTAAGCATCAATGCTCCGCCTGAAAAGGCTCTCTTAACAACATATGGACCCTCGTAGTTTGGAGTCCACTTGCCCCTGGAATCGGGCGCGAAAGACAAAACTTTCTTAAGCACGAGGTCACCTTCTCGGAACACACGAGGCTTGACCTTCTTATCGAATGCTTTCTTCATTCTCTGCTGATATAACTGACCATGACACATGGCAGTTAACCGCTTCTGTTCAATCAAATTCAGTTGGTCGTAACGACTCTGAATCCATTCAGCATCAGTCAACTTGGCTTCCATCAAGACTCTCATTGATGGTATCTCCACCTCTACTGGGAGAACAGCTTCCATGCCATAAACAAGAGAGAAAGGGGTTGCCCCTGTTGAAGTGCGTACAGACGTACGATATCCATGCAAAGCAAATGGCAGCATCTCATGCCAATCTTTGTACATGACAGTCATTTTCTGGATGATCTTCTTGATATTCTTATTAGCAGCTTCAACAGCCCCATTCATCTTAGGTTTGTAGGGAGAGGAATTATGGTGTGCAATCTTGAATTCAGCGCACAACTCATCCATCATCTTATTATTCAGATTAGATCCATTATCAGTAATGATCCTCTCTGGCACACCATAACGGCAAATCAGCTGGTTTTTGATAAACTTCACAACCACCTGCCGGGTTACATTCGCGTACGAAGCGGCTTCAACCCATTTAGTGAAGTAATCAACTGCTACGAGAATAAACCGGTGTCCGTTGGACGCTTTCGGCTCAATCATGCCGATCATGTTAATTCCCCACATAGAGAAAGGCCATGGTGATGAAATCACATTCAGAAGTGTCGGAGGAATATGAATCTTATCCGCATAAATTTGACACTTGTGACATTTCTTCACATACTTGCAACAGTCAGACTCCATTGTCAGCCAATAGTAGCCTGCTCTCAACATCTTCTTAGCCATGGCGTGTCCATTGGAATGAGTACCAAATGAACCCTCATGGACCTCAGTCATCAACAGGTTTGCTTCGTGTCTATCCACGCATCTGAGCAAAACCATATCGAAATTTCTCTTATATAGCACTTCACCACTGAGGTAGAAACTGCCTGACAACCTTCTCAGAGTTTTCCTATCTTTCACAGATGCCCCAGGCGGGTAGACCTGGTTCTGGAGGAAATTCTTGATATCAAAGTACCAAGGCTTGTCATCTTTCACTTCTTCAATTGCAAATATGTGAGCGGGTCTGTCCAAACGCATCACAGTAATATTGGGGACATCATTCCACCGTCTGACCACAATCATGGAAGCAAGCGTAGCAAGAGCATCTGCCATCCGATTATCCTCTCGAGGAATATGATAAAATTCAACTTCTGTGAAGAATGTTGAAATTCTCCTTGCATAATCTCTGTATGGGATGAGACCTGGTTGATTCGTCTCCCATTCTCCCTTGATCTGATTGACAACCAGGGCCGAATCACCATACACATCAAGATACTTGATTCTCAAATCAATGCATTCTTCAAGTCCCATAATACAGGCTTCGTACTCCGCCATATTATTCGTGCATTTGAAAGTTAGCCTTGTTGTAAACGGAATGTGTGAACCTTGAGGAGTAATGATCACTGCCCCAATTCCATTTCCATATTGATTAACAGCGCCATCAAACACCATCGTCCATCTAGAACCAGGTTCAGGACCTTCATCAAGTGTAGGCTCATCGCAATCTTTCATCTTCAAATACAAAATTTCCTCATCAGGGAAGTCATACTGAACAGACTGATGATCTTCGATCGGCTGGTGCGCTAAATGGTCAGCCAAGATACTTCCTTTGATAGCTTTCTGAGCTCGATACTCAATATCATACTCAAACAACAACATCTGCCAACGGGCAATCCTCCCAGTTAAAGCAGGCTTCTCGAAGATATACTTAATTGGATCCATTCTGGATATCAACCAAGTTGTATGATTTATCATGTACTGGCGCAAACGCTTAGCAGCCCAAGCCAAAGCACAACACGTCTTTTCAAGCGTAGAGTACCGAGACTCACAATCAGTAAACTTCTTACTGAGGTAGTATATAGCAAATTCCTTCTTCCCTGATTCATCTTGTTGACCGAGTACACAACCCATCGAGTCTTCAAGAACTGTCAAATACATAATCAGAGGTCTTCCTTCCACAGGCGGAGACAAGATCGGAGGTTCATACAGATACTCTTTGATACTGTCGAAAGCTTTCTGGCAATCCTCGGTCCAATCATGAGACTGATCTTTCCGAAGGAGCTTGAATATCGGCGCACATGTGGCAGTCATGTGGGATATAAATCTGGAAATGTAGTTCAAGCGGCCAAGAAAACCTCAGACTTGCTTCTCAGTTTTGGGTGCAGGCATCTCTTGTATTGCTTTGACCTTTGCAGGATCAACCTCAATACCTCTTTCACTTACCACAAAACCCAACAATTTGCCGGAACGGACTCCAAATGTACATTTGTTCGGATTCAGGCGAAGTTTGAACTTCCTCAAATGCTGAAAAAGCTTCAACAAATGCTCAATATGCTCAACTTCCGTTCGGGACTTAGCAATCATATCATCAACATAGACCTCTATCTCCTTGTGCATCATATCATGAAACAAGGTAGTCATAGCTCGTTGATACGTGGCTCCGGCGTTCTTCAAACCGAAGGGCATCACTCGATAACAGAATGTTCCCCAAGGTGTGATGAATGTTGTCTTCTCCATATCCTCTGGTGCCATCTTGATTTGATTATATCCGGAAAATCCGTCCATAAAGGAAAAGACTTTGAATTTAGCTGTATTGTCTACCAACATGTCGATGTGTGGTAGAGGAAAATCATCTTTCGGACTAGCTTTGTTCAAATCTCTATAATCAACGCACATACGGACTTTTCCGTCCTTTTTAGGAACAAGCACAATATTGGCCACCCATTGAGGATATGTAGAAGTCACCAGAAACCCCGCATCAATTTGCTTCTGAACTTCCTCTTTGATCTTCACTGCCATATCTGGATGAGTTCTTCTGAGCTTCTACTTCACAGGCACGCACTCAGGCTTCAAAGGCAGGAAATGTTGCACAATATCTGTATCCAAACCCGACATATCTTCATAGGACCAAGCAAAGATATCTGAATATTCTCGTAGCAAACTGATCAAATCTTCCTTGACAGACTCTTCAAGAAGTGCCCCAATCTTCACCAGACGAACACAATCCTCAGACCCCAAGTTGACTGTTTCCAAGTCTTCGAGATGCGGTTGAATGATCTTCTCTTCTTGCTCAAGGAGACGGGTAATCTCATCAGGAATCCCCTCAACATCATCTTCCTCTGCCTCAAATACAGGGAATTCAAAATTGGGAGATGGCGTTGGATCATTATGTTCAATGGGTTTTAGGATCAACCTGCATAATGGTTTTGGTTAATGAAAAATTTCAGAATTTAAACAAACAAACCATTATGCAGATGAAAAAGATTGCTTTTATTCTTGTTTTTATGGGTTTTTTGTGATCACTGATTTCATGCAAAAGCAAAAAGTGAAAACAAAGGAAAAACAAATGTTAAACAATGCATTAATTGAATGAAAACATCATTGTATATATGCTTTGCCAACAATGTCATCACTTCTCCTTTTGGCATGGGAGAAGGGTTTTAAACAAAGTGAACAATTACTCTGATCTATGGATGACTGTAGGAACATCTACAGCGACCCAATTGTGGCAGACACCACCAGGAATAACGAAGTTGTTCACGTCTTCTGCATCCTCTTCCAAGATAGCAGCAGCTTCCTCCTCAGATTGATCATCATGGATGAATCCTCCACTTGTGAACAAACCTTGCTCATTACATGCCCCAGAACAGTAGCCAATGCCAGCCCGGGATCTATTATCTTCAAGTTCAATCACCTTCCCTAGTCCAGCAACTGCACCACATTCAATGGCCAGCTTCGCATCACGGTAGGAAGTGAATGAAGGAGACTTCTTCTCGATTGGTTCATCAATAGATAAAGCTTGGAATGGAGTTCCAACTTCATCCTCAGCGTCAATGTACGAGAAAGAAGACAGATGGCTAACCAGGAGAGCCTTTTCTCCCCCTACTACAACCAATTTCTTATTTTTTACAAATTTCAGCTTCTGGTGTAGGGTGGATGTCACGGCGCCAGCCTCGTGAATCCATGGTCTGCCTAAGAGACAGCTATAAGATGGGTGGATATCCATTACCTGGAAGGTAACTTGGAAATCACTTGGTCCAATTTTGATTGGGAGATCAACTTCCCCAATCACGGTCTTACGCGACCCATCAAATGCTTTCACAACAACCCCATTCTGCCTTATAAGAGGACCTTGATATGACAATCTGGAGAGTGTGGATTTTGGCAATACATTTAGAGAAGATCCAGTGTCCACCAGCACATTGGACATTGCATCAGATTTGCAATTCATGGAGATATGTAAAGCCATGTTGTGGTCTCTTCCCTCCTCAGGGAGATCAGCGTCACAAAAGCTCAAAGTGTTGCAAGCGGTAATGTTTGCAACAATACTATCAAATTGCTCAATGGTGACGTCGTGATCAACATACGCCAGATCCAAGACTTTCTGCAGAGCCTCCCTATGGGGTTCTGAATTCAACAGCAGAGAAAGAATGGAAATCTTGGATGGCGTTTGTAGAAGCTGGTCTACAACGTTGTACTCGCTCTTTCTGATGAGCCTCAGCATCTCATCAGATTCTTCATCTACAATGCCACTCGGGCCAACTGAAGAAACGGGAGTCTTTTGCACAGAGGAGGATGGTTTGGCAACATCACGTGCCTGATTCTGAATATTCACAGCGGTCCCAACCGGACGCTCAACCGTATCAGAAGCAACAACCTTAGGAGGTGCGGAAAACACACGACCACTTCGGGTCAACCCACTTACATCAGCGACGTTGGTCATGGAAGTTGAAGGCAAAGGCACTTCTACCCCATCTTGCACAGCGACAGGATTGTATCTGAATGGCACAGCTCTGTCTGAAGAGTAAGGCACAGGGCCTGCAGGTTTAATGACCAAAGAAGGGGAAGCCTTCGGCTTGCTACTATTGTAACGAATAACAACAGGCTCGGGCAGCTTGAACACTGGTGAAATCACATTCACTTCAGGCTCGTCTTTATCAACATTGCGATTCTGCAGAATCTCAATGGTACCCTCATTCAACAACTTTTGAAGTTCTCTTCGTACTTGATCGCAACCCAAGCGGTTAACCGAGCAGACGCGGCATTTGTCGTGGTTATGCTCCAAGTGGCTGTACTGACACAGCAAACGATGTAATTCAACCAACGACTGCCTGATGTGGCTCACATATCTGACCTTGTACTTCCCAAGGCATTCCTGAATCATATTGACAGATTTCCCATGCGCAGGCAATGGGTTCTTGGTGACATTTGGGCCCGAATCTTCGAAGCTCAAAATTCCACACCTCATAAGGTCTTGAACCTTAGTCTTGAGTGGGTAGCAATTCTCGATGTTATGGCCAGGGGCACCAGAATGATAAACGCAGTGTTGATCTGGTTTATACCACCATTGTGGATTTGCAGGAATGACAGGGGGATCCCTGGGAGAAACCAATTTCCTCTCCAACAAGGAGGGATAAAGCTCTGCGTATGACATCGGAATAGGATCGAAGCTGATCTTCTTTCTATCATAATTCACGTTAGCTTGATTGGTTGTACTTCCACGAGGCTGGTAAGCCTGTTGCTATGGACGATGTTGTTGCTGGTACTGAGGCTGCTGATATTGTTGCTGATGCTGATATTGCTGATGTTGTTGAGCATTGTCTTTGAATACAGGTGCTATGTGAGCCACCTGGTGCTGATGACCGGCACGACGTGCGGGCTTCCTCTGAGTAGAGGGTCTTCTATGTTTGGGATGGGATTGCACAGCATGTGCTTCCCCTTCTTTCCTCTTAAACGCCCCATATCGTTTAGAGGAAGAGCTCTCATCCTTCGCCAATCGTCCCTCACGGACACCTTCTTCGAGACGCATCCCCATGTTCACCATCTCGGTGAAATCAGAGGGAGCGCTTGCTACCATCCGCTCATAATAGAATGAGCCAAGAGTCTTCAAAAAGATCTTGGTCATTTCTTTCTCCTCAAGCGGTGGAGTGATCTGAGCTGCCAGCTCTCGCCACCTCTGGGCGTACTCCTTGAACGTTTCTTTATCCTTCTGGGACATGGCCCTGAGTTGATCACGGTCAGGCTCCATATCAATATTGTACTTATATTGCTTGACGAAGGCTTCGCCAAGGTCGTTGAAGGATCTGATATTGGCACTGTCTAAGCTCATGTACCATCTGAGCGCGGCACCAGACAGACTGTCTTGGAAATAATGAATCAGAAGTTGATCATTATCAGTTTGGGTAGACATCTTCCTGGCGTACATGACCAGGTGTGCGAGTGGACAGGTGTTCCCTTTATACTTTTCAAAGTCAGGTACTTTGAATTTAACTGGTATCTTCACACCTGGAACAAGGCACAACTCGGCAGCAGACTTGCCGAACAAATCTTTACCTCGAAGAGTCCTCAATTCCTTTCTCAGCTCGAGGAATTGGTCGTTCATGGCGTCCATCTTTTCATGAACGTCTGAGCCCTCAGATGGCTCGGAGTGATAGATAGTGTCGTCTACCCTTGGCATGGTATGCACGACAGGAGGAGCGGGAACAGGGACTGGGCTAGATGCCGGCATATGAACAAAGGTTGGCGCAGGCTGATCGGGGCATAAAACCTGGAGGCATTCCCCAAGGGAACCCGGGTGGCATAGCAATGGGCACCTGATGAGCACTGACTGGCACAGTCGAAGTGACGACCTCTGAGATGACCGTCCTCTGGGCAGGAGTTGCAGGCGATTGAGCAGGTTGATTTTGAGCAGCGAGGAGTTGCTCCATCAAAGCGCCAAGTCTGGCGACCTCTTCTTTCAGTTCTCTGTTCTCTTGTTCTAGCTGCTCCATGACTCTTGCAGAATTGACTCGCGTATAATACCGGTGAGTCAGCTTGTCTTCAAAATAAATGAAGAACACAGAGTTAGGACAAGAAGACCAGAAACAAAGGGTACCTGCTTATGCAAGAATGATGCATGAAATGCTTGTGCAGATGCTTTGTTTTTAAGGAACCCTTAGGGTATTATTTGTAATATTTTGAATAGTTAAAGCATTTTAATTTCTCATGGAAAATATTTCATTCAATGTATCAAGACAAAGAAGTACAGCATTTTTGATCATTACAAAGAGAAAAGGGAAATAAACATCCTATGGATCCCTAGAAGCTCGGGATGCTGGAAGACGAGAAGTACACAGCTTCTTGATCTCTCTCTCATAGGCTGCTTCCATATCTGCTTTCTCCTTTGCAAGTCGATCATACCTCCTCTTCCAGAATTTGGAAGACTGAGGAAGCAGAGAGGTCCAAGTGTCGTTCGGATCGTCGATCACTCGATGCTCAAGGAACTCAATCATAGCGTCCTTCTCCTTAAGCTGCTGAAGCAATTCTTCTCTTTCACGGATCCAAGCACGTGAAAGGTCTTCTTCTCTCAACTCCTCTACACGTTGGGTAGGGAGGGTTGAAGGCCCAGCCACATCCAACAGTGTAGGTCTCGGATGATCATACGGCATCAAGTAAGCGGCAGCTCTCTGTCTGACCCAAGAGGTGTATGGCTCCAAAGCAATGCAGTTCTTTGGACCCAACTCGTTCCTACTCTTCTTGCAAATACTGCGCCAAGCACGGACAAAGCTGGCTTTCAGGCCTTGGGGATCTTTACCCTCCAGAAAGAATACACCTTCTAACAGAATGTTATTAGGTTTATCCTTTAGGGGGAACCCAAGCTGACGTCGTGCGAGAATAGGATTGTAGCTGATCCCACCACATGTGCCAAGAAGAGGCACATTAGGGAATTCACCACAATAGTCAATGATCTGGACGGTATCATACACACGATCATACCAAGTGATATCATCATTGGTGAGAGACATAAGTCTCTGAGACCACCGTAGACATCCCTTGTTCTCCTTGAAAGCGACTGTCTGCGGCAAGTGCGAAATAAACCACTTGTACAGCAGGGGTAGACAACAGACAATAACTCCTCCACCCTTTGCATTCCTCAGATGCAAAGAGACATAGGCATCGCCCAACAAAGTCGGAACGGGATTAAGAACTGAGAAGATCCTAATAGCGTTCATGTACACGAACTTGTCGAAGTTGGGAAACAACACTAATCCATAGATGAGTAGCACAAACAAAGCCTCAAAGGCATCCTCACTCATGGCCTTCCCATAAAAGGTAGCTTGATCAATGAGGAACTCGGAAGGAAAACCCTGAATTCCGCCTTTGGTAGTCAGATTAGCTCTAATCAAATCTTCATCTATGTGCAACAAGCTGGCAATCTCTCGAGCAGTCGGAATACTCTCTAGGCCACTGAACGGCACTTGATCCAGAATCGGAATCCCAATGAGATGAGAATACTCCTCCAAGGTTGGCAACAACTGGAAGTCCGGAAATGAGAAGCAATGATACAGGGGATCATAAAACTGGGCCAGAGTACTCATCAACCCTTCGTCAACCTGAGTAGTCAGCAGAGGTAGAAGCTTCCCATAGCGAGCTTTGAAACCCAAGGGATCTAATACATAAGATGTCAGATTCCTTAACTCTTTTACATCGGGTTGTCTAAAGCTGTACTTCTTTGTATGCCTTTTTGGTCTTTCCATGTTTGAGAATTTTGCAAATAAACCCTTTTAAGTTCCTTGAAAATTTTCTTCTTCTTTTTTTTCTGATGACATGAAGTGCAGATGAATGCATGAATGCATGAATGCAACAATCACACTCAAGCATCAAACAAGTCACACCAAACAAAGGTCATGGGAAAGCTCATTGTATCCCTAATATCAATCATCCATTTTGGTGGATTTAGGTTTTCACCTTATCGACACCCAAGTTCCATTGATATTAACGGTACATGAACCGGCTCGAACATCCTTAATATCAACCATCCATTTTGGGGGATTTAGGTTTTATACCTGATCAACGCCCAGGTTCCATTGATATTAAGGTTGTCTGAACGACTCAACCACGAATCACGGGTTTGTTGAGAGTCACGAGCATGGGGTCTCGGTTAAGAACCACCCAAAGGGAGTGTACTAGGGTTTAAACCTGCCAGACATGTTCTATCAGAGGTTCCCATAATCATCGTTCCATCTTTCGAATATTATCGGAGGAACGAATACTCGTATTCCAAAAATATTCTTAAGAGAAACTCTTATGAGTGTAGTATCGCGTAACAATCGCATCAGAACTTACATCTGAACGACCTCCGCACTACGTCCTAAGAATAGGCCAAGATGGGTTTGGTAAACTAAGGTCCTTGGCTTCTACGGCACATGATTGAAAGAATAATGCCTAACCACAAATAACTTGTGTGACATTATTAATCCAACATGACCTCCACCAAGTGAATGGACTCGCAAGTCAACTGGCTAAGGAATACTCCACACCAGTCAACAAGACTATGCCATTCTCCTATCCTAGAGTGCACTCGAGTTCGGGTATAGAACTCATCTCACAGATCACCAAAGCAAACATCAATTGTATATCAAGCAATTCAAACATCACAATCAATACAGTTATCCCAAATGGTACAAAAATATGTCATATAACAAACAACAATATATCACACAACAAGGGTGAAAAGTAGGCAATACCACCAAGGATAGATTTCCCCAGCAGAGTCGCCACTTTTCTGTAGCGGTGTATTCGTCGCTATATGATTTATTGATTAAACCATAAGCAAAGCATACAATGAATTCGAGTCGCCACCGCACTTTTATTTATCCAAAGGACTGGCTAAAAAGCGAACAAAAGCCTAAGAAGTTTTACACATAGAAAACTAATAAAAAGATCAGAGAGTCTGGGTAAGGGGTAAATTACGCAATGGGAAGGTGTTAGGCACCCACTACGTCCTAGGTACTCCTAGGGAGCCCTTTTCACACTTGTTGTATAAAATTGTTATTTGTTATGACATAAGTATTGTGCAAACATGACTGGGATGATGAGAAAAGAATATACAATTTTTATTGTTTTTGTGTTCGAACGGATGAACCCGTTGCCTACGTACCTTCCATCAAAGGTAAGGATCAAAACGCCGTAGTTCGGCTAAAAGATTTCCAAAAGTTAGTGGATTCAATTTTAAACACAAGCCCTAAGGTCTTACGTTATCCACGGGAGAAAACTCAACCTTATACAAACAACAAGTCCACCATGTGAGAACAGCTTCAACTTGCTAGTGAGGGGTTAACCCTATAATAAGCAAGGAAGACTTACAATTCAATCAACTAAGGATGAATAGGTGAGATTGACATCAACCAACTAGGATAAATCAAACCTATGGCTAATGTATGAAAACTTAACAAGAATGGACAAAGCCACAAAACAATTGAATGGGTGAAGTTAATTGATTATGATTATTCACAAAAGGAGGGTCAAAGTATGATTAAGATTGATTCAAAAGAAGTGTTATGAAAATGGAGTTTTGAAAAAGTCAAGGACTTGGGGTCCAGGTTTTTAATTTAAAAGCATGAAGATGTTTGTACAATATTTATCTCAAGTTTTGAAAGCAATGTGTGAAAAGGTTTAGGACAAAGAGGGATGAATGGATGAAGATGGAGTGTAAAACTTCCTAGAAGGTTCACCTCTTGAAGTCATATAGAAGATGACTCAAGTGTGTCCTTTGGAATAGGCAATGAGCAATAACAAGCAAGCAAAGCAAAGGAAGAAAGTCAACAAAAGCGGATACCGGATGCCAATCACTGGACTTATACCAATCTTCTAAAATAGAACTGGATATCAGAGGCCACTCTATGGACTTATACCAATCTCCTCAATAAAGAAATAAAAAGGTGGATACCGGATGCCAATCTATCTGGACTTATACCAATCTCCAACAACAAAGCAAACACTTGGATGTCAGATGCCAATCTATCTGGGCTTACTCTAACCTCCAACATATGATCATAGGAAAACAAATGCCAAATTACACGGACTTGCAATTGCATCCTCACATAAATCAAACAAATGCATCAGGCAAAGAGAAAGATGAGTGGCCAATGAAATGGTCTTATACTCACTTCCATATCATAGGAACAATGGCCAATGAATGGTCTTACAATTGTCCTCAATGGGCAAACAACAAAGATATGTCACAGAGACAAATGAAATGATCATGCACTAATGAGCAATTAATGATGATAAATGCACAAAGCATGCAAGCAAACATGTACAAATGAACCAAGTAATTAATCAATCAAAGGCATCCAGCACACTCTATAACCAAACAATAAGGCTCATACAAAAGGTTAGGCATTAAAGCCAACTGGAATAGGGTTAATGGTGCTCTTAACCTTGACATTGAGAGCCAAGGTGAAGTAGATGAAAGGATATGAGGGGTGTGCCTCATCACTCTTATCCCTGGTCAGGGAGAGCATTGAATATCAGAAAGTGTGGGAGTTCAGAAAGTAGGAACTCTCTCCACAGATTATTGACTCGATAGATCTTGGGTTTTTACTCACTATGCATCAACACATGTGGTGTGAGCAAGGTGAGTGACACACAGAATAGTAGGAGATAGGTTGCATATCTCTTGGGTTCTACCAATTGCCTTATTCAAAGGACTTTTCCTGCTTGGGACAAATGTAAACACACACAAGCATTGCCTCTTAAGGAGGACTTCAGACAGTTGCCTGGCCAAGTAACAGGCCAGGTCTTCCAGACTACATGAAGATAAGAAGTTATACCTCAATGCAAATTGCTATTAAGCAAAGCAAAGCAAGTTCTTAAAGAACTATAAGCAACTAAAGGTACCTAAAACCAGTCAGACAACATTAGCATACAACTCAAAGTTAAATCAAAAATGAGATAGAGATCAACAGTCAACACAATCAGTTAAATGTGCAATGCACAAAGCTCAAAGCATGTGAGCCAAGCAACCTACAAAACAAACAAGTTAGTTCATGATAATCAATCAAGCTCATTCAATTTTTAATGATCTCTTTGAAACATTTGTTGCTTAACCTGAAACAACAAACTTAAACATGAGCAACATGACCACTAGGACAAGCCTAGGGTCAAAAAGAGATAAGAAAATCAAAACAGCAAGTGACAAGTGTCCAAAATCAAGTTCAAACAATCAAGAAACAAACTCAATTGGTTTCATGTTCATATCAATCATCATCATCATTTCATAAGCAAATTAGGTCAAAGCATGTCATATAGAAGCTCAAAGAAGTCAACAGAATGATTTAGCTCAAAACCAATCTCAAACATTTCAATAAATTATCAAATAATTCATGATCAAACATCATCCGTAACATGATAAACATACCAAATTTCAGCTCATTTGGATTAAGGGAAGTAGGTCAATGAAAATCAGAAAGGCAAGGCAAGTTCAAGCATGCTCAAAGAAGTCAACCAAACATGCACCAACTTCAATAAATCATAAAATAGTGGCAACATATGAGAAATGAATGGGATCAAAACCATGACAAACTTTAAGATGTCTACAAATCACTTGTCAAATTTCAAGTCCATCCAATTATGCATGAGAATTTCACAAGTCATATAGCATCATGTATCACAAAAAGTCAACCATTTGGTCAAACAGGGGAGAAATTATCAATCAAATAGGAAACGCATACCAAAATTCCAGAAAAAATTCACATGTAAACTCGACATCCACAAGTATCTTCATGCAAAAATCCAGACCATTTTGAGTTCAATAAGCATGGTAATTAAAATCATGAAGTTGGACATGCATGGTGTGACACAAATTGTCACACCCCTATTCAAAAAATCATAACTCTCCAACCAGCAATGAAAAATTCACAAACTCTATCCCAAAATCACCATAAACATGTCTAGTTTAAGCACAAAAAATTTGGGAGGCATTGGATAATGTATCACCATTTCACAATCAATTTGGCAAGGCATACATAAAATGGACAACATGAACAATCCCTAGCACATTTTAAAATCCATACATGCAAAAAATCTGGAAAAAATATCATAAAAAACTAGAGATCAAGAGGAGCATTTTGCAAAAACTCCCATGAAATTTGGATAAAATTGAAGCACTTATGATTTTTGGAAGTTTGGAATCAAAATGAAATAAATATTGAGAAAATGAAATGATTTAATGAAATATTAAAACGGGAATGGCATTTTCGTAAATAGGGGAGTCACTAAGTGAAACGCTGCGTTTCACTTAGTGAGGTGGCGTGCAGTGATTTGTACATGGCAATGGAATAGTGTTTCTCATGCAGAACAAAAATTTCCAGCAACCAATCGCGACCTGGGTTCAACATTTTAGGGTTTATGTGTACAGTGGTCGTATTCATGAACATGAAGAACAAATGTCCCAGATTTTAGAATCCAGCATACCAATCAAACCGTCTCAACATGCTCATCATCAATTCAACATTTATTTTCATCAATTCAAGCTAATAAAGAAGGACCATGCACAAACATATTCGAATGCCAAACTTTAAGTCAACATAACTCTCAAAATATTCAACCATTTTTTATGATTCAAAGTTCAAAATGATCAGCAAGGCAAGATCTATTCAAAGCACATCAAGATTTTGAGAATGGAGAGATTCGAATTCTTACCAAATTTGGAACACAGTGATGATTTAGCGATTGTTTGGTTGTGTTGTGTAGAAACAGATGTTGCTTGATGTCCCAGATGATGAATGAACAATGGCTTTTAGCTCAACAACCCTCGAGGAAGCTCCAATCGAAATCTGCCATGGAAGGAAGCTTCAATGGAACAGTGTTTTCCCTTGCTTACAGTTGTGATACTAGGCTTGTAAATGCTTCCAAGAGGTTTGTAGATGATGGAACAATCAAACAATGTTCGAGCTCTTTGAGATTTTTCAGCAAAAATTCAAGATGAAGAAAAAAGGTTTTGAGAGCAAATGAGTTTTTTGATCTGTTTAGTGAAGTGTGGCTAGGGCTTTTCAACAGAAAATGAAGTATATGTACTCTGTTTAGCATCCTAATCATGATTAATGAAGATGGTAATTGGTTTTGGCTTAAAAGAGGTGTTTTTACCAATTTGCTAAAAATCCACTCAAGTTGCATGGGGGTGCATGTATATGCACGAAATTGGGCTCAAGCAAATCCAAAACATGATTTCTGAACACTTTCAATTGGTAGAAATTGTTGGAAATGGCTAATTTGAAAGTCAACTTTTTTACCCTTCCTTTTTTAATTCAAGTCAACTAAAAAATGCCATTTTGATTGGTGAATTTTTGGTGGATTGTGATGAAGGATTTGGATAGAGCACATCAAATATGACTTGTAGCAAAAAACCTCACTCAATTTGGCCAAATGGTTTGGAAGTTATGCCACTTTGAAGTTCAAAAATTTTTGAGAATGATTTGATCATAACTTGCCAACCACACATGAGAAATGAGTGTTCTTGGACTTTTTGGAAATGGAAGAACAAGATCTTCAACTTTCATGTTGGACAAAAATTCATTTGAAGCTTGTATGATGAATTAATTTTGAGGAGAAGAACTTTCTATTTTTGGCAAATTCCAATTACAGGTCAACCTTCTATTTTTGGCAACTTCTTGTCTGACTTCAAATTCTTCACTGTGGATGTTTGACATGTTATATGAGGCTTATATAGACATGAATGAGACCTCTCAAACCAATTCCCACCATCAAACCACTGATTAAATGCACAGTTGACCACAGTTGACTTCAGTTGACTTTGCTAGGATTTTGGTTGACTGAACCAAGTTCTGATGAATTCCAAACCCTAATCACTTAAGATCTTAATTCAAAATGATGTCACAACTCATATGAACTCTTGATGAATGATCATGGTGCCCAAATTCTTCAAGAATGGCCACCATCCACTGTTCATTGACTGTTTTAACTGACTTGACCTAGTTTGCTTCATCTGCAAGTAACATGGTGAGATGACAAAAAATTTTGTACTTTGGTTAGTAAACATATGAAAAGCAATGACATACAATGCAATACATGCTTGGTGATCAAGAACCACACTCACAAGATGACCCACCCACTAGGAGGGAAGCAAAGGTGCACAAAGATCCTTGAGGCAATGATATGGTATGATATGGGCCATGAGGGATCTTAGGGACAAAATTGGGGTCTTACAGAAAGGACCAAAATATATCATGACAAAAAGTTGGTAAGGCGGAAGTTTCAAGTCGGACAACAAGTCTTACTATTCAATTCAAGGTTGTGATTGTTTCCAGGAAAACTAAAATCCAAGTGGTTAGGGCCGTTCGTTGTCATAGAAGTTTTCCAAAACGATGCCATTGGAATTCAAGATCACGATGATATGAGGAGGTTTAAAGTAAATGATAAAAGGTTAAAGCATTATTATGGAGGGGAGATTCCAAACGAAAAAGTTTCCCTAATACTGTTGGACCCTTAAATCCAGCCATCAAGCTAATGACACAAAACGAGCGCTTCATGGGAGGCAACCCATCTATTATAACAAGTTTTTTGTTTTTGCAGAATTTACTTTATTTTAATAGTGAAGTTCAATAATAAGAAGTAGCCACTCGAGCATGCCTTTCAATCAAAATCTATGCTTGTCTTTAATGAGCAATTTTGTAGTTGTTGTTTCTTTCAAATTTACAAAATTTGCACTTGTAGAATTGAACAAATGAACTAAAAGAACCAAAAGGAAACTTGATTATCAGGAAAGCGACTTATAACTTAAAGGCAAAGGATAAAAAAGGAATCAAGTTACTTGTACTTAACCTTCAGATACCTCAACTAGTAAGATTAGATCCAAATAAATTCCATTATTTACTATTCCTTTTATTGAATGTATCCATGCATTGTTGTTTTATCAGGTTTGAACTATTTTCGATTAAATTTGTCTTGTTTGGTTGACACAAATTGAGGAAGTTGTTTGTTTTTAACTTTAAACCTTTTTAACTACCCTATAGTAATAGGATACATGCATTGCTCACCACTTTGAGCTTAAACTTTCTTTCAGTGACTTAGACTTATTTATTAGCCACATGACTTGAAAGATTTTATCCTTCCACTCTCTCTTTGGAGTTAGGTAGAAATGTAATTCTAAAGTTGTATGTGTTCTTGCAAAAAACACTAAAAGGTTGACTTCCTTGTTTTAAGTCAAGGATAGCCTAAAATAAATGGTTGGAGTGTTTGTTATATGTATTTGTCTCGTTTTTTGCCCATCCTCTATCCTCCAAACGTCTTCCTACTTATAGATCTCCTTCCCCCTTAGTTGACTTTCCATTTCCCTCATAAATTCATCTATCAATAATGTATGTCGCCTCTATAATGGCTATGTAACGTCCGCCTCTTCATTGATAATTGTTCTATCATAATGGATTTATCACGTAACTGTTATTTTGTGACCCTTCAAGTGGCATCCTGGCCTGTTCATCAGTCCCGACTTGTACCATTCAGCTCAACCTTGCTTACCCAGATGTACTAACTAGATTCTGATTAGTAGATGACCTCCCGACTACCCTACATGCTAACCCTACCATACTCGGTTATCGTGCCAACTCGGTTTCAAAAACTCACGTGCTTAAGGAGGTTTCATCTATCTCATACCTCGGTAGGACAACTAGTTTTACGGGTGTCATACCCTAAAATTTGCCCGTTAATCTTGCAAGACATTTTTCAAGGCATTCTAACTCATTTTTCAAGGCATTGATCTTAAAGGAACAAAGACCCAGCACACAGGTGGTCAACTCCAAGAAATGGCTTAAAATGGCTTGCTCGCTAGGCGAGCCAAATCATTCGCCTAGCGAACTCTTCGCTGCGCCACTCGCCTAACGAAGCTTGCGAATACCAGAATTTTTGGGCTTCATTCTGAGCCCATCAGGTCACAAAAACTATTATAAATACCAAGACCTCATTCAGAAAAAAGGGAGATGAGTCAGAGAAAAGGACAGAAGGAAACGGACAGAAACCCTAGCAAGGAAACCCTAACAGAAGCAACCGAGCAAACCCTGGAGGCTAACCAAGAGAATTCAGAGCGACCTTAAAGGAAACCCTGAAGGCAACTCATCTGCACAAAGGTTACCTCCACCCAACTCAATCCGACACCAAGAGTGATCTGCCAATTCAACGTTGCAATTCAATTGCAAACAGGTTAGCACTACCGTTACCGCTTTATGCTCTTAATTTACATGTGGCATTATGATTGAATTTATAAACACATCTTAGATTTTGCATATGGGTTTAAGTATATATGAATGTGAAAAATAATATCTTGAATGTTTAACCATGTAATTTCTGTAATGGATGCCATAGGGTTTGGAGCTCGCTGAAATCGTACTGTTCTTAAATTCAAACCCGCAGCCGTTCGCTAGCACATCGCTAAGCGAACCTGTGGCGAGTGTTTGCTAAGCCCTCGCTAGGCGAGGCAGCAGCGGACGTGACAGTCGCTGACTTTTCTGTTCTGATCTTTGCTCATCTAACATGTTTTATCATAGCCATGCATTGTTTACCTGACCTTATTACTGTTGTGATTCCTTTTGTTTGGTGCAATTCTCGATTGCACCCTGATTTGGTGTTCTGACCTGTTTGCTGAATTTTGTAAGGGTTCATATACTCCCGGAAAAGGTAGCTTGCTAGGTATTCCACTTTATTTGTGGGATACCCTTGTGGAGATTCATCCTAATTACCTAATTGATTATGATATGGAGATTCATCCTAATTGCCTAATTGATTATAAAATATTGCTTTTGAATATGTGATCTTGGCCCTCTCTTTGTTGCCTTACGGTATTACGATATTACGGTCATGTCCCGCGAATGTGGGGATACACTTAGCAAAGACCCTTCGATTAAATCATCATGTCCCTATAAGATAAACCATAGTCCCTCGGACGCTGCCTGCGAATATATGATTTTGTCCCTCGATGACCCGTCGTTGTAGCCTACGGTTAAATGATGATCGTCCCTTCGAATGCTAAGGTATCCTTACAAATGTTGCCTTCAATGGCCAATTGATGACCCTACGATGTCCCTTACATCCAAAGGACAAGACTACTTACTTCTCAATAGTAAGGACAGTTTTACCCTCATAAGGATAGGAAATACCTATAAAGACCTGGGTAGGTATAACTCTTAATTGCTGACTCACAACTTAAAATATTTTTCACACCCCACAAATTTGCAAAATATCTATTAGAAAATCACCACTTGGCATACATTCGTACTAGGATCATTGCCAAGTTATATTTTTCTAAACAACTTTCAAAATTAAACGAGATAAATACTTTGTATACATTCGTACAAGAATCATTACAAAGTTAAACTCTCTCTTCAAAACATTTTCTAAGCAGTTCACAAACACTTTTTTTTTCAGACAAGAAAAATAACATAAGTGATCAAGCAATTAAGAGCCCATGGATAACCATGGATACAAAGGGTGCTAACACCTTCCCTTTGTATAATGTACCTCCCGAACCCAAAATCTAATCAAGGTCTTTCCTGTTCTTTTCCGCCTTTCCTTATTGGATAAAAGAAAAGTCGGTGGCGACTCTTGCTAACCGCGACATTTTCTTTCCAAAGCAAAAACACAAAAGTCCAGTTCACCGTATGACAGAACTGGCGACTCTGCTGGGGATAACAAAGAGAGGTTACCTTAAAAAATAAAAAAAAATAAAAAAAAAAAAAATTAAAACAAGATCGCTTATTTGAATTGTCTGATTTAATTTTAAGGGGTTGCTTGGGTATGTTGTTCTTGAGTGAAAGATCCTACACCCGGATCTAGTGTACCTTAGGTAAGTAGCAATAGATCATCGCGACTATCCGGCGTATACTGGAATGGTTAAAATGATGACTACGGTTAATGTGACACTTTGGATGTCCTGATGTTCCTCATGTTTACTTGAGGAGAAATTTGGCGTCTGCGTGGTGTCATCAAAGAATTAACCAGACCTTTAGAACCCTAATTGACTCATCCTGGCCATTAGAAAGTAGTGAGATAACTGACTTCGGTTCCGACTGGGGTTGGTTGAGACTCGATACTACACTCTTTTAGATTGGACTTTAGGGAAGCTTTGGTCAACCACTTGGTGTTGCACTGAAGTGGACTTAAAGGAAGGTCAATGATTGGAGATCCTTTTAGAACCCGGTTACTATTCTAGGACAAGTTGAACCAACCAAACTTCAGTGGGGAGGGTACTTACCTATGGAACTCATGCAAGCCTTAAAACTTAGGGATGATTGTTGTGTGACTTGTTTGTGCTTATTATTTGCTTACCATCATAACATCATAACATCATGACATCATGGCATTGTACTAACCATTTCAAGGACTTAGGGATTTGACTTTGCTCTGTTTAACAGGGCTATGGCTTCCAGGAAGACTATCCGGATTAATTTCGTAGTGACCTCTCCTCAACTAAAGAATTTAGTGTCAGAACTTCCTGATCAGGCTCAGTTCATCAAGAAACATGGTTCTCTCCTCAATTTAGTTACCACCGGTTTCAAGGAAGATATGATGAGAGTTTTATTCCAGTTCTTCGACCCTAAACATCATTGCTTCACCTTCCCGGATTATCAGTTGGTGCCCACGTTAGAAGAATTCTCCAGGCTGCTTGGGATACCTATCCTTGATCAAACACCTTTCAGTGGTTTAGAAAAGATTCCGAAGTCTGAAGAAGTTGTCGCGGCTTTACACATGACAAAGTCCGATATTGAAACTAATTGGGTAACAAGAAGTGGAATTAAGGGTTTACTTGCCAAATTTCTGATAAACAAGGCCCGAGAATTCTTAAAAGTTATGGATGTCCATGCTTTCGAAGATGTCCTAGCATTACTAATCTATGGTTTGGTGTTATTCCCTAATCCAGACCAATTCATAGACATGAATGCTATTAAGATATTTCTCACTCATAACCCTGTGCCTACCTTGCTAGGAGACATTTTGCATTCCCTTCACACCCGTACTGTGAAAAGCCAAGGAACTCTCATGTGTTGTGTACCTTTATTATCTAGGTGGTTTATTTCGCACCTTCCTCAATCAGTCTTGAAGAATGAGCAAAATTTGAAATGGTCTCAAAGGATAATGTCGCTCTCCCATTCAGACATCCGTTGGTGTCCTCATCTCAAAGAAAATGTTATCATCATTGACCGTTGTGGAGAATTCTCTAACGTACCACTCCTGGGGATAAGAGGAGGTATTACTTATAACCCGGCCTTAGCCCTACGTCAGTTTGGTTGTGCTCGAAGAGATGGCCCACATGAAATAGTCATCCAAGGCACTGTGTTTGACTATGACAACGATTCTCAAAGTCTCCGTCAAAGGTTTGTACGAGCTTGGGGCATGGTGAAAAGAAGTACTTTAGGACAAAAAAACTCTATTCCTATGGAACCTTATCTCAGATGGGTACGCGCAAGAGCTCGTGAACTTGTCATGCCATATCTTGCAGTCGGACCATTGATTGTTGAACCAGGAGTTGAAGGAGGTACTCCTCAGATCATTCCTTATCCAGATATGCCTACCGATGTTGAAGAATTGAAGAGATCCTGGATCCAGTTGAGAGAGGAAAGGGATACTTTTGAAGCCCAGTTCTGTGCTGAAAGGAAGAAAGTGTTAGAACTTACCAACCAGCTTAATGAGGAACGAAGACTCAATGCATATCTTCGCCCAAAAAGAAGCCGTCCCTGGGAGACTTGAGCTTTCATTGTATTTTATTATTTTATTGTAATGAACATTAATTAAAGAAATTATTAATAAAAGTTCCTCTCTTTTTGGTGGTTTACGCAAAGTTAAATTCCAAAAGTCCTTGAAAACATTTCATACATTGCATAACAGGTATTCTAAAAGATCAATGTTCTCACGGTCTTCCTTCTAAACAGAAAAATGGCCCTCGAACAAACTGTCAAGGATCTCCAGGCTCAAAATGCTCAATTCCAGGAGATGATCTTGAACTTATCCAAGGGGCAGGAGGAACTAAAGGCTCTCTTGCTCGAGAAGAAGAAAGACAAGAAAGCTGTGAGCTACATTAACCCGGGAAGAAGGCTTAAAGGACAGGCCGCAGGAGTCAAGATGGGAATGCCGAAGGATCAAGAAGAGGAGACATAGAATGATTCAGAAGAGGAGAATGTTGATCTCTTCAACCTTGAGGACGACGATGAAGATTACGAGAATGAACAGTACTCTCCAAGAGATGGCAAGTACAAGTTGCTGGAAGAACGTATGCTAGCTATGGAGGGCCAGAAGGCGCCCGGTATGGATTTTGAAAGCTTGGGTCTGGTCTCCGATGTGGCCATTCCTCGCAAATTCAAGATCCCCACTTTCACTAAGTACCATGGTGCGTCTTGTCCTCAGATGCATCTGAGAGCTTATGTGAGAAAGATTCAGCCGTATACCACTGATAGGAAGCTATGGATCCATTTCTTCCAAGAGAGTCTGGCTGGCACACAGTTGGAATGGTACTATCAGCTCGAGAGCTCTAACATCCGCACCTGGACTGATTTAGCAACAACTTTCTACAAGCAGTACCAGTATAATTCTGAACTAGCGCCTACTCGGCTACAGTTGCAGAATATGACTATGGGATCTAAAGAAGGCTTCAAAGAATATGCTCAAAAATGGAGAGATTTGGCTGGCAGAGTGCAACCCCCTATGACTGATCAAGAATTAGTAGACATGTTCATGAGTACACTGACGGGCCCATTCTACAGCCATCTACTGGGAAGTTCTTCATCGGGTTTCACTGAACTTATATTGACAGGTGAACATGTTGAAAGCGACATTCGAAGTGGAAAGATACAGGCGGCTACCTCTGCAAGCACCAAAAGGTCCTATCAGGGGAGGAACGAATCAAATGCTGTGTACGGTCAAAGGGGTATGCTAAAAGCAAAGTTGATTACCCTCAGAGATCCTCCTACGAATCCCAACACTACTTCTCCTCGTTATAATCCCAATGCCAGGTGTGCATATCACTCTGATAGCCCCGGGCATGATACAAACGATTGTTGGTTGTTGAAGAATAAGATTCAGGATGTGATCGAGGCTGGAGAAATTGAATTTGATCCTCCAGAGACTCCTAATGTCATCACTGCACCTATGCCTAACCATGACAAGACTGTTAATGTTGTGGATGACAATTCTCACATTTCTAATGTAGCTGACTTCGCATCTCCTCTCCTGACCATCAAGAAGAATTTATTGCAAACTGGTTTATTTCCAGGTTGTGCTGAAAATTGCGATCTCTGTATACTCCGACCCAATGATTGCTTGAAGTTGAGAAATGGTATTCAACGGCTGATGGACGATCGTACAATTCTCTTCGAAAAGATTCCTAAGGTAGAAAACCCTATTGAAGAAATATCCGTGATTGCTAGGTCCAAAGTTCCAGTGAAGATTATCACTACTAGGGCGCCTGTGAAGATTACTGCTGAGCCCAAGGTAGCTCCCCTAATCATTACCGCACCTGGCCCAGTACCGTATTCCTCAAGCAAAGCCATTCCGTGGAATTATAGAGGTGATGTGTACATCCATGGCGTAAAGCAAGTTGATAATTCCGCTAATCCTAATGGCATTGTTGGGACTAGTAAAATTACTCGAAGTGGAAGGATCTTCTCTCCAGAAATCTCACCTCCCGCCCCCGAAACTCGAGGAAAGGAACCAGTCAACCCTTCTCAGTCAGAGACACCAGTCGAAGTTACTACCGAAGATGTTGCCAAACAAGAAATGGAAGAAGTGCTGAAAATCATCCGCAAGAGTGATTTTGATGTGGTAGAACAGTTAGGGCATACTCCGTCTAAGATCTCGATGTTATCCTTGTTGTTATCTTCTGAATCTCATGTCAATGCATTGATAAAATTCTTGAAGACTGCTCATGTACCTCAGGAAACATCTGTCGATCAGTTCGAAAATTATGTTGCTCACTTGGCAGTTGACAATGGCCTAGGCTTTTCCGATGCTGACCTGACACCAGCAGGAAAGAATCACAATAAAGCTCTGCATATCTCCATTGAGTGTAAGGGGATCACCTTGTCTCATGTGTTGATCGATAATGGCTCTTCTTTGAACGTGCTACCGAAAGCTGTGCTCGATAAACTTGATTGTAAAGGCATTGAACTGAAACCTAGTGACGCTGTGGTGCGTGCTTACGATGGTGCGAAGAGCGTTGTCCACGGTGAAGTGGTCCTCCCTATCAAGATAGGACCTCAAGTCTTCAACACTATCTTTCACATAATGAACATTCGTTCTGCCTATTCCTGCTTGCTGGGACGCCCTTGGATTCATGGGGCAAGTGATGTAGCTTCGTCTCTCCATCAAAAGCTGAGGTATCCAATAGAGGGTAAGATTGTCACTGTGTGTGGGGAAGAAGAGTATATTGTCAGTAGTGTGCATACCTTCAGATACGTCGAGATGGATGGTGAATTCTTTGAGACTCCGTCTCAGTCATTTGAAGTAGTTCCTCCGACTAATCCTGTCCTTAAGCCAACTTCCTGTGTGCCCAAGGTTATTCGTGCTCCTCCTGCTATGATTTCTCTGAAGGACGCTCAAGCCGTGGTTGAAGATGGTGGTCGTACTGGCTGGGGTCAACTGATCGATGTACCATACAAGTCTGATAGATTCGGCCTGGGATTTAGCTCTGAGAAGGTAGTCAAGAATCAGATTAATGCTGTAGAAGATGATGATAGCGATTATGACTTGGATAGCTGGATTTTCCCAACAAGTGGTGACGGACTCAATAATTGGAAGGCTGAAGACACTATCCCGATTTCCTTTAGTCAGGAGTAATTGTTATTGCTATTTTAGTGTTTTAAAGAATTGTGTCTGTGCCCGGGACACAAATAGCTAATTTGTTAAGGGTTTTGTCATTTTCATAAGCATATTCACATTCAATAAATCAATGGACTTTTTTCATTCAAATATTGCGCTCTTTATCTTTCCTGTCATCTTTCAAACAAGCTATGCTTTCGTACACACACTCACGTAACAAATTGCAGATCCATACCCACTCTGGATCCTGTTGATAATAGTTCTACTACTGTTCATTATGACTTTGAAAATCCGATCTACCAAGCCGAGGATGGAAGTGAGGAAGATTGTGAAGTCCCTGGAGAACTTGCCAGACTGTTACTGCAAGAAGAAAAGACCATACAGCCGCATGAGGAATCAATTGAAACTGTAAATCTGGGTACCGAAGTAGACAAGAAAGAAGTCAAAATAGGAGCAGGCTTGGAAAACAGTGTCAAGGGAAGATTGATTCAGATGTTAGATGACTATATAGAGATTTTTGCTTGGTCTTATGAAGACATGCCGGGACTGGATACTGATATAGTAGTGTATCGTTTGCCAATGAAGGAAGATTGTCGTCCTGTTAAGCAAAAGGTTCGCCGCATGCGTCCTAAAATGTCTGAGAGAATCAAAGTCGAGGTTATGAAACAATTTGATGCAGGTTTTCTGGCTGTTACTTCTTATCCTCAATGGGTTGCTAATGTGGTACCAGTGCCAAAGAAGGATGGTAAGGTGTGAATGTGTGTAGATTACAGAGATTTGAATAAAGTGAGTCCCAAGGATGACTTTCCACTTCCGCACATTGATGTTCTGGTAGATAACACCGCTCAACACAAGGTATTCTCATTCATGGATGGATTCTCAAGTTATAACCAGATTAAGATGGCGCCTGAGGACATGGAGAAAACTACGTTTGTGACGCAATGGGGCACTTTCTGTTATAAAGTAATGCCATTCGGTTTAAACAATGCAGGGTAACGTACCAGCGTGCTATGGTGGTTTTGTTCCATGATATGATCCATCATGAAATAGAGGTATATGTGGATGACATGATAGCCAGATCTCATACTGAAGAAGAACATCTCGATCATTTATACAAACTGTTTGAGAGGTTGAAGAGGTACAAGTTGAGATTGAACCCGAACAAATGCACCTTTGGAGTAAGATCCGGTAAGCTCTTGGGCTTTATTGTCAGTGGTAAAGGAATTGAGGTAGACCCGGCCAAGGTGAGAGCTATTCAAGAAATGCCAGTTCCCCGTACAGATAAAGAAGTCAGAGGTTTCTTGGGACGCTTGAATTACATTGCCCGATTTATCTCCCATTTGACTGCTACCTGCAAACCCATCTTCAAACTACTGAGGAAAAATCAAGAGATGATATGGAATGATGAATGTCAAGAAGCTTTTGATAAAATCAAGAAGTATCTCCAGGAACCTCCAATTCTGATACCACCAGTTGAAGGAAGACCTCTAATCATGTATTTGACCGTGTTAGAAAGTTCAATGGGGTGCGTGTTGGGGCAACATGACGAGTCTGGTCGAAAAGAGCATGCCATATACTACCTTAGCAAAAAGTTTACCGACTGTGAAACAAGATACTCACTGCTTGAGAAAACTTGCTGTGCTTTGGCCTGGGCTGCTCACCGACTAAGACAATATATGTTGAATCACACCACTTTATTGATTTCTAAGATGGATCCTATCAAATATATATTTGAGAAACCTGCCCTCTCCGGAAGAATAGCAAGATGGCAGATGATTTTAACAGAGTATGATATCCAGTATACTACCCAAAAAGCAATCAAAGGAAGCGTGCTAGCTGATCATTTGGCTCATCAAGTAGTGAATGATTACCAGTCTATGAATTTTGAGTTCCCATATGAGGATGTCATGCTTATTACTGATTATGAAGAACCTGGACCGGATGAAGGACCCGAACTGGGATCCCGATGGACTATGGTTTTTGATGGATCTTCTAATGCATTGGGCAATGGTGTTGCTGTTGTAATTATTTCTCCCAGGGGTTGCCATACGCCTTTCACTGCTAGACTATGTTTTGATTGTACCAATAATATGGCTGAGTATGAAGCATGTATTTTGGGACTCAAGGCTGCTATAGACTTAAGAATTAAGTTTTTGAGTGTGTACGGAGACTCAGCATTAGTAATCAGTCAGATCAAAGGAGAATGGGACACTAAACATCCAAATCTCATCCCTTATCGAGAGCGGGTGTTGACATTAATCCCATACTTTGAAGAGATTACATTCAAACATATTCCACGAGAAGAGAATCAGTTGGCAGACGCATTGGCTACCATGTCATCTATGTTCAGAGTCAGATGGGACAGTGAAGCTCCCAGGATCACCATTGAACGATTAGATGAACCAGCATATTGTTATGAACTTAATACTGAGGGAGTAGAGGAGAAACCTTGGTTCCACGAAGTGAAAATATATTTAGAAACTCAGGAATACCCTGAAGGGGCATCCATCAATGACAGAAAATTCCTGAGGAAGTTCTCCGTTAAATTCCTTTTGAGTAATGGAGTATTATACAAACGTAATCATGATTCGACTTTGCTTCGCTGTGTGGATAAAAAGGAAGCAGAAAAGATTATGGAAGACATGCATGACGGTATTTTTGGGACTCATTCTAGTGGACATACGACGGCCAAGAAGATTCTGAGATCAGGGTATTATTGGTCTACCATGGAAGCTGATTGCCACCATCACTCCAGAACCTGTCACAAGTGCCAGATCTATGCGGATAAAGTACATGTGCCTCCTGCTCCATTAAACGTGTTGACAGCCCCTTGGCCCTTTGCAATGTGGGGCATTTATATGATTGGAGAGATTAAACCTACTGCTTCTAACGGGCATCGTTTCATTCTTATTGTTATTGATTACTTTACAAAGTGGGTAGAGGCAGCCTCATTTGCTTCTGTTACCAAGAATGTGGTGGCACGGTTCATCAAGAATAGTCTTATTTGTCGATATGGCATCCCTGAAAGAGTTATCACGGACAATGGCACCAATTTGAACAACAAGATGATTACTGAACTCTGCACGCAGTTCAAAATAAAACACCATAACTCTTCTCCGTACCGGCCAAAGATGAACGGCACCGTGGAGGCTGCTAATAAGAATATCAAGAAGATCATACAAAAGATGACAGTAACGTACAAAGACTGGCATGAGATGTTACCGTTTGCTCTTCATGGCTATCGCACTTCAGTGCGCACTTCGACAGGGGCAACTCCGTTCTCTTTAGTCTACGGAATGGAAGCCGTTTTACCAGTGGAAGTTCAGATTCCCTCTCTAAGAATCATGAAAGAGGCGGGCTTAGATGAAGATGAATGGATTCAGACTCGACTCGATCAGATAAATTTGATTGATGAGAAGAGACTTGCGGCTGTTTGTCATGGGCAGGTATATCAGAAGCGCATGACCCAGGCATTTAACAAAAGAGTCAAGAGACAGGTGTATCAAATTGGCGACTTGGTGATCAAGCGTATCATTCTACCACAAGGTGATCCCAGAGGCAAATGGACTCCCACATACGAAGGGCCATTTGTAGTTAAGAAGGTATTCTCTGGTGGAGCCATGATGCTTGCTACAATGGATGGCGAAGATTTCCCGCATCCTGTGAATGCGGACATAGTTAAAAAATACTACGCATAAAAGAGACCCGCTAGGTCGATGTATCTAGGCAAAAGTAAGGGCATCCCGGCGAACCAAAAGGTTTCGGGCAAAAATTAGGGATAAACATATAAAAATGTACACCCGGCAAGTCGAAAACCTGAAAAGGCGGCTTGGGCAAAAAAGGGTATCCTGGTGGACTGAAAACCTGAAAAGGCGGTCCAGGCAAAAATTAGGGATTAAAGCGTATGACTATGTCCCGTTCTCAGTCAGCTTCACCCAAGTTCAAAGGACTGAACAAGCTAATCACTTTTATCCGACCGCAGGAGATGAGAGGCTTGAAGACATAATGACAGTAGTGGAATTAAAATCAATAGGACTTTTTCTTCATAGCTTTCTCTTTGTTTTCTTGACAATTTCCTCTTACTAGGATTTTTGTCTCCTTGTACACAAATTGCCTGTTTATAGGCCCTCTTTCAAAATCAATACAATTTTATTTCGAAAATAAATGCTGTTGTTTTACTTCCTCTGTTTTGTTTGCGTAAACGTCCATTGATTTAGTTTGAATTAATATATGCATTCGAATATGATCGATGTTTATCAAAAATACATGCATAAAATAGCTATAGCAATTACTAAAAGACTTCAGGATCGAGGAGAAGGTCTAACCATGCGTTCCAAGGAATCCGGTTGCTAATTCTATTCCCCAACAAAAACCAGCTATTTCCCAGAAGAGGTCGGCATCACCAGACAGACTGGTCATCTCTTACATCCCCAGCCAGGCTCTGTTGGATATTTCCACCATCAGACAGAAATCAAGTATCCCCAGCTAAGAAAGGGTCATCAATACAAGTATCTCCAACCAGAATATTGGGATTTATTTTCCCCTGGAAGAACTTTTCAGACGCATAATTCATTCATTACATCATTTCACAGCATATGCATGCATACATTGTTCGCATTTATTTTCAGAAGCATAAAACATCTCATGCATCATGACATGGCATGAAGCTAACTTTATTTTTCAGGTTAATTATCCTCCGGATACGGTCAAAATAAAGATCCATTCAGACGAACATCTTTATCGATTACATTTACATCTTTCAGATATAATCCACATGAACATCCATTCCGACAAGCACTCTGATATCCTCCTAATGGTGGCATCTTTAAGCCCATCCCAGACATTTATTGCAAATACAACATATACAAATATTGTCAGACATAGCCTAACGTACGGTTCATTCTGATTCAGCCTAACGTATGGTTCCTCCAACTGTTCCAAAACGGTCTAGCGTACAACCCATTTGGATGTTCATCCCCTCAGATACGATCTAGCGTATGATCCATTCTGATCTTTATTCCTCAGATACTACCTAGCGTGCGGTACATTCTGAAACGTGGTCTAGCGTAAGACTCCCCTTTCATCCTCAGATACAGCCTGATGGACGGCTCATTCTGCGACTCAGATACGATCTAGCATACAATCCATTATGATCTTTCATCCCCAGTGAAATCACCCGCCTAAGGGACAGCTCATTCTGCTATTCAGATACGATCTAGCGTATGATCCATTCTGATCCTTTATCCCCAGCAGGGTATGACCCATTCGGATCCTTATCTCATCAGGTTCAACTCACCCTAATACCACCTAATGGATGACTCATTATACGGTCTAGCGTATGACCCGGCGTGGCACCCATGTCTTCAAATTGGTCTGATGTACGACGCACTCTGAAGCTCTCATCATCGAACTTCCTGGATGACATCTTTAAGCCCATCTCTATCAAGACTAATTGACAAGTGCAAATTTTTGGGGCATTCTAAGTGTTCAATAATCTTCCACCTCCAGACCACGAATGGCGTACATACCATTCTAACTCTCTCGGTTCAAGAATATTGAACAGGGGCAGCTGTCATACCCCAAAATTTGCCCGTTAATCTTGCAAGACATTTTTCAAGGCACTCTAACTCATTTTTCAAGGAATTTATCTTAAAGGAACAAAGACCCAACACACAGGTGGTCAACTCCAGAAAATGGCTTAAAATGGCTTGCTCGCTAGGCGAGCCAAATCATTCTCCTAGCGAACTCTTCGCTGCGCCACTCGCCTAGCGAAGCTTGCGAATACCAGAATTTTTGGGCTTCATTCTGAGCCCATCAGGTCACAAAAACTATTATAAATACCAAGACCTCATTCAGAAAAAAGGGAGATGAGTCAGAGAAAAGGACAGAAGGAGACGGACAGAAACCCTAGCAAGGAAACCCTAACAGAAGCAACCGAGCAAACCCTGGAGGCTAACCAAGAGAATTCAGAGTGACCCTAAAGGAAACCCTGAAGGCAACTCATCTGCACAAAGGTTACCTCCGCCCAACTCAATCCGACACCAAGAGTGATCTGCCAATTCAACGTTGCAATTCAATTGCAAACAGGTTTGCACTACCGTTACCGCTTTATGCTCTTAATTTACATGTGGCATTATGATTGAATTTATAAACACATCTTAGATTTTGCATATGGGTTTAAGTATATATGAATGTGCAAAATAATATCTTGAATGTTTAACCATGTAATTTCTGTAATGGATGCCATAGGGTTTGGAACTTGCTGAAATCGTACTGTTCTTAAATTCAAACCCGCAGCCGTTCGCTAGCACATCGCTAAGCGAACCTGTGGCGAGTGTTCGCTAAGCCCTCGCTAGGCGAGGCAGCAGCGAACGTGACAGTCGCTGACTTTTCTGTTCTGATCTTTGCTCATCTAACATGTTTTATCATAGCCATGCATTGTTTACCTGACCCTATTACTGTTGTGATTCCTTTTGTTTGGTGCAATTCTCGATTGCACCCTGATTTGGTGTTCTGACCTGTTTGCTGAATTTTGTAAGGGTTCACATACTCCCAGAAAAGGTAGCTTGCTAGGTATTCCACTTTATTTGTGGGATACCCTTGTGGAGATTCATCCTAATTACCTAATTGATTATGATATGGAGATTCATCCTAATTGCCTAATTGATTATAAAATATTGCCTTTGAATATGTGATCTTGGCCCTCTCTTTGTTGCCTTACGGTATTACGATATTACGGTCATGTCCCGCGAATGTGGGGATACACTTAGCAAAGACCCTTCGATTAAATCATCATGTCCCTATAAGATAAACCATAGTCCCTCGGACGCTGCCTGCGAATATATGATTTTGTCCCTCGATGACCCGTCGCTGTAGCCTACGGTTAAATGATGATCGTCCCTTCGAATGCTAAGGTATCCTTACAAATGTTGCCTTCAATGGCCAATCGATGACCCTACGATGTCCCTTACATCCAAAGGAAAAGACGACTTACTTCTCAATAGTAAGGACAGTTTTACCCTCATAAGGATAGGATAGGAAATACCTATAAAGACCTGGGTAGGTATAACTCTTAATTGCTGACTCACAACTTAAAATATTTTTCACACCCCACAAATTTGCAAAATATCTATTAGAAAATCACCACTTGGCATACATTCGTACTAGGATCATTGCCAAGTTATATTTTTCTAAACAGCTTTCAAAATTAAACGAGATAAATACTTTGTATACATTCATACAAGAATCATTACAAAGTTAAACTCTCTCTTCAAAACATTTTCTAAGCAGTTCACAAACACTTTTTTTTTCAGACAAGAAAAATAACATAAGTGATCAAGCAATTAAGAGCCCATGGATAACCATGGATACAAAGGGTGCTAACACCTTCCCTTTGTATAATGTACCTCCCGAACCCAAAATCTAATCAAGGTCTTTCCTGTTCTTTTTCGCCTTTCCTTATTGGATAAAAGAAAAGGCGGTGGCGACTCTTGCTAACCGCGACATTTGCTTTCCAAAGCAAAAACACAAAAGTCCAGTTCACCGTATGACAACGGGATATACATAAGCCCCCCGAGCATTGGATATAAAAGATTGAAGTGTTTGGACAAAAGAAGCTCGAAAAACCTTTCTATTTAGAATCAAAGTCTTCCTCGACCTTTCTATGAAGCAATACTCGACTTTCGCTAGCTACTTTTTAAATGATGATAAGTTTTTTCTCTCTCTTCATGACTACTTTTATGCAAACTCCCACTTCATAATTTTCCCTTTGTTTACAACTTCTTGACCGTTACCATTATCTTATTTTTAAGGATTTTACTTTCATTTAAATATCTTATCCAAACGTCTATTTCCTTTGAACGCGTTACCAACTGATCAACCTTTAAACTTCATGTATCATTACTTTTCTGTTTCTTTTTCTTTATTTTGTATTATGCCTTCATACTCCATTGCTCTTACTATTAGCATTATAAATAGGATTTGGAATTCCTGTATGCGAGAGTGTAAGGGTTATTTAAATAGAGCGGATTTCAACCGAATTATTAAAGAAGTTTACGGAGAAATCCCTTCACCCACTAGTAACGCTGATTTAGAGTCTTCCTCCTCAGGTTTTTCAAACATTAAGATGGATGCGACAGGATCCTTGATAAACAAAGAGGTTTTGAGCTACAACCATAATATTGTTTGTGAAAGCTATATCTCAAAGCTTCACTCCAATACTTCAGTCTCTTCTACCGGAAATGAAGAGGACATAATTCTGGAACCATGTGTAACTGGTGAAAAGTGTGCATTATTCGTCCTAAAGGAGTATTAGGAGAATATTTTTGTTTTTATTCAGGAGTCATTGAAGATTTCAAAGTTTGCTTTCCCTTTACCGACTTGGAATCTGACCTTCTCAAAATCTTAAACATAGCTCCCTCCCAGTTACGCCCTAATGGATGGGGTTTTATCAAAGCTTTTGAGATCGTTTGCGACACGATAAACATAATGCCGACATTAGGTTTATTCTTCTTATTTTTCAAGTTAAAGAGCATAGAGAAAAGAGGGTGGGTTTCCCTTAGCGGAATTCCGAGGAAGAGTTTTCTGCAAGCTTACACAACTAACTATAAGGGATTTAAATACAAAATCCTTTGAGTTAAAAGTGGGGCAAGATGTCCCCATGTTATATATAACTTAGACGGGAATCATTGTTTCCTGATCTACTGGTCAGACAACCCTTTACCTGTTTTTGGTTTTGATTATGACAAATTAAATGATTTGGAAAGTCGGTCTTTGGCCGTCTTGGATGCTTTCTGGGTGGTGAAAGTCATATACCTTTTATAGATGATTGATGAACCCGAACAAGTTTCTATATTTTTGGGTAATCATCCCTATGTTTATTTTCCCTTCTAGTGTAATGTCATTAGTGGTCCTTTTCACTGATTCTGACTTTTATTTCAGCTTAAATGACAAACTTAAAACTTTCAGAATAGAAGAAACTGATGGATGAGGCAAGAGCAAGGCGTGGAGATCAATAAGCTTCCAAGAGCGACCTTACCGGAATTCAGACCTGAGCCATCATACGGAAGAAACTAGAGATTGCTAAGGTGGCTTTCATCATGTTGGACCCTTAGCCAATATCTATCCCTGTTTCAGAGGAGTCGAAACCTACTTCACCCAAGAAGATGAAAACCTTGATGAGTGTTGATGCTAGTCAAGCCGACTTGACAATTACTAACCTTATGCAAGACTCAGGTAGTAGTAATCAATCCAAACCCTCTTATGAGGTTAAGTTTTGGTCCAATGCTTTTTGATGGATTACAATTCCTCTATGATCACCTAAACACAATTGAGGATATGGAAAAGGAAATTTCTATTGGTGCCCAACAATTGACCAAAAATCTTGGGTCATATTTGATAAGATGTGCTATTATGACAAGGGGTTTGTTTGAGGTGTGTGGCGCACATGAGAAGAACGAGATTTGTCTTAACAAAGAGCTGAACCAGTCGATGGATGATTTGAAAGCCCATACTACTCATGTAGAGGAAATAACTAAATTTTTTTCAGAGATTTAAAACAGAAGGAGAAATCAAAATCTCATTTATTGGAAGTGACTAAGCATAAGAAGATCACGGTAACTAGGTGCTCAGAACTGGAAGCGGCTAATGTGGTCCTAACTGAAGAAGAAGAATAATCTTGGAATACTCACGAGGCTTTGAAAAAATTGCTTTTTGTTGATGATGAAGATTTTGAGAGGGCCAAAGCCCAAGCTCGGTGCATCGCACTAGATTTGGATGTGTCAAAGATGGATTTCTTTAAAACCGTGGTGGACGGGCAACTAGTCAACATGCGTGAAGCCTCCCTTGAAGCAGAAGGTTCAAAAAGTATGATGGATGATAATCCGGCATCAGAGGCACAGGTGAACGAACATGATTTTTATTTTTATTTAAAGTTTTTATTGGTTATCATCAGTGATATGCACATTGTAACTTTTTGAACAATATTTTGCTTTCCTATCAAATAATCCAACCTTTTTAAAGGTTTTGTGACGATGTTTATTTTATTGCTTCTCTGCACATTCACCTTGACTTTATTTATTATTATTTTAATTATGAATTTTTGGTCGACCTCTTAGGTCGGGATAACAATCTAATTACTGACCATAGAATCTGGGGCTATACGATGTTCAAAGCCCCTGGGATTCCGTGTTTTAAATGAAAATAGGTGTTCTTAAGCGTTACCCGGTCATAGCCGATGTGCCGGAAGCCCTGAGTTATTTAATTTTTTCTTTAGGCTGTAGGTTTTATTTTACATAGTCCTGTCGAAGCCGATTATTCCCGAGGCTTCAAGTGCGCTTAGAGTTTAGTTAGGCCAGAGGTTTCATTAAACGTTACTCGACCGAAGCCGATTATGCCATAGGCTTCAAGTTCTCTTAGGCTTTAGTTAGGCCAGAGGTTTCATTAAATATTGCCCAGCCAAAGCCGATTATGCCAGAGGCTTCAAGTGCTCTTGGACTTTAGTTAGGCCATATGTTTCATTAAACGTTACCCAACCGAAGCCGATTATGCTAGAGGCTTCAAGTGCGCTTGAACTTTAGTTAGGCCAGAGGTTTCATTAAACATTACCCGACAGAAGCAGATTATGCCAGAGGCTTCAAGTGCGCTTGGAATTTAGTTAGGCCAGAGGTTTCATTAAATGTTACCCGTCCAAAGCCGATTATTCCAGAGGCTTCAAGTACGCTTTGAATGTTTCCCAAATCATGTCCTAGGATTTGCTTTATAAAGATATTTGTTTCAACTATGGGTGCCTCATTAAAAATACCTGTCCTTGTAAGGGAAAATTGTGTATCCTCATAATTTGTATTCACTATATTTATTACATAGTCTAATTGAGATAAAATTTGAGACTAGCTACTTTCCAAATTATGGGTATTTCAACACCCATTAAATTCTTTAACTTGTAAGCCCATTTATTTAACCTTTGACGGACTCGATAGAGTCCCTACCAACTTGGCATTAACTTTCCTATCTTCGTGAGATCATTCACTTTTTTTACCACTAAGTCACCCTTGTGAAATCCCCTACGCCTCACTTTGATATTGAACATCTGAGCAATTCTTTGTTTACTTGTAAATTCTTTGACGTGAGCCATTTCCCTCACTTCATCCAACAAGTTCATCGAAGCATCCAAGCCTTCTGAGTTGATGCTTTCATTAAAAGATAAATGCATATAGGTTGGTGTATTGATCTTAATAGGTATCATTGCATATGCGCTATAAACCATCCTGAGTGGAGTCTCCCGGGTAATTGAATTTGGTGTAGTTCTGATCATGCCTCCCGTGGAAGCATCTGGCAACATACGTGTCTGATTCTTGAGACCTTTAATAAAATTTTGCATTTGCTCCATGTTATTCATATTATGATTCGGGAACCCTCATAATAAAAGTTTAAAATTTTCCCACGAGTCATATAATGATTCAGTTTCATGCTGCTCAAATTTTTTAACTTCAGCTCTTCGCTCAGCAAACTGAGTGGTGGTGAAGAATCTCTCTAAGAATTTATCCTTCAACTCTTTCCATGTCTGAATAGTTCCATTTGGAAGGCAAAGCATCAATCCTTGGCACTTCCAATTAGCGAGAACCCAAACAGCCTTAGCTTGACTTGGTATTCTATGATGTCAGCTGGTCTGCACATCGAAGTTATTTCGTAGAAGCGGGCAAGATGCTTCCATCGATCTCTAATTGTATTCTCGTCGAATAGATTGTCTCTTAAACCTAAAAGAACAAAAAAAAATTATATCAAAGTTAGATGGGTTTGCAGGTACAAACCCTCTAGAAACTTGCTCTTCGTTGGTCCTTTTGCAGTAGTCCCCCAGAGCGGGTGGTGGTACAACTGTCTTAGTGATTTTCTCTTCAGTGTCCGAAAAAATCACAGGATTGTCTTCCACTAAGATTCTTGGAGCTATAGTTGCTTATCTAACTTCTTTCCTGATTGCACATGTAGTTCTTTCAATTTCTAGATCAAACGGTGTCAATGCCGATCTTGAGTTACACATACACAAACAGGAAATACCTCAGTAGTATGGTAATTAACGAAAAATTAAAATTAAAATCAAAACTAAATAAACAAATGTTGCACAAACGTTTACTTGTTGAAATTATCAACGGTCCCCAACAATGGCGCCAAAAACTTGATGACTTCTCGACAAGTGTACCGATAATGTCGTAGTAATAAAAAATATTGAATCCACGAGGAATGTAGTTTAAAAATACAATATTGTGCAATACATAGAAAATACTAAAAAGAAAAACTTTTTTTTGGGGGGGGGGGGCAGGTTTTATTGTGAAAATCAAATAAAGTGTTCTGACAATACTACAGAAGTGATAATGTTGTGTATAAAATCCTCTACTTCTCTACTGTTGATGTTCGATGTATGACATGAATGATATCGTAACTATAATATCACGGCGAATTAACAAAACCGCTATATCCAATCCCTTGGTGTATAGCTCATTAGTTTATACTCTAAGTTTTATATCGCTAGTCCACCAGCGTAAGCAAGATTAGAAAATGCGATAGAACGTTAATTACTAAGCCACTACTCGAGGTCTCATATCCCTATTCAACCGGCGTAAGCACAATAGTTGCCCTAGGCCCGACATATAGACTAATGGTCAGTATTCCCTATGTATCCAATATCATATTAAAATAGTATCTCATATAAAAAACATTAAGAACAAGGTGCAATTGAATAGAATTATAACTCAAAGTATTCATGCAATATCAAAACAAACATGTGTCCCAACAATATTAAAAGAGGTTCACCAAACACAACCCAACCTAAACATAATTATCTACTCATAATGAAAATTACAATACCAAATACAAATACGAAGGTTGCATGAGAAATCCCTTGAAGAATTGGCCTCAAATGACTTCAAATGCCTCCAAATATGCCCTATCAATTTATATTAACCTAATTTAACACTTTTAGTTATTTCACTTAGGCCCAAACTTTCCTTAAATCTCACTACTTTACACCATTAATTCATTATTCTTAATTTCTACCAAAACTCTTGAAATTCCCTATTTTTATTTATTATTTTAATTAAATAAAATAACTAAAATTCTAATCAATTCTCAATATTCTCCAAAAATCCCCCAAAACCATCAAACACACCAATAAACAATTAAAAACTAATTTTAATTCAACTAAAATATAAATATAAAATATTAGGGTGTTCCAAGAGTAAAACAAATGTCATGGTACCTGTCCACTGGATGCTCACGGCATATGACAGGAGAAAAGCATATGTTCCAAACCCTAATTCTGAAAGAGGGAGAAAATATAAGATTTGGAGGAAACCAGTAAGGAAAGATCATTGGTATGAGTACTATTGGTAATTCCTCTATCTCTATTAATAAAGCATTTTTTGATAATGGATGGATTGTGGCAATGCAAGAAGAGCTGAATTAGTTCCAAAGGAATGATGTTTGGGATCTGGTACCGAAACCTTATCAAAAGAATATTATTGGAACAAAATGGGTATTCAAAAACAAATTTAATGAGCAAGGATAAGTGGTTATAAATAAATCCAGACTTGTAGCTCAAGGCTAGAATAAAAAATAAGGTATAGATTTCTATAACACCTTTGTACTTGTTGCAAGGTTAGAGGCAATCAGGTTACTTCTTTACTATGTTATTAATCATAATATTATTTTATACCAAATGGATGTTAAAAGTGAATTTTTAAATGGAGTTATTTATAACGAAGTGTATGTTAAATAACCACATGGATTTGAGGATTCAGTCTACCTAGATAATTTTTTTAACTCTATGGACTAAAACAAGCTCCCAGAGCTTGGCATGAGAGACTGAGTAATATTATGTTAGAAAATAGTTTTCAAAAAGGGAAAGTAGACACTACACTCTTCAGAAAGACACTTAAAAATGATAACTTAATTGTCCAAGTATATATAGATGATATTATCTCTGGTTCTACTAATGTTTTCCTTTGCAAAGAATTTTCAAAGTCAATGCAGGGTGAGTTTGAGATAAGTATGATGGGAGAAACGAAGTTATTCCTTTGCATTCAAATCAATCAATGTAAGGATGAAGTTTATGTTCATCAGACAAAATACACAAAGTTGCTTCTGAAGATGTTCAAGCTAGATGATTGCAAGATCATGATAACTCATATTCATCCAACCTACAATCTGGGTAAAGAGGAAAGCAACACCAAAGTCTGTTAGAAGTTGTATAAAGGTATGATTGGCTATTTACTTTTTTTAGCAGCTTCTAGACCAAATATTTTGTTCAGTGTATATCTGTGTGCAAGATTTCAGTCACATCGTAGAGAGACTCACTTAACCGCTTTTACGAGGATCTTTAGATATATAAAGGGAACAATCAATCTAGGTTTTCTTTATAAAAAATACCCAGATTTTAAGCTAGTTGGATTCTGTAATGCTGAGTATGTTGGGGATAGAATGAAGAGAAAATCCACAAGTGGAAACTGTCAATTCATAGGTGAAAATATAATATCTTGGGCTAGTAAAAGACAAACAACGATTGCTTTGTCTACAGAAGAAGCATAATATATCTCATCTACAAGTTGTTGCACATAACTACTCTAGATGAGATATAAGTTGGAATACTATCAGATATGTGGAAGAAATATTCCAATCTTGTGTGATAATAATGTTGCTATCTGTTTGGCAAAGAATCCTATTCAACATTCAAGAACCAATCACATAGAAAAGTTACACCATTTTATTAGAGATTATGTTCAGAAGGGTGTGATAGATATATAGTTTATTGATAGTGATCATCAATGGGCTGATATATTTACCAAGCCTCTTACTATTGAAAGATTTGATTTTATTAAAAATAATCTTAACATGAATTTTGTAACAGATTAGTGCTTGCTTCTGAATGGAGGATCAAAGTTTGATGATGATCAGAAGCTACTATGATCAGAAGCTCTGAACTAGATTTTGATGAATAGTAGCCTCTAAATCATCTCAATCTCTGATACTTAGAATATGATTAGTCGTCTCTGATAGCATTTAAGTGGAAAACTTTTTATATTCTACTTACATTTGTGCCACTTATGTGTCAAAATCTGAAAGGTCTTCTGACATGTGGTTTTTAACTATTGAGTATTTACCTTCAACTTAACATGTGATCCTGGGTTATTTGACTCTGAACTAGTTAGTCCTATGAGTAAAAAGGTTCTCTGATTCTAAAGGTCCTAAGTCAGAATTTCTTTGGGAATTTTCCGTCTTCTGGACTTTGAGTTATTGATGGGTATAGTTAAGCACTTTTTGTTAGGGCAAAAGAGTGTGACATCTGCCATGCATAGTCTTATTGCTGTAAAAAACATTTGCATAACTTTTGGGGGTTATTTTCTTATGTAAAATAATATCATGTTTTGGCGCCCCCTAGGTTATCATAATTGTTTATGTTTGTATGGTTAATTTTTAAATAAAAAAACTCAATGTATCATTCTTTTCACACACAACATGGATGAAATGGTTGAAAACTTCTATGTAACATACCTATTTGTGGCTCACTCTAAAGGATGTTAAGGGAAAGAGAATCATAAAAAATGCAATGGGAAAGGATATGTTAATATTGATAAATAAATTATTACAAATCCAGAATCATTCTCAAAAGCTAACAGATGCACTACAAAGATTACACCTCTTAGATTACACCAGGATAAAAATCACTCATTTTAAGGAAGGTCATCCAGTCCTCATCAGTGTCTGATCCACTGTCATCATCTGGATCCTTCTTCTTCTTGAGGTTCTTCATCTTTGAGACTGAAGTCCTTCCTACACGGTAGCTCTAGCAGATGAACCAGACTGGGATTCTTGAGCCTATCATCTCTGTGCTTCTTCCCCTCAACTTCACTGGATTTCAAAATAACGTTGCTAACCTCTTGGGAAGAGACCTCATTAGAGTTTCTGAATGACTTGCTCATATGTTTCAGTTATGAGAAAAGCTAGATTGGAAGAATAATTAATGTGACCTTGCTAGTAATGAAACCCTGCTTATATAGAAAATTTGGGATGCAGCAAAATCAATGTTGTTTATTATGCACCAATGAACATAGAAGAGAGATCTATTATTGGTGTTCAAGCACATCTCCCTATCTTTGACTGCCATTGTTTCTCTCAAATGCTCAGTTGTCAGAATCAACTTTGACCATCTCAAGAATTGAAGAAATTGTTCCCAGCCATTCTAGCCATATTTCACATTTCATAAAATTTCTTTTAGATTGACTATGTCTTCAAATTATTTTTTTATGATAAAGGGGAGAAACAAACATGACTTTGATTCATTTTTATCCAAATTTGATAAAATACCAAACATTTATTTCTGTGGATTTGATTATAAGATTATTGTGCTTCTGACAATTCTCTTTTGAGTTTAAAACTTGTTATCTTCAGTATCCTTTTCTATTTCCTTTAATTTTGTTGATGAGAAAAGGGGAAGTAGATGTAGAAGTATTTAAGTACCTAAATATGACAATAATTATTTATGCTTAAATTTTGAAGATTTATTAATTATGCTTTAATGTTTAAATTTAATTAACCTGTATAGAACTTAGGAGGAGCTTCCAAACCTCGCCCTCTGGACTATTAGACTCAGGGAGAGCTGTCGCAACCTGAAAAATGGAATGCGAAAAAAAAACAACCGGCGAAGAAAGACAGGAGAATCGCCACCGTGCGTTATTTATCCCAAAGGAGGGAAAGAAAACGCTCGAAGTAAACCTGGAAAAAGGAAAGGACAAGACAGGGTCTCGCAACCAAATCTTGGGTTCGGGAGTCGATTATGCGAAGGGAAGGTATTAGCACCCCTACGCATCCGTAGTACTCTACGGGATCCACTTTTATAGTTCTTGTCTAAAAGGTGTGGGTTTATCTAATGTGTTATTTACTAAAAAAAAGGGGTCAAAAGAAAATGACTCGCACGGATGTCGCATCCACTGCATACGTATCTCATCTGAATATGAGAATCAGAGTCTCCGTAGCTCGGCTACCTAGGGGTTAAGGGTAATTGTGCTCACTAAGACATCGCGTCTTATGCCTACGTATCTCATCTGGAATGAGAATCAGAGGAAGCCGTAGTTCGGATAACTACGGGGTTATGGATTGGGTTTTGGACGAACGGCGTTACTACGCAATCTACCGGATGCTCGACCTTTGGAGACTTACTCGCCTGTAGTAGAAGGAGTTAACGTGTTAGGAGAAGAAAAATTAATGGGTTTGTAGGGTTAGGGATGCTTATGCAAAAAGGCAGTCCTCGACGAAGGAACCGCGCTACCTGTGGGGATACGAACACATACAAAACAAACATGTATAAAGTAAATGAGCCAACAAGGCAATCAGAATAAATCTCCCAAATGGTATCCCACGAGAAAAGTGGAATATCCAGTGAGCTATCCCTGCAAAAGTCATGTGAGCCTTCACAAAAACTCAACAGAAGGGTTAGAGTAACAAGATAGGGATTAAGCATTCAAGGCATTATTTATACATTCATACATAATTATGAACCCGTGGGCAAAAACCTAATGAAATTCATCCATCATACCTCAAACATTCAGAGTATTCAACTTCAAAGCACAAAGGTAATGGGAATAAGGGCAAACCTGATTGGAGAAATCGGTTGAAATCAAATGGCACGGCTGGATTTGCAAACCAATGTTAGGGTTTGCTTGAGCTGAAAGTGTGTGAGTCAGAATGAACCTTTCAGAGTTGCCTGGAGGTTGCTGCAGATTAATTCTCACTCTCTCTGTCTAGGTTTCTCTCCAGGTTTTGTCCAGGGTTTTGTTTCAATGAAAACTCTAGTATTTATAGCCTAATATTGGTAGCTTAGTGGGCTTTTGAGAGAGGTCCAAGTCTGAGATTTTTTCTTTTATTTATTTATTTACTTATTTATTTTTTTAATTTTTTTTTTAATTTTTTTTTTCGTTTTTTTTTTTGCATAACACGTGGGCTTCGCCTAGCGAGCATGACAGCTCATGAACAAACCTTTGCTCCTTCAAGATTAACGTTTTGACTGACGAATAGACCCCTGTTGGAAGTAACTCAAGTCTTTCCCTTGTGTTGACTGATCATCTAAATAGAACCCACAAAGTGTCATGGATGATGTTCAAGCTTCTTGGAGCTAATCCCGATTGACATGATGAAATGCAATGTATCTAATGTTAAATGACCTAAAAATGAATGCGTGAATAAGGAGGGCAAATTTTGGGGTGTTACAGCTGCCCCTATTCAGTCATCAGCTAACCCGAGCAGGATGAAAGCGAACAGCTTATCAGACAAACAGGGTGAGCTGTGATTGAATACCAAAGACAGACCGAAATTTTGCGCTCCAAGAACACCACAAAAATGCTGAAATACACCGCGCTGTTTATTTCTCTTCCGATCCTCTGGCTGAATCTGAATCAGTCTTCTGACTTAATCTGGAGTTTCGATCCTCTGGCTGAATCTATACTCAATTTAGTCCTCTGGTTGGATGTTAATTTTGATCCTCGGGTTGGATACGGTTTCAATCTTCTGGCTAGATCTTCTTCGATCTTCTGGCTAGATCTTCTGGCTAGATCTCCCTTGTTTCGATTCTCTGGCTGAATCTATTTTCTTTGATTCTCTGGCTGAATCTACTTCGATCTTCTGGCTAGATCTGAATTGTTTCGATTCTCTGGCTGAATCTATTTCCGGTCTTCGGGCTAGACCTGACTTCGATCTTCTGGCTAGATCTTCTTCGATCTTCTGGCTAGATCTCCTTTGTTTCGATTCTATGGTTGAATCTATTTCCGGTCTTCGGGCTAGACCTGACTTCGATCTTCTGGCTAGATCTTCTTCGATCTTCTGGCTAGATCTGAATTGTTTCGATTCTCTGGCTGAATCTATTTCCGGTCTTCGGGCTAGACCTGACTTTGATCTTCTTGCTAGATCTGGATTGTTTTGATGATAAATTCCCATCATCAGGATCTCGCATCTGGGGCATGCGCTGGTTGACCCTCTTTCGAAATCTACAGTCTTCATGTTAGATATACAGCTTCGAGAATATCCCACTTTTGGGCTTCGTACATATTCTTCAGGCTAGAACATGTTATAACGACTCTTCGATTAGACTTTGTTTTTTTAATGCGATCCGCGGGCTGGATCCTCTTGTAGGTTGATTTTCTGTTGAGCTGTCAATCTATTCCTCCAACTGGCTTGCTGGGGAAATAACGCTCGTAGTCGACTCTCTGGCTGAATCTTCAAAACGAACCTTAGGCTGACTCTTGGGAAAACGATTCTCAGGCTGAATCTTCAAAAATGACCCTCAGGCTGGATCCCTGGAAAACGATTCTCAGGCTGAATCTTCAAAAATGACCCTCAGGCTGGATCACTGGCAAACGATTCTCAGGCTGAATCTTCAAAATGACCCTCAGGCTGGATCACTGGAAAACGATTCTCAGGCTGAATCTTCAAAATGACCCTCAGGCTGGATCACTGGAAAACGATTCTCAGGCTGAATCTTCGAAATGACCCTCAGGCTGGATCACTCACACTTGATCCTCTGGCTGGATCTCATGACTCTGGTTGTAAAGCAATTCTTCAGTCTGCTTTGAAGAACCTGTTTATCAGCTTATGTGTATGCTTGATATGATATGCATGCAAATGCAAATGTTATGCATGGTGTAAAAAGAAATCTGCTTGGGGAAGCAAACTCTGGTAGGGAACGGATCACTGTATCAATCCTTGAATGCTCTGTGGGGAGTGATCCGTCTGCCGGGACCAAGGAGCCACCGAAAATAAATCGGCCTTTTTTGAAAAGTTGACCTTGCTAGGGAAGTATCAACTATGGAAACTTTGCTTGGCGAGGCTCTGCGAGGAGAGTCTGTGAGGAAAGCACTTCCCGGGGAAATGTCGTAGGAATCGACCTTTGCTGGGGATATGAACTTGCTAATCGTCCTCAGGCTGGGGATTAAAACAAATCTGTTAAAAAAAATAATCTGCTGGGGACGAGATGAACACTGGGAACACCACCCTCTTATCTGTTGGGTATGCGACTACTCCGCTGTTGCTGGGAAGATACAGTCTGGCACTGTCAAATCCACTGGGGATATACAGTTTGGATATTGTCAACTCTACTGGGGACATACAGTCTGGATACTGTCAACTCTATTGGGGATATACAGTCTGGATACTGTCAACTCTACTGGGGAACCTGCTCTGCAGAGGAGAGGCTTTGTCAACCGCTTGGGGGTGAGGATTCATGACTTGGCATCCGGTTCCTGTGACCTGTAACCAAAAAATACACGTATGCCCCGAGGAATTACTCGGTTTGAATTCACCGTCCGGGATTAAGCACATTCAAAGCAATTTTGACTGTTTTCTTGCACAAGTCATCTGCAAAAGCCACCATTACATTCAGATGCAATATGTTTCCTCAAGAATTCAGACATCTTTTGCAAACAAACTGATAAATGAAAAGTAAAGAGGCTTTTTAACTGAATTATTTGACTTTTGTTGGTTGAAAAATTTGTGCCAGGAATAGGCGAGTACATCAGGAAGCTGATCCCTGGAAAGAGGCGATCGCTATAAATTAAACAAGAGAAACTATCCTAATGGCAATGTGGAAACGGGGTCCCACCGAGTTTCGACTCTGCTATGGCTCGTATGTCCTCAAGACGCTCTGCTCATCTTGCTTTCTGAAGTGGATGATTAGTCGATCTTTTACCTTCGAAGATTGCCGGATTGAATGAAACGGTGATATAACACGGATGAACTAAAATCGCAGTTATTCGCTTATTCCCTAACTTTTGCGTGGACCGCCCATTTGGGTTTTCAATCCACCGGGATACCCTTTTTTGCCTGAGCCGCCCTTTCGGGTTTTCGACTCACCGGGTGTACATTTTTTTTTATTTTTATATCCCTAATTTTTGCCCGAACCTCTTCATTCTTTTTTGGTTCGTCGGGATGCCCCTTTTTTGCCTGGACTATTCTTTTTACTGTCCAGCGGGTCTATTTTATGCGAAGTATTTTTTAACTGCGTCTGAGTTGACAGGGGACGGGAAGTCTTCGCCATCCATGGTTGTTAGCATCAGAGCTCCGCCAGAGAAAACTCTTTTAACCGCGTATGGACCCTCGTTGTTCGGTGTCCATTTTCCCCTGTGATCTGTGTTGGGAGGAAGAATTCTTTTGAGTACCAATTCACCGACTCGATACTCCCGAGGGCACACTTTCTGATCAAACGCTCTCTTCGTCCGTCTCTGATATAGCTGGCCATGGCATATAGCTGCTAGTCTCTTTTCCTCAACTAGGCTTACCTGATTGTATCGAGAGCGGACCCATTCTGCTTCGTCCGGCTTCATTGTTGGTGCAGGGAAAAGTTATTCTGGCACAAAATGGCATATGAACCCCCTCCGATGTGATCAACACTGCACCAACTCCGCGACCATTGACGTTGACCGCCCCATCAAACATCATAATCCATTTTGGATTCAGGGTCAGGCCCCTCCTCCGGGAGTGGTTCCTCGCAATCTTTCGATTTGAGAAACATGATGTCCTCATCAGGAAAGTCGAACCTCATAGGTTGGTAATCATCAATCGGTTGCGCGGCAAGACACTTCCTTTGATGGCTTTTTGTGAAGTGTATTGGATGTCATACTCTGTCAGCATCATTTGCCACCTAGCAACCCTGCTGGCTTTTCAAAAATATACTTGACTTGATCCATCTTTGATATCAATAGAGTCGTGTGAGTCAACATATACTGTCTTAGTCGGCGAGCAGCCCATGCTAAAGCGCGGCAAGTTTTCTCGAGCAGTGAGTATCTTTGTTCACAGTCGGTAAACTTTTTGCTAAGGTAGTATATTGCATGCTCTTTTCGACCTGACTCGTCATGCTGACCGAGCACACAACCCATTAACCTTTCTAACACAGTCAAGTACATGATCAACGGTCTTTTCCTCTCGGCCTGTAGACTGGCCCCGATCTTGATCTCTTTCTTGTCGTCTTCGGTACCAATGTTGATGGTCTCAACCACCTCCTGATAAGGTGTGATAGCTCGGTCCTCCTGTTTCAACAACATGGCTAACTCCTCAGGCAATTCACAATCTTCCTCAACCCCTTCTTCGGCTTGATAGATAGGATTGTCGAAGTCATACTTGGCCATAGCAGTGTCGTTAGCAGTGAGATCCGGGTGATCAGTTTTACGAGGTGTTTTTTGGAAAGAAAAACGAAAAAGAAACATGAAAAAGAAACATTGCCGTTTTTGTAAAAGTAAAAATAATTGAAAGAAAGAGAACACAAAATTGTTTGCAAAAGCTGTCCTTTATTGATGATGAAAATAATTGCGAAATGTAACTAAATGGATGGCCCTACAGATGAGTCATTACACCTTGGCCCAAGTGTAAGACTTTGTTATGCATGTGATAAAAGGAAAACAATAAAAATTACTCCTTTAGTAGAGTAAACCGGACGACTTTTTCAGACGACCAATTGTCGAGCTTTTCTCCTGGGACACACGGGCGAATCCAGCTATCTAAGTCACAGTCACTGTCAGCCTTGTCTTCATCTGCAGCATTAACGGTGTGGGGAGAAACCAAACCCCCGCTGGAGAAAGTACCGACTTCATTCTTCTGAGATCCCGGAGTATACCCCAATCCAAACTTGTCTTCTTTTATGATTGGCTCCACAAATTTGCCCCAGCCTTGGGCATTACCAGCCTTAACCACTTCAACAACTTGCTTGTATGAAGAGATAGAAGTCCCGACCTTCTCAGACTCAGGTGAAAAGACAGTTTCGGGCGCGACCTCACTGATGTTTATGGCTTCGAAGCCCTGACACAACATCTCATGCATCTCGCCATCCATCTCCACATACTTAAATGTAGACAGGTGGCTAACAAAAATATCCTCTTCACCACAGACAGTGACGATCTGACCTTCTAGTCCATATTTGAGCTTCTGGTAGAGAGTAGAAGTAACAACACCGGCAGCATGAATCCAGGGTCGACCTAGCAGACAGCTGTAGGCAGGCTGGATATCCATCACGTAAAAGGCGCTCTTGAACACCTGCGGTCCAATCTTAACTGGAAATTCAACTTCGCCAAAGACAGATATCTTAGAGCCATCAAAAGCCCTCACAACTAAGTTACTTGGCTTCAGGATGATGCCATCGCAATCCAACTTCATTAAGGCTTTCTTTGGAAGAACATTCAGAGAAGAGCCTGTATCAACCAACACACGGGAAAGCACCACCCCTTTGCATTCCATTGTGATATGCAAGGCTTTGTTGTGATTCCTGCCCTCAGATGTTAGGTCAGAATCGGTGAAACCTAGCGCATGGCTAGTGTGTACATTTAAAACTACCGACTCCAGCTGGTCAACAGTTATCTCTGGTGGAACATAGGCCATATTCAGTACTTTCAACAAGGTTGTTCTGTGCGCCTCAGAGCACATCAATAATGAGAGAATGGAGATCTTTGAGGGTGTCTGATTTAGCTGGTTGACTACCTTGTAGTCACTTTTCTTGATAATCCTCATAAACTCGTCCACTTCTTTCTCGAATGCGGTCTGAGGAGGAGCTTCCTCGGTAGTAACCTCTTCGGTAGATACCTGTTTTCCTTTAGCCTTGGCAGCTGTCTCAGCTTCAGCATTCGTGCGCAATGTTGATGGTGCAAATAGGCGTCCACTGCGAGTGAAGCCACCAATTCCTCCAACATTGTCTACAGCGGAGCTACCGATGTCAATGGCTTCTTCGTTAACTTTCTGCCCCTGGCAGTAGATATCAGCCCCATAGTGCCACGGGATAGCACTGTCTTTCTCATACGGAACAGGTCCTGGTACCGTGATGGTGACCGAACCAATCAAAGTCGGTTGAGGGTTGTCAGAGTAAATTGGTGCTGGACTTTCTAGGAAATATATTGTTGTCGGAGCGGGTCTCTCGGGAACATATATTTCTTCAGGAGTGAAATAAAACGTTACTGTCGACACATCATTCTTCACTGGACGAGTCTGATCGAACTGAAGACAACCTTCATCTATCAGTTGCTGAATACCTCTTCTCAAACTGTCACATCCGTTCTCGGCATCTTGACAATTTCTGCACTCTTCCCCACAGCCCGGGAAAATCTGTCCTTTCAAAAGTCGGTCTTTAACCACCGGTAGTGAAGTCTTCACTTTAGTCACATCAGAAACCAAATTCAAAGTTTCCCCACTATCAACAGCATTAATCCTCTGCCCGCCGTGAGCTGGCATCGGGTTTTGGATAACATTAGGCACCGGAGAAAAATTGATGGCCTGGGCATCTCTCAAATCTTGTACCTTTAGCTCGAGAGCCTTGCAATTATCTGTAGTATGGCCAGGTGCGTTGGAGTGAAAAGCACATCTGGCGTTGACATCATAATCTCTAGGCAGATTGTTGGGATCGACCGGTGGGGCCAGAGTTCTCAACGTAACCAGATTCATGTCAATCAGCTTGGGAAGTAATACAGAATAAGGCATTGGGATTGGCTCAATGACCCGGTCCACCTGCCTTGGACGTTGTTGATAGGGTCTCTGCTGACCCGGATTACCTCCTTGTTGTTGATTGTTGTACTTGGGTTGCTGTTGCGGATGATACTGCGGTTGATGAACAGGTGTTGGAATAGTGACTGCGGCCACTTGATCTTGATAATAATTAGGGCGTCCTTTGCCCCTGCCTCTTCCGGCATATATAACGCTCGTCTCACCTTCTCTTCTTTGCTGACCGTTACCAGCAAACGGTTTCTTGGGAACTGATGAGTTGGAAGCACTGTTGTATTGAATTCGGCCCATCTTCAACAGACTCTCGATCCTTTCTCCAGCAATCACTATCTCTGCAAAGCTGATTGACAGGAAAGCAACCAATCTCTCGATATAATTTCCTTGAAGAGTGTTCATGAACATATCCGCCATCTCCCTTTCAGACATAGGGGGTTGGACGGATGCAACAATCTGTCTCCAACGCTGAGCATATTCTCTAAAGGTTTCCTTGGCAGTCTGAGACATTCCTTGCAACAAGGCCCGATTTGGAGCCATGTCCAAGTTATATTGATATTGCTTGACAAAAGCCTCTGCCAAGTCTTTCCAGCTCTTGATGGTAGTACGAGACAAATGAGAGTACCATTCACGAGAAGCTCCAATTAGACTGTCTTCAAAATAGTACATCCACAGCTTTTCATCTTCCGTGTGAGCTCCCAACCTTCCCAGATAAGATTGGAGATGAGTGCGTGGGCAAGAAGCCCCGTTGTATTTCTCAAAAGTAGGGGGTTTGAACTTGTGAGGGATCCTTACTCCCTGAACCAGACCAAGATTGGTGACATCAAAACCTAAGGAATTTTGAGACTCCAAAGATTTGAGCTTCTCAGCAAGCTCATCCATACGACGAGTGGTCTCGAGGGCCTCGTCGTGCAAAGAAAATTGATTATACTGACAATCTTCAGTAACGGGGCGCCCGTTAATCTGAATCCCTTGATTCACATTGTATCTTCCGCCAATACCATTTCCAACATTCCCCGTGTTGCCAACATTACCCGGGTTTCCATCAGCATTTGCGTTACCCGCGTTACCAGTGTTCACAGGGTTATCAGCGTTCCCCTCAGCATTTGGTATCTCCACCTCTGGATCGGGCCTCGGTTGCTCAACCAATTCCCTCAGCCTTTCCTGGCCTTCTGCCATACCAGTCATCAGTGTCATGAACTGATCCATCCTTTCACGCATATCAGCCAGCTCTTTCTGTACCTAGTCCATTGCTAGTCGTGGACGGTTTTCCTTTGTCGGGTACCTGTGAACTCGCTTGGGACCAATAACTACCTGAAACAGGGAACAAACTTTAGATACTGCGGTGACACCTGCAAAACAAACAAGGGTTAGTATGTATGGTATGCGATGCACTACTTATTCGATTTTAAGCCCCCCCCCCCTAAAAAGGGAATACCCTGCAAATGAATAAGCATGAGATGTTGGATTCAAATATGAAGATGATGTTATGCAATGCAATGGCATGTCGATCAGAATTGCTGGATCCGCTTGAACATCTGTCAGGTTGCACTGCCTGGAGAGAAATTAAGAGGATCAAGCAAAGCACACCAAACAAAGGTCATGGGATGGATCATGTTATCCTTAATATCAACCATCCATTTGTGGTGGATTATGGTTTACACTTTATCAACACCCAAGTTTCATTGATATTAAGGATACCTGAACGGATCAACCATGAATCAAGGGTTTGTTGCAAGTCACGAGCATGGAGTTTAGGTTAAGAACCACCCAAAGGGAGTGTACTAAGGTTTAAACCTGCCAAACATGTTCTACAAAAGGTTCCCATAGTCATAATCCCATCTTTCGGATATTATCGGAGGAATGACTACTCGTATTTCAAAAATATTCTCAAGAGAGACTCTTATGAGTGTAGTATCGCGTAACAATCATATGAAATCTTACACTTGAACGACTTTCGCACTACGTCCTACGAATAGGCCAAGATGGGTTTGGTAAACTAAGGTCCTTGGCTTCTAAGGTCTATATTGGAAAAAGTAATGTCTAACCATAACTTACTTGTGTGACATTATTGATCCCAACATGACCTCCACCAAGTGAATGGGCTTGCAAGTCAACTTGCTAAGGAATAACTCCACACAAGTCAACAAGACTATGCCATTCTCCTATCCTAAGTGCACTCGAGTTCGGGTATAGAACTCATCTCACAAACAGAACCAGCAGATACGACAGTCATATGTACACAATGCAATAAAGCAGGTAAATGCTGAAAGATAAATAACTGTACAAAAGAATAAACACCCAATAAAAAAACAACCTACAAAAGCTAGGAGGGACTCGCTTAGGGAAACCAGGTCCCCAGCAGAGTCGCCAGCTGTCGCAACCTGAAAATTGGAATGCGAAAAAAAACAACCGGCGAAGAAAGACAGGAGAGTCGCCACCGTGCGTTATTTATCCCAAAGGAGGGAAAGGAAACGCTCGAAGTAAACCTGGAAAAAGGAAAGGACAAGACAGGGTCTCGCAACCAAATCTTGGGTTCGGGAGTCGATTATGCGAAGGGAAGGTATTAGCACCCTTACGCATCCGTAGTACTCTACGGGATCCACTTTTATAGTTCTTGTCTAAAGGGTGTGGGTTTATCTAATGTGTTATTTACTAAAAAAAAGGGGTCAAAAGAAAATGACTCGCACGGATGTCGCATCCACTGGATACGTATCTCATCTGAATATGAGAATCAGAGTCTTCGTAGCTCGGCTACCTAGGGGTTAAGGGTAATTGTGCTCGCTAAGACATCGCGTCTTATGCCTACGTATCTCATCTGGAATAAGAATCAGAGCAAGCCGTAGTTCGGCTAACTACGGGGTTATGGATTGGGTTTTGGACGAACGACGTTACCACACAATCTACCGGATGCTCGACCTTTGGAGACTTACTCGCCTGTAGTAGAATGAGTTAACGTGTTAGGAGAAGAAAAATCAATGGGTTTGTAGGGTTAGGGATGCTTATGCAAAAAGGCAGTCCTCGACGAAGGAACCGTGCTACCTGTGGGGATACGAACACATACAAAACAAACATGTATAAAGTAAATGAGCCAACAAGGCAATCAGAATAAATCTCCCAAATGGTATCCCACGAGCAAAGTGGAATATCCAGCGAGCTATCCCTGCAAAAGTCATGTGAGCCTTCACAAAAACTCAACAAAAGGGTTAGAGTAACAAGATAGGGATTAAGCATTCAAGGCATTATTTATACATTCATACATAATTATGAACCCGTGGGCAAAAACGTAATGAAATTCATCCATCATACCTCAAACATTCAGAGTATTCAACTTCAAAGCACAAAGGTTATGGGAATAAGGGCAAACCTGATTGGAGAAATCGGTTGAAATGAAATGGCACGGCTGGATTTGCAAACCAATGTTAGGGTTTGCTTGAGCTGAAAGTGTGTGAGTCAGAATGAACCTTTCAGAGTTTCCTGGAGGTTGATGCAGATTAATTCTCACTCTCTCTGTCTAGGTTTCTCTCCAGGTTTTGTCCAGGGTTTTGTTTCAATGAAAACTCTAGTATTTATAGCCTAATATTGGTAGCTTAGTGGGCTTTTGAGAGAGGTCCAAGTCTGAGATTTTTTCTTTTTATTTATTTATTTTATTTTATTTATTTATTTATTTACTTATTTATTTATTTATTTATTTATTCGTTTTTTTTTGCATAACACGTGGGCTTCGCCTAGAGAGCATGACAACTCATGAAGAAACCTTTGCTCCTTCAAGATTAACGTTTTCACTGACGAATAGAGCCCTGTTGGAAGTAACTAAAGTCTTTCCCTTGTGTTGACTGATCATCGAAATAGAACCCACAAAGTGTCCTGGATGATGTTCAAGCTTCTTGGAGCTAATCCCGATTGACATGATGAAATGCAATGTATCTAATGTTAAATGACCTAAAAATGAATGCGTGAATAAGGAGGGCAAATTTTGGGGTGTTACAAGAACTTACAAATCTTAAACCCTGAAGTCAACTTGTTAATTAAATTAACAACCATTTTTCTTAAATACTTGTGTTTGTCATCATAAAAAATGGGGAGATTTTTGGAACAAAATTGTATTATACTGTATCCCTCAGATTTTGATGATAACAAAGTATTTAAAGAACAATTGGATATACTAATATTTGTTCAAGTGCGCAGGACCATAGACTAAATTTCTTGAATAATCTAAGTATTGGTTCTGATAGTGAACATCTAAAGAGAATCTTAAATACCAGAATCTGACGAATCAAAAGTCTACTTCTGAAGATCAAATTCTGAAGAGGTCAATGCCTGAATATTAGACTCTAAAGAAGTCAGCATGTGAAGACCATATTTTGAGGAAGTATGCTTTTGAGGACCAGAATATGAGGCCAGTCAAAGCGCAAAGACCAAGGTGACTCTGATTGGTCACTGTCAGATTCTGAGGCCATTTTGTCTTCTTCTGATCACGTGAATACCTATGATATTTTTCATATAGATAGTTGGGATGTATATGCTAATTCCTTTTGAAGCAAAGAAATTTCAAATGGACTTTAAATGACATTAACCATTTGAAGAAACATCTCAATTTCTCTATCAAGCTTCTCAAAGACTCTTTTGTGCAAGCTCTCCAACGAAATTTTTCCTTCTCTATTTAAGGAGCTGAAGACTTGAAGAATAACAATGAACTATTGACATTCAAATAGTTGTTACTCTATCAAAACATTAGCATGAGTTTAATATAGGATTTACTATCTTTGTATATTCTAGAAATCCCTAAGTTTAAAGAGTCTTCTTGTATTGTATTTTGTCTACACCTCTGATTGTATAGTAAGTGTATTATCCCAAAAATTCTTTTATTTGTTAGGTAGACTGTTATAAATCTCTTACTTAATGTTTGAGCATTTGAATTCTCTTGCTTTCATGCTTGAGCATATAATTCTCTTGTGTGTGTGTGCTTGAGCATTGAAAGTCTCTTGCTTGAGAATAAAAGTCTCTTACTTTGTGTTTGAGCATTGGAAGTCTTTTGCTTGTGTGGTTAAGCAAATTGTAGTCTTGTGTGATTATAGTGAAAATCTCTTGTAAATACAAGGGGAATGGAATACTCTCGATTTGTGAGAGGAACCAATATAAATTTATGTGTCTCATTTTTTCTTTCATTCCTTATCCGCTGCTTATCACTCACCTCTGATTTTTTCAGATTCTAGACTTTGTGTTTAGAATCTGACTAAAGTTTTAAAAAGAAAGAAAAAGTTTAACATATTTAACCCCCGTTCTTGTATTTTTCTCACCTTCAGGCACAACAAGGACTGGTCTAGGGATGCCCTGAACATACCCAAACTGGTGCATACACCTCTTAGATAAATATCTAGCCACATAATTGTCCTATCACATATAACCCAATAAAGGAAAGTGTCATCGAACTCTCGATTCACTTGTGGTCTACGTATGGTGTCCATATGACATCGCCAATGGTCAGCGGATCGATCCTTTACCTATACTTCTGAAGACCGCCTGAATGGGAATATACGACCCCCATTTGGTGGCCCATGGTAATCCATCGGTGGTTAAACCACGATCATGCCTCTCACAGATGGACGGGAAATGGTCGTATATCCAATAATGCATAAGAAGAAGAAATTACATATATGAAATGTATTTGATAAATAATAACTAAATACATAAAACATAATAAATATTAATACCTGAAATAGACTCATATAATCGGAAAGTTGTCTCGTCTCAAAGACAGTCGCCTCTCCAAGGGCAATATCTAATTTCGTCAAAGTAACACACCCTCATGGTTAGCCGAGATGCTCAAACTCAGCTAATATGGATATCTATTTGACATCAATGTATACATGAGACTTATCCGCTAAGATAATACACCATACAAGGTGCAACATGTATACACCAGCAACCACCTCATACATAGAGTGTTCCACTAGTGTCTGATACATTTCTTGGAGCCAAGAGAGACGAAAATAAGCACCCATGTTAGACATGAACTCCTCCAAGACCATTCCCGTTGTAACCCCAAGAACTACTTAGCCAGAATACATGCAAGCTCCTAGTTAATAACATGAGCGGTGAAGTAGTTACCTGCAAGGGGAAATGGAAGCGATTGGAGACATCATCTACTGTAATCGCCATCTCATCAAATGGAAGATGAAAGGATGATGTCTCCTTATGTCATTTCTCAACAAAAGCGGACAATAGTGGAGCATCAAGCATGGTGAAGGAACATTCCACCAACAAAAGAAGGCTAGCATTAGCGACAACCGACCTGGTTTCATCTCGCATCTATACATTATAGATTTTTTCCAACTTTGTCCCATGGGTGAGCACCTTCAATGGGTCGCGGTCCTGTAACAACTAAAGTATAAACCATCAGTTACTTTCAATTAATCAATACTAAATGAAAATAACTTAAAATTAAATATGTATACCTCTCTCTGCCTTAATCTAAATGCCACATGATCGGCATACCCAGTGAGTAAGATAAGGTCATTGGCCCCTCTAGGGAACCCATCGTATGTGTGTAGAAACGAATATGTATCAGCCTGAGACGCAACCTTCGTATCAGCTACAACATGAACCTCCATATCAGCTTGAAGAGGAACCTCAATATCAGTCTGAGAAGGAATCTCGATATCATCATGAGAAGGAACCTCTACATCATCAGCATCTAACATCAAGATCTTTGGCTCGTCCAACTCTACCACCTCCATGATATAGAGTGCGAGGCAATAGAGACTACTCGATCCTCATGCGGTGAGAACCCGTGGGGGATACTCTACCCGCCCTAAGATGCAACTACTCCCCGTTATCTCCGCCGCCTCCATTAGAGCTCATTGTGCTGCTCTCTCTACTATGTCGGCCAATCTAGGAACTTTGTTGTTGTTTTTCCCTCTAATCCTCACTTTTGGGAAAAAAAAATTTGAACTATCGAATTTTTAAAAAATCCAAAAGATTAACATGTATTTACCGGGATTTTTGAAAAATGCGATAACCTAAATGCATTTTTATCGGCATTTTTGAAATTGTCGTTCGCATGTATGCATTTTTATCAGACATTAAAAAATGTCGATAAAAAATGTATGTAAATTGCCACATATTTCAAAAATGCCGATAAAAATGCAAGAAAAATAAGAGATTTTATTTGACATTTCAAAAATGTCGATAAAAATGCATTTTTGTTAAAAATTTGATATGAATACTAAATTGTCGGTATAAATACATAAATTTAACGAAAAATAACGCTTACTTGTAAATATCAATGTTCAAAAAATGCGGCAAAAATCAATGCTTTTCTAAAATCCAAAAAAATGACAATAAATAGGAGAAACAATATTTTTTTTTAAGTGCGAGAGTATGAACACTAAAAACACTATTAGTGGGGTGGCAGGTTAAAAGAACTGTATGTCAGGTAGAAATCTAATTTGTTAGGAGAGCTGAAAATGGTAAGGCCCACAATTTTGTCAAGAAAACTATTAAGGATATATCTGGGTTAACATTTCAAATGGGCCCAACGTGTTACCTCAGATATAACTACGTTCAATATGGGTAAATTCTAAAAGTAAATAAGAATCGCTTAATAAATAAATAAATTAAAGATTTGTAATTTTGATTCTCATATTTTTCATTTTTTTATTTTTAGTATCTATATCTTAAAATTTGAAATTTTGGTCATTCTATTTTTTATTTTTTATTTTTAATCTCTCTATTGTAAAATCCGGAATTTCGGTCTCCATATTTTTATTTTGTTTGATTTTTAATTCTTCTATTTTAAATTTCGTTTAGATTTTAATCCCATTTTTAATTTAAAATTAACTTTTAGAGAGATTTAAAAATATAAAAAAAATGAAAAGAGAAGGATTAAAGTTCCGAATTATAAAATATAGAAACCAAAATTTTAAAAAAAAATAGAGATATCAAAATTTTAAAATTTAAAATAGAAGGACTGAAAGTCAAAAATAAATAAAAATAAAAGCACCAAAGTTATAATTAAATTTAAATAAAAATTTATTTCTATCTATTATCTATTATCTCTTTTGCAAGAAAAGGATTCTTCGACTTTTCCCTATGGAATTTAGTTCTCAATTTATTAAAAAAAAAATATTTATAATAAAGTTCGGAGATAGCAAAGTTTAAGTTTTTTCAAATGTCCATCTAAGAAGTCATTTAAGAGGATGAGAAAAGACTTTATTAGTACACAGCCCATAGCCCAAAACAAAAGTCTTATACTTCAATTCTGGGAAATTTTTACTTGGGACCCCAGCACCTCTATTCTACACCCTTAAATTTCATATGAATTGACCTTTTTATTTTTTAATAAATAATCAAATTTTATATATTTTGAAAAATATTTTACTAATCATTTTAAATTTTTTAATATAAAACTATAAGTTATTTAGAAACTTATAGATTTATATGATTTTTTTCATAAATTCAGTATGCTTTTTTTCCCTTTCTTTTTACGATTTTGAAATTACACAAACAAACAAATGAATTTTTCTATAAATCTCATATATATTGTAGGCGTCATCTTATTTTTTTTTAAATATGATATGTCATGTAGGGGTGTAATGAAAATTTTGAAAGTTCGAGAGACTAATTTTCTAAAATTTTATTTTTAAAAAAATACATAGTTAACTCAATTAGATTGTTTTTGCGGGATTTTTTGAATAATCTAATAGTTTTTTTTCTCCCAATGATTAAAAAACTCAAAGCTATCGATTTTTTCGAATTACCTAAAAGTTTAGATACCTTTTCTTATTTTACTATCAATTTCAACCGGTTTCTTTATATAGATACCAATTTTTTTGGTATTTACAAAAGTTTGTAGTAATTTTTGAAATTTGAAATTATGAAAATGTAAATTATAAAATGTAAAAATTAAAATATTTGAAAACTATAAAGGGTGTGGGGCGTAACTCTTCTGGAGACGAATGAAAAATTCTAACATAGAGAGAGGGAAATTTCGTGCTTGTATTTTATAGGGGTTGCTCTTCCACCTTTATGGGGTGCATCACCATAAAAAAAAACATAATTGTTTTTACCGTACGAAGTTGCATCTTCAGACGCATTTAAAATTGTATAAAAAAGATATTATAAATGATATATCCTTATTTTTTAAATATTTTTTTAGAGATACATCTTCAAAATATGGAGATGTATCTCCGAAAAGTGTGCAGATATTATGCATTATAGAATATGGTTCATTCAGAGAGTTATTACATGATCCAAATAGTTAGAAAAATCAACTATGAAAGTTTTCTTTTCTTGTCAAGATAATTGCATAACTTATTTAAGACTTGTAATGAATACATTCACTCAAACCAAAGTACTTTTTTTAAAGCAAAATTGATTGTATGTTTTTGCAGAAGCTAAAAATATGAACTTTTGTATAAATAATTGATTTTGATAAAATCATCAAACGATTCATGTGTAACAAAACATAAATAAAGTATATATTTGGTGGAGAATGAGAAAAGTTGGGGAAAATGGTACCCACATGAATATGCGGGAGGGAAAGATAGAGTTCTACTCCATTCTCCGAATCTGAGTGTTGAGAGTTGAGGGGTGATGGGCCATAATACTTGCACACTTTCAGAAGATACATCTTCGAATTTTAGAGATGCATCTCCGGACATTTTCTTTAAGCAAAATAGGGGTGTCTCGTTTGCACCGTCTTTGTTGGTGTAATTTTAGGTGCGTCTGGAGATGCATTTGTTGAATTGAAGGGCCATTATGTTATGGAATTTTAGGTGTGTCGCACCCTGAGGTGGAAAGAGTAACCCCCTTTATATATACAGTCTAACCCAGTAGAATTGAAGGGCCACTATGTTATGGTTTAAGCATGTAATTAATAATTTGATTTTATCAATCCACTTTCTTAAATGTATGGATTTCTCAAAAATATACTTGTATCGGTATAAATGTAAAGGTCATTGTAGAGGTGCCTGAAGTTTCTCAGGATGGGCGAGGTGGTATGTCACCTACGTGAAAGACTCCATAGGCGCCTATTTATTAGGATGGAAATCCATTTTTCAAATATGTCGCCCAATTTCTAGATGACTTGCCCGATCCATGAGAGTGTGGGAAATGATGTGTTCTAGTCCACAACAAAGCTCGGAGGGAGTTAAGGGGGATTGATCACGTTCTCCTAAATGATAGGGGATTCACTGCCCTCATTCCCACTCTCCCATAATCAATTACTACTTCACGGGAGCCTGATATCCAGACCCATGGACTTCTATAAATACCTCAAGAGGGATCCAATTCATTATGCATAATACCACATACAGAGCTCCTCGCGTTCATGTGTGAGCCAACTCTAACACCATAACAAACTCTAAAAAACTCTGATAGCCCTTAATCACTAGGGAATGTCATGTGTTGTACTTTTCTAAAATATAGTTAGCATCCACCAAGAGCCTCGATAAAAATGACTTGGGCCACACTCATTAATACTCACCATTCATTATCGCCACCTTCCTCTAGAGGATGCTTAAACAAAGTTTTGAGGTCGTTGTCAATATTATTACAAGAGGTTTCACTAGTGAAAGAGAGTCCATTCTTTCTAGAGGAAGTAGACTTGGCATGTTTTGACAACAAACATCATACACACTAGCATCCTTAAAACAATGCGGAGAGAGCCATAATCTAAATCACCTTCTCCAGTAAAGACACCATTGACATTCTCCCCCAAAATAATGATCCCATGGTCATCATGATGCAATATGATGATTGTGATATCAAGCAAGTATTAATCGATCCTAGAAGTTGAGTATATTTCTTATTTTAGAGCACTTTCCAAGGACTCCAGCTTGACCTAGCCTACATCAGAGTGTTCCATGGATCTCTAGTTGGTCTGTAAGGCGAACAAGTACATTTGAAGAGTCGCATAATTCTTGAAACAAAATTTGGCTAAAAGGAAAGTGCAAAAACCATTATAGTAAAGTATCTCGTAGTTGACGCCTTGTCTTTATACAATGTCATCCTGGAGAGGCTTGCCCTCAATTCTCTAGAGGTGGTCGTGTCTACCCTTCATTTGAGACTGACGTATCTATTAGGTGATTAGAGAGTTAGGTTAGTTCGAGGGAGCCATGAGGTATCCAGGGAATGCTATCAAAACATCTTATAAATGATAAGGGAGCACATCTCCCCATATGTTTCCCCTCAGACGGAAGCATAAGAAGCAATGGTCGATGTTAGTTGTGATTTTCATCAGGGTTAAATCTTAGCATAATGAGAAGACTTAGAAAAGTCGGAAGTCTAAAAGAGATTTTTTGACACATAATTTCCAGTTAGGGAAGTTGAAGTCCAAGGTATAGGATAAGGATTGAGACTTAGTATTTTTTTTGAAAAGAGATTTTCGTCCAACATTTTGACGACAAATTGTTCATGTTTTCGACGTCAGCAATTAGCAAGGCACGTTAACCAACAATGGTTAGTGCGAATAAATATTTTTAAAACAAGTAACTACTTTTAAGTGTTATCCAAAGGGACACATGGAATGCATTTTAGAGGAGAAAATCATGTAAGAATTACATGTCAAGTGCTAAAAAGGAGAACATTACAAGCAGTTATTCGACATTTAGTACAAATAGGAGTTCTAGTGTTAGGACTTGGGATGTTGTTTTGAATTCACTACAAAACTCTCAAGCTCAAAGTACCCAGCGTAGCGAGAAACGAGTTTACTTGAGCAAAATGCATGATTCCAAACATCATTACACTTAAATGCAAAGTCTTTTACTTCAATCTACTTTGTTTGCAGTTTTGCTTTCATTCCTCTATTATTTTCTAGTCACTTTACATAGTATTTTTACAAACTTTTTACCCTTTTATCATTGTCAAAATTCTTTACATTTCTAGATAATATACCCTTTTACACTAATTTACTTAAATATTTCAACTAATTCAAAATCCTTTACTTTCCTACACAAAATTTCAGAAACCTTTTAGCATTATGTCCTATGATTATCTGGCCGATCCTGCAAGTAACGTTTAATAAGAGACTAGTGCTTATTTACTAAATTTCACAATAAACAAATTGGCACGCCCAGTGGGACATGTGCTAAAACTTTTTATCTGTTGTAGATTTTGTAGTTTTCCTTAATGAAATGTTATGTGTACATGAAATGTTTTGAAGGTTTGTATGCGTTTAAGAAGTGGAAAATATTTACCAAAAATGACGCGTCCTTCTATGGATAATTATAATTAACATAACAATGCTAAAAATATAGTAGAATAACCAGTCGAATCGACAGTTGAAGAGGCAGTTGTTTCAACGCCTGTTAGAACAACCGCTCATGTGGTATCATCAACGTCAGATGCACCAATACCATCGTAAGGGATAATACCCCCACCGCATCCAGGGAATTTCCCTTTTAACCTTGCAGTTGTAAGACCTTTGTTTGGTTGTTTAATGCCAATGAATACTAGGGAGTACCCTTATGGCATGGAAATGTCGATGATGGATGGCCTTCACACTAACATGTCAACATATAATGACAATGCAATAACCACTAGACCATCATGTAATCCCCATAATGCCTTTGCTTCGACCATAAAAAATATGGTTCTACCAAGAGGGATATGTTATAACCCTCAAGTGACTCCATCATTAAATATGACGTCTATGATGTCTATGAGGCAACATATGGATGAAAGTAATCTTAAAATGGTTAATACATTGACCTAACAAATGGGTACAATATTCAATCCTTTGATTTTAAATACTAATCAAATGTATGATTTGTTGGCCAATCAAACAAGTCTAATAGCCTTTTTCAGTAGGCCTCAAGTTTAGGCTCGACCAATCCCTCAAATATCAATGTTAGACAGGTCGAAACACTTGAAAATGGGGTGGCCCAGATAAACTTAGTCCAACATCCAATATTTTGATCACCAGAACCTACCCCAAATATGGAAAATGAAGAATACATATGTTAGCGTAACCCTAGGCTTGTAATGGTAAAGACAAATCTGGATGCCGACCAAGTGTTGTGAAACATCCAACAAAACAACTTTGGGGGGCTTAACAACATATCTAATGTGGTGGAACAAATTTTAGCCCAAAACGGAATTAATGTGGGTCTCCGTAGACTCAATTTCATATCCTTTTTGTCATAACACGCTCAACAAACAAAACTCCCTAATGGTTAGATTGTGCCTAAGTTCACCAAGTTCGCTGGTGACACTAGTGAGTCTACGATCGAACATGTCAATAGGCATCAGATAGAGGCTAGTAACATAGCAAACAATGAGAATTTGAAAATGAATTATTTTCTTAATTCTCTAACGAAAAACACTTTCATTTGGTTTACCATACTCCCTCCACACTCCATACAAACATGGAGTCAACTAGAGAGATTGTTCCATGAATAATTTTACATGGGCCAGTCGAAGTTAAGCCTTAAGTAATTGGCTAATTTTAGGCGAAAAGTCCCTGAGTCAATTGACGATTATTTGAACAGGTTAAGACTTCTTAAAGCAAGGTGCTTTACACAAGTCCCTGAACACGAGTTAGTCAAAATGGCTGCAGGAGGCCTAAATTATTCCATTAGGAAGAAACTATACACTCAAAACCTTAGGAACATGGGACAATTGGCAGATAGGGTTCACTAGGTCGAACGCTTGAAAGTTGAAAAATGCAGAACACATAAGTACCATTAAAAAGAAAAGGTCGCATATGTAGAGACATATGAGTATCTCTCAGAATTAGGCGACAAGTATGTCGAAGTGAGTGAGGTCAATGTGGCAGAACTTAATCCAGATTCTCCGTACGTGTGTAAATTTATGAAACCATCAAACGAGAAGAATCTTGTCAAACTCAGGAAGAATGATAAATTCGTCACAAAAACATAAACTTTTGATATAACTAAATGTCATGAAATATTCGATTTATTAGTCACTGATGGGCTGATTATAGTGCCTCTGGGCCTGAAAACTTCCCCATTAGAACAAAGAAAAAGAGAATTTTTTTGTAATTACCACAGTTTAGGTCATAAAACTTCTTAATGTGTGCTTTTCAGGGATTTATGCAGAAAGCATTGGAAGAAGGAAGGTTGCAGTTTGGTGAGAAGCCAAAAGCTTCAATGAAAATGGACGCTAATCCACTCTAGACTGAAGAGGCACTCTATGTTGAGCCTATCGATATCCTTATGGTGGAAGCTACTGATGGCTTCAACATGGATGTCGAAAAAACTAAATAGATTCCTGTAATTGTTGATGAAGAAATGCAACTGATGTACCCTCAGGCTGAAGAGAGACTTATTGATTTTTTGAAAATATGTAAGCTCAACAACTCCAGAATGATGTTATGCCCTAGGTGTAGTGTGGTTTTCGATGAGGAGGCAACAAAAAAGGTTGAAGACACCAGAATGCACGATCCTAGGAAGAGCAAAGGAGGAAGTTCGAATGCTAGGTTCACTTTTGACAAACAAGGTGTTCCTCGTAGAAACAAAGAATATCGTAGACACTTTCAGCAACCTCACCAAAGGACTTATCGTCGTCTTGTTAATGTACCCCAAGGAAAGTAGGTATAATCTCTCAACCAGAGGGGAGAAACTCAACCAAAATGGAGAGTGGTTGACCCAAAGATAGGGTTGCCAAACAAGAAAAATATGAACATGTTGAAGGGTCATCCACATGTCCCTTAGAACTACAAGGGCACAAACCTTATGAAACAGACACAATGGAGGCGTCATCAGAGAAAGAAGAAGATTGGATGTGAAGCCTTTGGGTCGAAGCGTGAAGTTCTTTGCTCAAGCACTCAGAAGAAACCTTTTACAAGGAGATTGAGTGAAGAGGACAAGAAAATTATTGATCACAGATTGCCCTTGAGAATTACACATCTGGGAATGGATAGTGCTAAGGCAAGGGAAAAATATCCCGAGTATACTCCATAACCCGAGGAAAACTCTCCTAAGTATACTCCTCAACCAAATGATGAAATGGTAGAGGACAACTTCGACACATAGTCTGAAGATAATCTTCTAATAAATTATGGCACGGTTCCAGTTCTGTCAGCATAGTATGATTGTGTGTTGGAAATATCAGAGACGAATGATGAATGTTTATAAGATGAGGCAGCAAACCATAAGCCTCTATGTTATTACGTCTTGAATATTGGCATTATCAAAGAACAACAAGCCATCTCTGAGAGGCTAGATGTTAGGATGATGTATCATCTGAAACCTTTGTTCATAAGGGAAAAGGTAGATAACATGGCCGTCAACAAGGTCTTTATTGACAGAGGAACGAATGTTAACTTGATACCGCATTCCTTATTTAAAAAAATAGAGAAGTCAGATGCAAATCTTTGATCTCACATCATGTTGTCAAACTATTAAGCCAAAACCAGTCATATTCTAGGAGTGATTCATGTCGAACTATCAGTGGGCACCACAACTAGCCAACATTATTTATGGTAATTACGTCTAATACAAACTAAAATTTATTTCTTGGATGCGAATGGATCCATGGCATTGGTGTAGTTCCTTCCACCTTGCACCAAAGGATTTCCTTATGGATCTAAGATGGCATAGTAGAGAACATTGAGGCCGATCAAAGCTATTACATGGATGAAGTCAACAAGGTTGGAAAGAAACATTTTGACAGAAACTTGGCCAAGATCCCGCCATGTTATGCAGCAGAGGATATTTACACTCCTCAGAAAGATGATATATACTTTGTGAACCTCCATCCCAATCATGGTTTCATATGGGATAAGGAAGATGTAGGGGATCATACTATCGAAGAGGGACGTGTCGCACCCACGGGACGAACATGGTCGATGATAATGACTACTGAGTCAAACTCTTTGGCTCGTATTTCAGCTTATATTGCCAAAAATTTACTAAACTCGAACCTTGAGGCTAAAGCATTTCAAAATATGGATCTTTAAGCCATTGTTGAAAACTCTGATAAATTTGGAGATGACCGTTTTGGCCAAACAACAGCTTCAGAAAGCTAGAGGCTTGATTGTATTTACGACAATGAGCCTTTGGGTTTTGAAAAATACCCTCTTGACTCTACAAAGAATATGCAGGCCCATGATCCCTTGGAAGAAATATATATGGTTGATAGAGTAGTGAAAAGACGAACCTACATCAGTGCTAAAGTCAAACCAAACATGAACGAAAAAGGTGGTCAAATTACTTAAAGAGTTCAAAGATTGTTTAGCCCGGGATTACAACAGGATGTCAGAGCTGAGTCGAAGCATGGTGGAGTTAAAGATACCAATTCTACCTGGTAAGAAGCCTGTAAAGCAATTACCAAGAATGGCTATGTATGTCGGATGGTTAGAAAATATTGGGCCTGCTTGAATGGAAAATGGAATTCTTAGAGTATGTATAGATTTCAGAGATTTGAATAATGCTAAACCTAAAGATGAGTACCTAATGAAGGAGAATTGCGGTCCAAAACGCAGCGGAAATTAAAATTTCTCCTTTAGAGATCCTTACGAATGGTCATGATCAGTGATAGAATATTTACCTCTTGTGATGATCGAAACCTTTGGTGCAGATCTCTTGTGACGATCAAAACCTTTGATGCAGATCCACGAAGCGATCACGAACGTTGAACGATGACAACGTCTCTACTCAGTCCACACGAACGGGTTCCTTCAATCTCAGTGCTAGCTGGTACGAATGAAGGCTTTGAGTGAGAGAGAGAGAGAGAGAGTGAAAACGAAAAGAATGCAACCGCTATTTTATGCTTCTGCACAAGGGTTCTATTTATAGAACCACTTATGTGGGCTTCAAGCTAAAAAGCCCACTTAAGTGTATTTTGGCCCATATCTTATAATATGCCCAAAATCACTTAAGCCCATGGTACCTTACCATATTTAGTATTCTACTCAAGTACACCGTACCTTACGATATTCTATAATTCACTTAAGGGCACCGTACCTTACGGTATTCCTTAGTTACTCTATCTCTCATCAATCCGTCCTTTGTGTGTGACCCTGTAGGTTTTCGTGACGTTGGCAATTATATTAAATCACGCATTTAACATAATAAACAGTGAGCGGTATCTAGCAACACATCACTGCTACCCAAGACACGAAAATGTCATGTGATCTGACAAAACCATCTGTGATAATAATTATGTGTATAATTACCCTTTTGCCCTTATGTCTATATTGAACACAAGGCATAGACCGTGTCATCCTTGTCCAGTTCAAAATTGGGCCCATAGACATTTATCCTGTTATGCAGGATGGGCAAATTCCATCTAGGTCACTCATGTCCCTCAACATGCTTCGTGGAGTACCCATCAACTGTCTTTATGGTCATCCAGTTACGGACAACGTTGGATCAGCAATAAAGCACTCGACTCTACATCTAGGGTCCATAGTGGTTTCAGGTCGAAGAGTGGAATACACTATTATCACCATGAGAATAACTTATGACACCTTGCATAACTTTCTATATAGTATTCTCATAGCGGGTCAATCCGGTATAGATATTACTCCTAATATTCATACCTATGTTTAAGACTTGATAACTCTTTATCCATGATCCATGAGATGTGATCATCAGTCTACAAGCATAATAGTCTTAATGCTTTAATGTTATCCCACTTCACACTAAAGCTCGACTACGGATACTTTAGGAATAGTGTCCTTATGCTTAATGTGTTCTCATGATTAAGTCACACTTAATACATTAAACGGACTATCTATTCCAGGGACTTTATTAATCAACCATAATAAAGAGAATGCCTTTTATTATTAATAAATAATTCGATACAAGTACCAAAATGTATTGGCCTCTAGGGCTTACACCAACACCTAATGCATGTGGTAGAAATGTTAGTAGATTCAACCACAGGTTTTAAATATCTAAGTATGTTAGATGGATATTCTGGGTACAACCAGATTTTTATAGTTGAAGAAGACTCACCTAAAATGGTGTTCCGATGCTTAGGTGCTCTAGGAACTTATGAATGCGTAGTAATGCTCGTTGCATTAAAAAATGTTGGGGCAACCTATCGAGGGCTATGAATTCAATGTTCCATGACTTCATCGAAACATCATGCAAGTCTACATTGATGACATAGTCATAAAGTCCTCATCAGAAAATGATCACTTAGGCCATCTTCGATAATCCTTAGAGAGGATGAGGAAATATGGATTAAAAATGAATCCATTAAAGTATGCTTTATATGTCCATGTAGGAGATTTCTTGGGATTCATGGTGCACAGAAAAGGCATAGATATCAATCAAAGCAAAACAAAAGAGATCTTGGATCTCAAGCCTCCATCGACAAAGAAACAACTCCAATCTTTGTTGGGGAAAATAAACTTCATGAGAAAATTCATCTCTAATTTAAGTGGCAATACTCAGGCTTTCTCACCATTACTTCGACTCGGGAAAGAAAGTGATTTCAGATGGGGAAGCGAGCAACAAGAGGCTTTCGACAAAATCAAAGACTATCTGATGAAACCGTCTATCTTGTTACCTCCAAGTAGAAATAAGAACATGAAATTGTACATAGTTGCACCGAATTCGACCATAAGAAGTACGTTATCCCAAAAGGACAAAAATGACGTCAAAAAAGCCATTTATTACCTCAGTCGAATCCTGATTGATGTAGAAATTGGGTATAATGCAATAGAAAAGTTATGTTTGTGTTTATACTTTTCATGTACAAAAATAAAGCATTATATAAAGCCTTTTGACGTTTATGTGTATTCTCATTTCGATTTGATCAAACACATGTTGTCGAAACTTATACTTCATAGTCGAATAGAAAAGTGGCCTTTAGCACTCACTGAATATTCACTGGCTTATTGTCCTTTGAAAGAAATAAAAGGCAAGATTGTCACATACTTCATTGTTGACCACTTAGTGGTCGAAGCAATAAAAAGTTATGTAGAGACTAGGCCTTGGAAATTATACTTTGACGACTCTGGCATAAAGATGGAACTAGAGTTGGAGTGTTTATAATTTCTCTAGAGGATATACCAACCAAGTTCAAGCTTAGAATCAAAGGCCTTTGTTCAAACAATAAGGTTGAATATGAAGCCTTGATAACGAGACTTCGGATTTTATTGGACTTGGGGGCAAGAGACATCAAAATAAAAGGTGAATTAAAGTTGGTGGTTAAACAATTGAAAAATGAATATAAGTGCATCAAAGAAAACTTGATGATGTACATTGATATAGACAATTCTTGCTGAAACGTTTCGATCACGTCTCTATAGACCATATCCCTCGACTGGAGAATCAATAGGAAAATGAGTTAGCACAGGTTGCATCAGACTATAAATTCTCCAAGGAAAGACTAGAGGAATTGACCGATGTCAAAGATAAGCTGATCTTAGTCGGCAACTCTTCAGGGACATTGTCAATGTCAAAACTTGGAGGGAGGGGGCAGGCGAAGTTGGGATATTATCAAACTTCAATTTTTTTGAGCTTTTTGAAAATTTTGAAGCCTTCAAAGTTTTGGCCATTGACCTAATGTCAGACAATGGTTGGCGAAACCCCATTGTCAAATATTTGGGAAATCCAACAGGAGTGACAAATCAAAAAATAAAGTACAGGACACTGAGCTATGTGATTATGGGGAACAAGTTGTTCAAGAAAACCCCTAAAGGAATTCTTCTTAAGTGCCTTGGCTAAAGCGAAGCATACTTGGAAATTTCTGAGGTGCTTAGAGGATCATGTGGCTCTCATTAAGCAAGCCAAAAGATGAAATGGTTGTTGTTTTGGCTGGGGATATACTTGTCAACTATGCTAAAAGATTGCATAGATTTTTCCAATGGATGTCAAGAGTGCCAAAGGCATTCATGTATCCAACATGTGCCTGCAAGTGATTTACACTCAATAGTGAAGCCACAACCTTTTAGAGGATGTGCCTTAGACATGATAGGTGAAATTAAACCTTCATCGTCAAAATGGAATAAATATATCTTGGTTTGGATAGATTATTTCACTAAGTGGATAGAAGCCATTCCTTTGCCTAATGTCGACCAGGAAGAAGTAATTAGTTTCATCCAAAATCATATTATATATAGATTTTGAATACCTTAGACTATTACCACATACCACGACTCAGTTTTCACAGATCAAAAGATGGTAGAGTGCCTCACAAATATGGTTTAAGTTGTTAACTACAAAACCTTATTATGCCCAAGCTAATGGCCATGTCGGAGCAGTCAACAAAATTGTAATTGGTTTAATTAAGAAGCACGTAGGTCAAAAGCCAAGAAGTTGACATAGAACTCTAAACGAAGTACTTTGGGCCTGTCGAAACTCCCCTAAGGAGTTGACTGATTCCACACCATTTCGAGTAACTTATAGTTATGATGCTGTAAGATCCCAATTTTGACCCTAAGATCCCTCATGGCATCATAACATTGCATTTGCAAAGCCTCAAGGATCATAAGCATCTTGGTTCCCTTTACCTTTGGGTAGGACCTCTTGTGAGTGGTTTGAGATCACCAAGCATGCTTGAATTGTATATCATTACTTTTCTCATTTTTGTTTATTAACCAAAAGCACAAAAATATGTCATTAACATCTTTTGTTTGTAGCTTGAGCAATCACAAGGTCAAAAGCTTCTAGGAGATCATAAGTACAAAGGTATGGTCAAAAGAAGAGGAAAGCAAGCATGGTAATAGTTCCCAAATCTCCCCTCCATCAAATGTGCTTCCCTAGCATTTGAATTCATCATTTTGATCAAAGCAAGTCAAAGGGTTTGAGGTTTGTTCCCCAAAGAAACCCTAATTCATCTGTGCACCACAATGCCTTGCTCTTGAAGCAACCTTAGCCCATGATCAAATACAATAAAGGGAAGTTCTTTAACTCATCATTTCATGCATATTTGAACTTATTTGAGTGTCCTCAATCATCAATTCATCAAGATATGAGTCATGGACTTGAGAAGTTGATCAGTTAATTCATCTAATTATTTTGAAATGCACTGAGACTTAACTTTTTATGTGTTGGTCAAATGGAGATGATCCCAAAAGCAAAAATGTTCTTAAGGACAATATAAACAATTTTCATGTTCATCAAAAATTGATTTGAAGCATGGAAGTTCATCTCCCATTCCAAGACATTATAGGTCATTTTGACTGAAACCCTAATTTTGGGTCAACTTCCCAAGGACATAACTCATTCATTTTTTATGATTTTGAGGTGGGATCAAATGCATTGGAAATCTTAAGATGTCTACTTCAAATGTTATGTTGAACAAAAGTTCAAATTCACAAAGGAAATACATGTGATAATGCAAAACATTATAGGTCACTTTGGACCAAATGAATTGAAAGGCAAAAAAGTCCAACTTCAAGTGCCCATAACTCTTTCATCAAAAATCCAAATGATGCAAAATTTAAGTCCATTTTGATTGTCTTGAAAATATCTACAACTTTTATGTTAGAGGTTTTTTCATTTGAAGTTTGCATCATCAAAACAGAGGGGCTTGAACATTGGCCAAATTTGAAACTTTGCCTTTACATGTTTTGCACCTTGCACTTTAAACTCCAATTTCACCAATTTCCACACTTCAAATGGATTTTTGCCCAACATAACAATTGTTCCTTACATCAAAACCTTTCCAACCATTACTCACATGCTCATGGTTGGATTTGGCAAATGGCATTTTCGAAGAGGAGAAGTTTTAGGCATGATTATGCATAACATGTTGAAACTCATTATACAAGCTTGTGCATTGCCAATTCCACGACCATTTCAGCTCCGTTATGCTTCAGATTGCATTTGGCATTGAATTTGGGCCTTTTGAATGATCATGCAAGCCCATGCAATGAATATCCAATTCCATGCACACGGCTTTGATCACACTTACCTTGCCTTTCCATCTATAAATAAGAACCTCACTCCATTCAAATTTCATCAATGAATCAACCTGAAGTGCTGCAGAAATCGAAACCAAGCCACACCTAAAGGAACTCTTTCAATTTTCTTCATTTTCTCAGATATGAAATTCAACTAAATCAGGTTGAATTTCTAGATCTAAAGTTCCTAGACCTCTCTCTCACACTCCATTGATCTTCTGTTTGGCCAAAGGAAGCAAGGAAGCAAGCTCAAATCTCCAGAATTCAAGGTTGTTCTTCAACTGGTTTTCTCTTCGAAACTCACCATTTATTGATTTATTTGCTTGGATATTGTGTTGGCTGAAGTCCTCTTCATAGAGGCAATTGTTTTGAGTACTTAATTGTTGAAATCCATGAAGTTCATATGAACACCACAGAATTTCCATCTCTGATTTCTCTCAATATAGAGATCTAGAGTGGAATTGAGTGGTACAGGGATGATGTACATCATCCCAGCTTTCCAATGATGTATGGATCGTTAAGACGGTGGTACAGGGCTTCATGCTCACCGGAGAACACGGTGGCTCCGGTCACCGTCTCCTTTCCAGTTTGAATCTGGACCCTTGGATCTGATTTCCAGATCTAATCCTGGCCTTTGCTTCTTATGACTTTTAATAATTCATTGTGTTACGCGTGGACTTAGGCCTACCGTGGAAACGCGCTTCTGGACCATTAGATGTTGCCACGTCAATTAATGAGTTCCATCAGACGCTCCCTGTTTTTTTGAATTTTCTAATTTCTGTTTTAATTTCTTTTATTTCCATTATTTTCCAAAATTCACATCTTCTTCATTTTAAATCCAAAAAATATGGGACCAATTGCATTTTTCTCCAAATAATTTCTATTTTCTAATTTTGATTTTTAATATTTTTTATTTTGTCATTTGATATTTTTTGTGAATTTTCTCTTTTCTGGTTATTTTTAATTCATTTTAAGTAGTTTTTGATATTCAAAAAATACAAAAATATTTTCCTAACCTATTTGAATGATGATGAATCTATGAAAAATATTCTCATCAATTTTTTAATTGATTTGAGATTTATTTTAGATTTTAGTTTAATTAGGTAATTTTTATTCATTTTTAATTGATTAAAAATAATTTCTAACTTTTAAAAATGCTGAAATTTTTTGTCAAACTTTGTTTGACCTTATTGAACTTAGGGTAAATCACTTGGACCTTTAAAGGTTGATTTGAAGTGATTTTGAAGTTTGACCTTTCTTTTATTTTTAATTCAAGTTTATTTTAATATTAAAAATGCCAAAAATATTTTGCTTATTGTTTGACCTCCAATCTTCACCTCATTTCTGATTTCTCATTGTTTGACTTTGACTTTCAATGTCATTTGGTCAACACACATGGATTGGTACATTTTATTTCACCTTATGCACTTTATTCTTTCCTTTTTTCCTTTTCCATTATTCATCTCTTTCTTCTTCTTCTTCTTCTTTTTCTTTTTTTTTGATCAATGAGTTAAAGGTTGATAAGTTAGCATTGATTAGGGAGACTTAACCTTCCTTGATTCAAATCTAATTCATCTTGATCAATTGATCAAGTGAATGGCTTTGCATTAAGGATAGGTTGTTTCCTAAATTATGCAAAAGACTTAAACCAATACAAGATCAATTCTCTTCTTCTTTTTGGCATGGCAAGTTGTTGGAACTTGGTTCACTAATCAAGACTTCTAACTTGTGTTGTTGCCTACATTATTATTGACCGACCTCAGATAGTTGTGACTTCTACATAAGTCCAATTACGATTGCTTAACATAGCGCTAAATTTGCCTTATGGCACACTAACTACTAACACTAACCATTAACAATTAACATTTACTTTTTGCTCTTTATTTTTAATGCAATTTACTATTCTTGCACATATTATCCATTTGCTTTTCCCTTTGCTCACCTGAGCACATGTTTATGTTAATGCCATTTGCCTTTTGCTCACTTGAGCACATAATTGTGTATATACTATTGTGCTTGTGTTTTGTTTTGATTGTTGTGAACCAAATGCAAAGGATTGGACAAAATGGACTTAGATCTTAGGACTTTACCCAAGCTAATGGAGTTTGAAGAGAAACTAGGCCTCATGCCTTTAGAATGCTTAAATGTCAAAGAGCAACTAGGCCTCATGCCTTTAGAATGCTTAAAGCTTGAAGATGAACATTGAAAGGACCATATTCTAAACTCTCTCTTGTCCATTCCTTGATTTGTAAATAGAACCTTTTGATGTGTGTGTTCTTGTGCTAGGGATTCCATCTTGATTCAAACTTGAGGAACCATTACCATGAGCCTCTAAGAGAGAGAGATCCAAGATACATTGAGGAGTCTTTCCAAGAGTTCATTTGACTGTTGATTGCTTGAGTTTATGCTTATGTGATTGCTTATTCCAAAGGATGGGAGCTACTTGGATCATCAATATGATCTCAAGAGAGGAACTCCATTGTGGTTTTGTTTCTTATTCCTTACCTCTTGCATGCTTAGGACTTTAGCCCTTCTTCTTCTTCTCTCCTCTCTAACCCAATCCAAAACTTTTGTGCAAACATCTAACACTTGTTTTCAACATTAGAAACCTAAGCCTTATGCTTTTGATTTTCAAACTTTCTTTTCATAATACTTATTTTGAATTGAATCTTTAAGTCAACTTTGACCATTTTGTATATACTTCTAATTGGTAAATATAACCCATTCAAATGTCTTTTTGTGGTTTCAATGGCCACTTTCTAATCAAAATTTTTTATCATAACCTTTAGCTATTAGGTTTGAGTTATCTTTGTGGTAGATGTAATACTCACCTATATCCTTAGTGATGGTCAATGAGTCTTCCATGCTTATTATAGGGTTAACCCCTCACTAGCATGTTGAAGCTATCCTCACATGGTGGATTTGTGGTTTTAGGTTGAGTTTTCTCCCTTTGATAACAAAAGACCTTAAGGATTTTGGATCAATCAATTCACCCACTCACTTTTTTTGAGATTTTTACCCCGAACTACGAGGTTTTGATCCTAATCTTTTTTAAGATGGTACGTAGGCAATGGGTTTATCCATCCAAACACAAAAATGTAAATAACTTGTATATTCTCTTCTTATCTCTTCAATCATGTTTGCACAAACAAATTTTCACAAAACAACAACCTTACCACAAGTATGAAAAGGGCTCCCTAGGAGTACCTAGGATGTTTTGGGTGCCTAACACCTTCCCATTGCATAACCAACCCCCTTACCCAAATCTCTGACTCTCTTTTACTAGTTTTTGATTCGATAAAACTTTTAGGTTTTTGTTCTCTTTCTAACCATTCCTTTGGATAAATAGAAGTGCGGTGGCGACTCGACTTATATGATTTACCTTGGATTTAGTCAATATCTCTAATGGTAATGAATATCCCGCTACTGAAAAGTGGCGACTCTGCTGGGGACATGTGTTTGGCCTAGTGGGTTTTGCCTACTTTTCATATTTGTTGTATTGTATTATATTGTTTTGTGACATATTTTTTGTGCAATTTGGGATTAATGTATTGTATGTAATGATTGAATTGCTTGAATATTAATTCCTTGTATGCTTGGTGATCTTTGTGAGATGAGTTCTATACCCGGACTCGAGTGCACTTAGGATAGGAGAATGGCATAGTCTTGTTGACTTGTGTGGAGTTATTCCTTAGCAAGTTGACTTGCAAGTCCATTCACTTGGTGGAGGTCATGTTGGGATCAATAATGTCACACAAGTAGTTGTGGTTAGACATTACTCTTTCCAATATAGACCTTAGAAGCCAAGGACCTTAGTTTACCAAGCCCATCTTGGCCTATTCTTAGGATGTAGTGTGAAAGTCGTTCAAATGTAAGATTTGATACGATTGTTACACGATACTACACTCATAAGAGTCTCTCTTGAGAATATTTTTGGAATACGAGTAGTCGTTTCTCCGATAATATCCAAAAGATGGGATGATGACTATGGGAACCTCTTGTAGAACATGTTTGGCAGGTTTAAACCCTAGTACACTCCCTTTGGGTGATTCTTAACCGAGACTCCATGTTCATGACTCGCAACAAACCCTTGATTCGTGGTTGATCCGTTCATGTATCCTTAATATCAATGGAACTGGGGTGTTGATAAGGTGTAAACCATAATCCACCAAAATGGATGATTGATATTAAGGATGATATGATCCATCCCATGACCTTTGTTTGGTGTGCTTTTCTTGATCCTTGAGTGTGATTGTTGCATTCATGCACCCATTTGCATCCATATCATCAATAATGAAGAAAATTTTTAAGGAACTTAAGAGGTCTATTTGCAAATTTTCAGACATGGAAAGACAAAGAAGGAATACAAAGAAGTACAGTTTCAGACAACCAGATTTGAAAGAGTTAAGGAATCTGACATCCTATGTACTAGATCCCTTGGGTTTCAAGGCTCGTTTTGGGAAGCTTCTTTCTCTTCTGACTACTCAGGTGGACGAAGGATTGATGAGTGTATTGGTGCAGTTTTATGATCCCTTGTACCGTTGCTTCACGTTTCCGGATTTCCAACTTTTGCCTACACTTGAGGAGTATGCCTACCTTGTGGGTATACCGATTCTAGACCAGCTACCGTTCAGTGGCTTGGAGAATGTTCCTATTTCTCAAGAGATAGCAGACATGTTGCACATAGATGAATCTCTGGTCGATGCTCATATGACTACCAAAGGTGGAATTCAAGGTCTCCCTTCTGAGTTCCTCATTTGCTCAAGCTATTATGTATGGGAAGGCCATGAGTGAGGACGCCTTTGAGGCCATATTTGTACTTCTCATCTATGGGTTAGTATTGTTCCCCAACATCGACAAGTTTGTGGATATGAATGCTATTAGGATCTTCTCTACTCTTAATCCCGTTCCGACTCTGTTGGGTGACACTTATTTTTCTTTGCATATGAGGAATGCAAAGGGTGGTGGCGCCATTGTGTGTTGTTTGCCTCTGTTGTATAAGTGGTTTATTTCTCACTTACCGCAGACGGTCGCCTTCAAGGAGAACAAAGGATGTCTACGGTGGTCCACGAGACTTATGTCTCTCACTAATGATGATATCTCTTGGTACAACCATGTGTATGATGGTGTGCAGATTATCGACTCTTGTGGTGAATTCTCCAATGTACCTCTTCTTGGTACATGTGGTGGGATTAACTACAACCCTGTGTTGGCACGTCGTCAGCTTGGGTTCCCCCTAAAGGATAAACCTAATAACATTCTATTAGAGGGTGTGTTCTTTCAGGAGGGTAAAGATCCCCAAAACTTGAAGGGCAGAATGGTCCGCGCTTGGTGCAAGATTCATAGGAAAGGAAGGAAAGAGTTGGGTCCTAAGAATTGTGTTGCTATGGAGCCTTACACTGCTTGGGTTAGGAAGAGAGCGTCTGAGTATCTCATGCCTTACGAGTATCCAAGACCTACACCTTTGGTTATGGCTGGGCCTTCGACCCTCCCTGACCAAGGAGTAGAGGAGTTGAGGGACGAAGACCGATCACATGCTTGGATCCGTGAAAGAGAGGAGTTGCTTCAGCAGATCAAGGAGAAGGATGCTTGGATAGAGTTCCTCGAGCACCAGGTTATTGATGATCCTAATGATGCATGAACTTCTCTACTTCCTCAGTCTTCCAAGTTTTGGAAAAGGAAGTACGATCGACTCGCCAAGGAGAAGGCAGATATGGAGGCAGCCTACGAGAGGGAGGTGAAGAGACTTCGTGCATCTTATCTTCCCGTGTCTAGAGCTTTGGACAATTGCTTCTAGAGATCCATAAGATGTTTATTTCCCTTCTCTCTTGTATTATATTTAGTTACCAAAACTGTACTTCTTTAGTGTAAAAATGTTTCCAGATATTATTTGATGAGATATTTCCATATGTGATAAATATTTAATACTTCTAAACTTTGCAAATAGAATCCTAAAGTTCCTTTGAAATGAAAAGAAAAAACAAATCATGTGCACAAGCATTGCATGCATCATGTGCATAAGCAGGTTTTGTTCCCGACTTCTTGTCCTGTGGTCTAACTCTGTGTTCTTCATTTATTTTCAAGACAAGCTGACTCACCGGTACTACACCAGAGCTAACGTTTCAAGACTGATGGATCATTTGGAACAAGAGAACCGCGAGCTGAAAGAGGAAGTGGCCAGATTAAGTGCCTTGATGGAGTCATTCATGGCTGCCCAGAGCCAGTCTTCTCCGACACCTTTAACTCCTCCCCAGAGGACAGTCATCTCTGAGATTGTCTCCTCGACTATGCCCACAGCCAGTGCACACTTTGCTCCAACGGCCATGCCAGTCGGATTCCCGTGGGGGATGCCTCCCAATTTCATGCCCGAGGGTCCTGCTCCCACCTTTGCTTCTATGCCAACATCTAGCTCGGTCCTTGCTGTTCCTCCTCCTGTCATGCATACTCTGCCTAGAGTAGATGACACCATCTATCATTTTGAGCCGTCCGAGGGCCCATATGTCTATGAGAAGATGGACGCTATGAACAATCAATTTCTTGAGCTTCGCAAGGAATTGAAAACTCTCAGAGGAAAGGATCTTTTCTGCAAGTCTGCTGCCGAACTCTGCTTGGTTCCTAATGTGAAGATCCCTGTGAAATTCAAGGTCCATGACTTTGAAAAATACAAGGGAAATACTTGCACTCTCAGCCACCTGGTCATGTATGCCAGGAAAATGTCGACTCAGACCGATAATGACCAACTGCTCATCCACTACTTTCAGGACAGTTTGTCCGGTGCTGCTCTGCGTTGGTACATGGGTTTAGATAGTGCGAACATCCGATCCTTCAACGATCTTTGCGAGGCCTTCGTCAAGCAATACAAGTACAATATGGATATGGCTCCCGATAGGGATCAATTGAGGGCCATGTCCCAGAAGGACAAATAAATATTCAAAGAATACGCCCAGAGGTGGCGAGAGGTAGCATCACAGATCGTGCCCCCGCTAGAAGAGAAAGAGATGACTAAGATATTTTTGAAGACCTTGAGATGGTGAATATGGGGATGCGTCTAGAAGAAGGGGTTAGGGAAGGGCGTCTGACAAGAGAAGAAGGCTCTTCTGCCAAACGTTATGGGGCGTTTGCGAAAAAGAAAGATGGAGAGGCACATGCTGTGACCTCCCATATGAAACCAAGAAGACCCTCTGTGAGGAGGAAGACCGTGCGTCCCGCCGATAACCAGCACCAGGTGGCTCATATAGCACCTGTCTTCAGAGATAATCAGCAGTACAAACAACATAACAACAATCAGCAACAACCACATCCGCAATATCAATAACAACAGCACCGTCCGCAACAGCAGGCCTACCGGCCTCGAAACAGTAATCAAACCAGCACAAGTTACGAGAGGAAAAGGGTCACCTTCGATCCTATTCCAATGACGTATGTAGAGTTATATCCCTCTTTGATAGAGAGGAAGTTGATTACTCCGCGAGACCCACCGGCTATGCCTACTAACCCCCAGTGGTGGTATAAGCCCGAATTACACTGTGTTTACCATTCTGGTGCTCCCGGCCATGACGTGGAGAATTGCTACCCTTTGAAGACCAAAGTTCAAGATCCTGTGAGGTGTGGCATTCTGTGTTTCGAGGATGTAACTCCTAACGTGAAGAAGAACCCATTGCCCGAGCATGGGAAATCTGTCAACATGGTCCAGGGTTGCCCTGGAAAATACAAAGTCAAATACGTCAGTCATATTCGACAATCTCTGGTCGAGATGCATCGTTTGCTATGTGATTATAGTCATTATGAGCATGACCATGATAGATGCCGAGTCTGTTCTGTTAATCAAAGAGGTTGTCGCCAGGTACGCAAAGATGTTCAAGAAATGCTGGATGAAGGAGTTATTGAGATCCTTCAAAACAGAAATGTTGACGAGGATGCTGATGAGGTCAACGTGATTTCCCCGGTGTTTCGGATACCCGAGCCTGTTGTCATCAAGTATGATGGTAGCAAGGAGAAGGCTTCTCCTGCTCTCATCATTAAACCGGCCGGACCAGTACCATACTCTTCTGAAAAGGCGGTCCCCTATCGCTACAATGCTGTAGCAGTGGAAAATGGGAAAGAGGTGTCCTTGCCTTCTTCATCTGTTGTAAATATTGCTAATGTTAGCGGTTTGACCGGTAGTGGTCATGTATTTTCAGCACCGTCGAAGCCTCAAGCTGATGTTCGAGGAAGTGTTGATGCTAATTCTGTTGAACGCCCGATTGGGAATGCTGTGAGCACCCCAAATCCGGCACTTGTTGTTAAGCCATCCTCTACGTCAAAAACTCCTGCTTCTGCTGGCCCGAGTGGCAACACGAGAGAAGACTGTGATGAGATGCTGAGGCTCATCAAGAGAAGCGAGTACAACGTTGTAGACCAGCTTCTACAAACACCATCTAAAATATCTATGTTATCATTGCTTTTGAATTCAGAACCACACCGAGAGGCTCTGCAGAAGGTGTTGGATGTGGCATATGTGGATCACGATGTCATGATAGAACAATTCGATAGCATTGTTGCAAACATTACTGCTTGTAACAACTTGAGTTTTCGTGACTCTGATCTCCCCGAGGAGGGAAGAGACCACAACTTGGCATTGCATATATCTATGGGTTGCAAAGACGACGCCATGTCCAATGTACTGGTGGACACTGGGTCATCATTGAATGTATTGCCAAAAACCACTCTTACGAAGCTGTCATATCAAGGGCCTCCCATGAGGCAGAGTGGAGTAGTTGTGAAGGCTTTCGATGGGTCTCGCAAAACTGTGATTGGTGAGGTTGATCTCCCAGTCAAAATCGGACCAAGTGATTTCCAGATTACCTTCCAGGTTATGGACATTCACCCATCGTATAGCTGTCTCCTAGGCAGACCATGGATTCATGAGGCAGGCGCCGTGACATCCACCCTACACCAGAAACTGAAATTTGTGAAGAATAAGAAGCTGGTGGTGGTTGGGGGAGAAAAGGCTCTCCTGGTTAGCCATTTGTCTTCCTTCTCATATATAGATGTTGAGGATGAAGTTGGAACTCCTTTCCAAGCTTTATCTATTGCTGATCCTATTGAGAAGAGAACTCCTTCATTTGCTTCCTACAAAGATGCAAAGTTGGCCATTGAGCGTGGTGCAACCGCTGGATTAGGGAAAATGATTGAGCTAGAAGACAACAAGTCCCGGGCTGGCATAGGTTATTCATCTGGGGTTTCTAATACGTAAAGGCTGTTCAAGAGTGGAGGTTTCATCCACACTGGTCAGGATAAGGAGGCTGCTGCCATCTTGGAAGAGGACGAAGAGGATTCTGGCAACTTCATCATCCCTGGGGGGATCTGCAATAATTGGGTCACTGTGGATATTCCAACATGTTTCCATAAGTCAAAGTAATGATCATTGTGTTTAAAAACCCTCCTCCCATGCCAAAAGGAGGAGTAATGACATTGTTGGCGCATAAATACAATGATATTTTCATTCAATAGATTCATGTTAAATATTTGTTTTTCCAATTATTTTCCCTTTTCGTTTTTGCATGAAATTGGTGATCACATAAAACCTCAAAAATAAGAATAAAATCAATCTTTTCATCTGCATAATGATTTGCCCTATTTGAATTCTAAAGCTTTCATATCCAAAATCATTATGCAGGTTGATCAAACCCATTGAACATAATGACCCAACACCATCTCCTAACTTTGAATTCCCTGTATTTGAAGCGGAAGAAGATAATGTTGAAGAGATTCCTGATGAGATTACCCGTCTACTTGAGCATGAAGAAAAGATCATTCAGCCACATCTTGAGAATCTGGAAACAATCAACTTGGGGTCTGAAGATTGTGTGCGAGAAGTGAAGATTGGGGCACTCTTGGAAGAATCTGTTAAGAAGGGGTTGATTAAATTGCTACGAGAATATGTTGATGTCTTTGCCTGGTCATATGAAGACATGCCTGGTCTATATACATATATTGTGCAACACTTCCTACCTTTGAAACCTGAGTGCGTGCCTGTTGTAATACCTCAAAATTTGCCCCCCTCATTCATGCATTCATTTTTAGGTCATTTAACATTTCATATTGCATTTCATCATGTCAATCGGAATTAGATCCAAGAAGCTTGAATATCATCCAAGACACTTTGTGGGTCCTATCTGGGTGATCAGTCAACACAAGGGAATGGCTTGAGATACTTCCAACATGTTCAAATGGGGTCTATTCATCAGTCAAAACATTAATCTTGAAGGAGCAAAAGTTTGTTCATGAGCTGTCATGCTCGTTAGGCGAGCAGAATGGGTCGCCTAGCGAGTCCCAAGAAAAGCCACCAGAATCACCTACGCTCAGACGAATTTCTTGAACTGTCATTCTCGCTAGGCGAAGCCCACGCGTTTTGAAAAAAAAAACGAAAATAAATAAATAAATAAATAAATAAATAAATAAATAAAAATAAAATAAGTAAATAAAATATAACAGAAAAATCTTGGACTTGGACCTCTCTCTTTTGAGCCCACAAAGTCACAAAAATCAGGTTATAAATTCTAGACTTCCATCTCCCAAAAAAACCCTGGGAAAAAGATAGTGAGAGAAGAGCTAACAGAGTTCAGAGCAACCTCCAGAGACTGAAAGGAACTCATCTGCAAAGAGCCAATTCCATCTCATATAAACCCTCAGATTGCTTTGCAAACCCAACCGGGCAATTCAATTTCATTCGATCTCTCCAATCAGGTTTGCCCTATTTCCACTACTTTATACTTTCAACCTGAAATTTTGATACCCTTTTAATGCATTTGTTTGACAAGAGGTTTAGGCCTCCTACCCTTGGTTGCTTTTTGTGAGCTTTTTGTGAACTTTAATGGCATGATTCATGTGACTCTATTATTTGGGGCAACTCTTGATTGCACCCCATATTGTTTCTCTAACGTGTTTGTTGAGTTTTTGTGAGGGCTCACATGACTCCTGAAAGGATAGCTTGCTTGGCATTCCACTTTATTTGTGGGATACCATTTGGAGGTTTATTCCGATTACCTGCATTGACTTGCTTTCTTTGATGGTGACAGCTTGAGAGATCTCTGGGTTTCTTATTACTTTAGTTGCTGTTACTTCGGATCTTTATCCGTGTGGTAGATCTCTTGATCCTTTATCTTTCCCGCATTTTATCGCTTTCTTAACTGGAAGACCTCAATAGGAGGCAATGTTTTCTTTTGAAGAGGCATCCGTGCTAAAGACCTCCCTCTGAGGCAATTAACTGATAAAAGGGATTAGTAGTCAATCCCCCGTTATTCAGTGTGTCGTTCTTTAAGATCACACTACGTGTCGATGCTTCAGAACAAAAGCCCAAGATCTTTTGTCCGGTCAGTCAGTGGAGAGGGTTCCACCTTTCTGAATCCCCACTTTTTGTCATGAGCTCACCCTGTCCAGGGTTAAGAGCTATGAGGTCTTATCCTCATTACCCTTTTGATCTGCTCACCCTGATGTTCAATGTCAGTGGTTAAGAGCCCATTTGATTACCTATTCCATGGCTTGTTTATCGAGGTTGATATGACCCCTCTTGACTAAAGCCCTACCCATGTATGTTTGAGCCCCCTCGTTGATGCGTTTACTTTATGCATATTTGTTTTGTATGGTGTGATCGACTCCCCATAGGATTGCTAGGCTTCGTATAGTCTCCCGTTTGCATGTCCATTAAGGTAGCGCGGTTCCTTCGTCTAGGACTGCCTTTTTGCATGAGCATCCCTAAAACACCAACAAACTCATTGATTTTTCTTCTCCTAAGAACACGTTAACTCCTTCAACTACAGGCGAGTAAGTCTCTAAAGGTCGAGCATCCGGTAGATTGCGTAGTAACGTCGTTCATCCAAAAACACAACCCTTAACCCGTAGGCAGCCTAACTACGGCTTGCTCTGATTCTCATTCCAGATGAGATACGTAGGCATAAGACGCGATGTCTTAGCGAGCACACTCCTCTTTAACCCATAGGTAGCCGAGCTACGAAGACTCTGATTCTCATATTCAGATGAGATACGTATGCAGTGGATGCGACATCCGTGCGAGTCATTTTCTTTTGACCCCTCTTTTAGTAAATATTACATTAGATAAACCCACACCCTTTAGACAAGAACAACAAAAGTGGATCCCGTAGAGTACTACGGATGCGTAGGGGTCCTAATACCTTCCCGTCGCATAATCGGCTCCCGAACCCAAGATTTGGTTGCGAGACCTCGTCTTTTCCTTTCCTTTTTCCAGGTTTACTTCGAGCGTTTCCTTTCCCTCCTTTGGGATAAATAACGCACGGTGGCGACTCTTTTGTCATTTCTTTCTCGCCGGTCGTTTTTTCGCATCTCCTTTTTCAGGTTGCGACAGCTGGCGACTCTGCTGGGGATACATTTTCCCTAGTGGGCCTTTCCTAGCATTTGTTTGGTTATTGTCTATGGTGTGTTATTTATTTATTGCTTTGCATACGTATCTGCTTGCATTGCATCCTCTGTGCGCTTTACTGTTTCATGCATATTGTGCTGGCTGTGTATCTGTTTCACTGTTGGGTGGGAGTCACAAGAGGTAAAAGGCCCAATACACAGGCTATGAGTAAACTTTAGGACACCTAGGAAAAGAGTGATTCATGGGAAGCGGGTGGTATGGCGACACTTAGCTGAACATGGTATCACGAGCAGTTTAGATTCTGATGGGGTATTATCGTTGCATACACCTGGTATGCATATGATGATATTCTTGAAAGGATTGTTTATCCTGCGTTTCTCTTGACCTTACCCTGGCCTAGATTACACCCGTGAGTGGGGCGGGAATGATCATTTACAGGTACTGATGGTGCCTTGTTCTGTTGGTGACCGTGCCCTGTTGGTGACTTTTATTTGCTTCTTGTTGGTGATCGTTGGTTCTGAAGTATGGGTTCTAAGTCGATGACTGTGTTCTATGGTTCCCGGTTCCGAATTCATGCTGAAGTTCTGATCTGTGCCTCGTGATATACAACCAACCCGGTTTTCTGGAGCAGAGTTTTGATCTCGTATTACATTCTTCAGTGGGTTTCTCTTCAGACAGTGCAACCCAACAGATATTCAAGCAGATACAGCAACCTTGATTTGCATGTCATTGCATTGCATCACATCATTCTGCATTCATATCATTTAACACATGTTTATCCATTTCTGTGGGGTTTATATCTTCTTCTTGATTCTAGTCGGGGTTTTTTGGTACTTTTTAAAAGGGATATTTTATCTGATGAGAGACTGGAATCAAGGGGGTATAATACCTTTGGAATTGATAAACATGTCACTGCATTTGCATATTCATTAGCATGTCTTACATAACAGGTACCGCCGCAGTGTTCTCAGTTGTTTGGTGTTCCACTAGCAGGATAGCTGACTCAGGCATTCACCAGTACGGTACCCGCAGAAATCAATAGAGAGTAATGGAAAGCCTACAAGCAGAGCTCGCCGAGATGAAGATCCGCATGAACCAATTCATGGATGTGGTTCAAGGGGTGACTCAGGGACAACAAGAGCTCAGGCAGATGATGCATAGGAATCCCGCCACTACTCAACCAGAGACGTTGACTGATCCTCCAGCTGGAGAGGTTAACGGCCCTAGTGGACCGGGGCCTACCCCAATCCTACATGTCACCTCCGGTCAACAACCCGTCCATGATGACCAGGAGGATCAGTTCCCCTTGCTTCAGGAAGACTTTGGAATGAGTCATGGTATGGACCCTATGTTTCGGAGACTGGAAGAGAGGTTGAAGGCAGTGGAAGGACAGAATCCTCTGGGAGTAGACGTTGCTGACTTGGGATTGGTCCCAGGCGTGAGGGTGCCACCAAAATTCAAGGTCCCAGTATTTGACAAATACAGTGGCAACTCTTGCCCGAAGACCCATGTGCAAGCCTATTTCCGTAAAATGGTTGCATACTCTGACGATGAAAAGTTGCTTATGTACTTTTTCCAGGATAGCCTAGCTGGGGCATCCCTGGAATGGTATATGAGGCTGGACAGAGCCCACATCCGCTGCTGGAGGGATTTGGTTGAGGCTTTCGGGAAGCAGTATCAGTATAATGCAGACATGGCTCTGGACAAAACTCAACTTCAGAATCTGTCTCTTAAAAGCAATGAGTGCTTCAGGGAATACGCTCAACGCTGGAGGGAGACAGCTTCCCGTGTTCAACCTCCTATGTTGGAGAAGGAAATGGCTAACATGTTCATGAACACTCTGCCCGGACCTTATTTGGAGCGCCTGGTGGGTTGCAATGCCTCCAACTTTGCTGATGTAGTCTCTACCGGAGAGAGGGTGGAGAATTACCTGAAGACATACAAGACCCAGAGTGGAGGTGGATCCTCGTCATGGGTGAAGAAGCTGTTCATTCAGGGACAGAAGAGGAGAGAAGGGGATGCAAGTGCCATATCTTCTTATCAGAACAGGGTATCGCATTACGCGAAAAACCGGCGGGAAAAGAAACAGAGCCGCCACCGTGCGTTATTTATCCCAAAGGAGGGAAAGGAAACGCTCAAAGTAAACCTGGAAAGGAATGGTCTCACGACCGGAGATTGATGGGATCGGGAGTCGGTTATGCGAAGGGAAGGTATTAGTACCCCTACGCATCCGTCGTACTCGACGGGATCCACGCTCAGAAAGAATAGAAGAAAGGTTGCTAAAGAAACTGTTCAAAACTGCACAAAACTGGGATGAAACACAGGTGAAAGACGGAAGAAGAGGACTCGGCAGGATATCACATCCTGGGCCTACGTAGTTTGTCAGACACAAACATCAGAGTCGACGTAGTTCGGGGATAGGGGAAACATGCTCGCTAGGATGTTGCATCCTATGCATACGTATCTTCTCTAACCAGAGAAAGAATCAGAGCACTCGTAGCTCGGCTAACGCACGCCAAACAAAGACACTAAACGGAGACGCCGAAACATCAAACGAGACACAACACTGGAAACGGAATGCCAATCAATGGGCTTATATCCAACTCCAGACACACAAAGCAAAACAGGAAACCGACTGCCAATCGCTGGACTTATGTCAGACTCCAAACACACACACAGGAAACTGAATGCCAATCGCTGGACTCACATCAGACTCCTACCAGAAAGGGATAAACAACTCACAGAAAAAGAAAAGAGAGCGAAAGGGCGCCCGGAGAGATCAGCTTATCTCCTGCCTACGTACCTCATCTGGTATGAGGATCAGGGCGACGTAGTTTCCCTTAACAAGGAAAGAACTTCTATCCTAACCAGAGACTAGGGAGATAACAAGCTACTAGGGAGACTACGACTCGAGCCTAGAAGTTGTCATGCATACGATCCCTATGTTGAGGTCTCTAATCCTAACTTGCACAGGAAGCAAGCTATCCTAAACAGCACAGAAACAATCATAAACACAGGAGAGCAAACACACACACTATATGCAAACCAGTGGCTCACACAAGGCTAGGCTTTAGTCAAGTGGTCAAATCAACCTCGACAAACAAGCCAACTGGAAAAGGGCGTTGTTAGCTCTTAACCCTAACATTGAGAGTTAGGGTGAAGCAGATGAAATGGGAGATGAGGGTAAGACCTCATAGCTCTTATCCCTGGCCTGGGAGAGCTTCAATCAATGAAAGTGTGGGAGTTCAGAATCAGGAACTCTACTCCACATGACTGACACAACAAGATTTTGGGTTTTTATTCAAAGTGCATCAACACATGGTGTGAGCAAGCTGAATGACACAACTGAGTAGTAGGGGATGGATTGCACATCCCTTTTATCTTCCAATGCCTCTTCACTTAGGAGGTCTTTGAATGTACAAGGCACAAAGGTAAACAACCACAAACATTGCCTCTTAAGGAGGGCTTCAGACAGGTGCCTGCCAAAGTAACATGACAGGTCTTCCAGACTACATGAAGAAGAGGGATTATACCTAAGTGGTATGCCAACCACAAGCAAATCAAAGTTCAAATGAACTTAAACCAACTTAGGTACCTGCGTAAACAACTAAACAGATCAGTACAGTATTCAGACAAACAGACAACAGTCAACAACAAATAGACAATCCCAATGCACAACATATAAGCCATAAGGAAAACTCAAGTGAATTATCATCAACCTACAAAACAACCAAATGTTAGCAATCAATATCAAATATCAACAATCAAATGATGAAGCAACATCAACCATGGAGATTAGATGCTTGGTCTTGCAATTCAAAGCTCACATGTAAGTACAAACCACTAGGTCAAAGCCTAGGGTCAAAGGTGAATAAAAAATCCAAAATAGCGGCTAATATTCAACACAATGCAACTTCAAACACCTATTAACATGCCCTAAAAAGGACCAAAACAAAATCATCAAGCAAGGCCATGTAATAAGCAAGAGAAGTCAAAGACAATTTCAAAGCATTCAAATGGACATTGAGAATGAAAATTCCAAATCAAAACAGAAATGATCCAAACAATTATGGAAAAATTCCTGAGCATTCAACACATCCAATGCAATCATCATACAAAAAATCAGAATCAACAGAGGTCATTTGTATGGAGATGAAATTGCACAAGTGGATCATCCAATTGTATGACACAAATTGTCACACCATGCAAACATGTGTATAAAACAGAAATGGTAAATGAGAAAAATGCACAATCAAGCCTCAATCATCCATCAACATGTCAAGAATCATCATGCAAAATTTCATGCCATTTGGATCAATATCAAGCATTTCACAATAGAAAGAGCAAGGCAAGGTCACAAAAGCACATATGTTCAATCATCCTAACACAATTCAAAATCCAGCCATGCACAACTTCAGCATTTATCATCATAAAATAGAGGACATCTCAATGAACAAGTAGCAAAAAACCAGGGATTATTTGGAGCATTTTTCAAATTGTTATGAATTTTCAAAGTTGGAAAAAAAATGAAAATCAAAATGATCATAGCATGGAAAATAAGGAGGGAAATGCATAAAGATGTATTAATTTGAAAATGTGCCTCGGCCAGAATCGAACTCGGTTGAAATTTGAAAGGAAGCGCGCGCCATGCTGAAACGCAGTCGTTTCATTAATGACTGGGCACGCTGAGTCAGCCAGTCAACACCAATGTGGCACGGTCAAACAAATGCTGGCCAATGGAAAGCCCAGCGAAGCGCACGCGTGGACGAATAGGACAAAAGCCCTAAGCCACCTCATACTGAACCAGAGCGGACACAAGATGGACGCAAAACGGACGCAACAGTGAAGAACATCGTCTTCCTCGCGAGGACGATGATGAACAGTACACGTTCATACAATGTTTTTGCAAAAAACAAAGATTCTTATACCAAACGAACCGTTATCATGCAAGGAATAAGAATCCACTAATCATTCCTAGTAATTCATCATGTGTAACTCAAATCGTGCAAAAACATTAATGAATGCAAAACTTCAATCACACGTATCTCCTGCTACAGCGCATCATTTTTCATGAGATTTTCACCAGAATCATCAGCAAGAGTAGATCTACACACCTATGTACATAGATTGGCAAATAATGGAGATCGAAATCTTACCTTCTTGAAGAACAGTGAAATGGAAACGCGTGCTACAACTCTCTCTAGCTCCAGATATCCTTCTCAACTAGCATACTGAAGCTAGATGTGAAATATTGCAGCTAAAACCAATTTAATCGAGCTCAATCTTCAAGATTCATCTCCATCTTCAAGCTTTGAGCATGCATGATTTTGGCACGAATTGGACAAAGTAGCACTTGATTCTTGCTCTAGACTTCACCAGGATCAACAATTTACCAAGAAAAATGGTGTGTATGTGAAGAATTTTGAAGTTCTTTGTGAGAGAATTTTTGGATGAAAACTCAAATTCTGGATCTAGAATCCTCTATCCTCCAGCAATGCAGTTACAATTAAGCCTTTATACCCTCTGTTAATTAATCTGAGATTATTTTTAAGCCATGGTTAATTGAGATTATGAAAATACAAGGTGTATGCACAAATTGCCATTTTCACCTCATGCATGGAATGGCTACGTGAACAGTGCACAAAGAGGGCCCAAATCCACTCAAAATCAGCCCATGCACACATTGGAATTGGAAATATATTCATGTGATCAACCAATCTTGATTTTGGCAAATTCCCTTCAAAAACTTCACGCATGAGCACATGGTTGTATGAGTGAATTTCATGCCATGTAATGATGTATTTGGAAAGTATGAGTCATGAGGAGAACAATGCAAGAAGAGCCACTCAATTTGGAGTTTTGGTTCAAAAGATATGGCCATTTGAAGTTTCAAGCACACTTTGCCATGATTTGATCATAACTCCTTAACCATTCATCAGATGCTCATGATCTTGGACTTTTTGGAAATGGGAGAGAGAGATCTTCAACTTTCATGTTGGACAAAAATTCATTTGAAGCTTCTTTGATGTTGGAAAGTTGAGTTGAAGTTGGTCCAAAAACTTGCCATTTTTGGAAACTTGAAATTACAGGTCACTTCCCATTTTTGGAAACTTTTGATCTGACCTCAAATTCTTCAAGATAAGTATTTGTAATGACAAATGAACTTCTTTGGGACATGAATGAAGTGTCTCAGACCATTCCTCCACCTCCTAGCCCTCAGTTGACTTTCCGTTGACTTTTATGGGCCTCAGATGACTTGAAACTGCACTATGGACTTTGAGCCTCTAACACTTGGCCAAATTGCATCAAAATGAACCTAGATTCATGTAAGCTCCCTAGAACAACCATAGGGCCTTTATCTCATGGAAATGCTTTGCTCTTTTGCACAGATGACTTCTCCTGGTGCCAGTCTTGACTGATGAAATGCAATGCACTATGCAGTGTTAATGTAATGTTAATGTCCTAAAAAATGTTAATGCAATGTCAATGACCTAAAAATTAAATGAATGTACAAATGGGGGGGTGCAAATTTGAGGTGCTACAACTTCCCCTATTCAATCAACTGGGAACCTGAACGAGTGAGAGCAACGGCTGTCAGACCTTCAAGGTAAACAAGGATTGTATACCAAAGAACCGTAGAAATTTGCACTCTGCGGGAGATGAACGAAAACAGACAGTCGACTTGATGTACACTGACATCAAGGAAAGCGAGGCCATTTACCGATGGCGGCTTGAACAGTCGACTTGATGTATACTGACATCAAGGAAAGCGAGGCCATTTACTGATGGCGGCTTGAACAGTCCACTTGATGTACACTGACATCAAGGAAAGCGAGGCCATTTACCGATGGCGGCTTGAACAGTCCACTTGATGTACACTGACATCAAGGAAAGCGAGGCCATTTACCGATGGCGGCTTGAACAGTCGACTTGATGTATACTGACATCAAGGAAAGCGAGGCCATTTACCGAAGGCGGCTTGAACAATCGACTTGATGTACACTGACATCAAGGAAAGCGAGGCCATTTACCGATGGCGGTTTGAACAGTCGACTGGGGAGGAAGAAGATGTCCACAACTGGAACCAGACAAGACGTTTACCGACGACTCTACTAGGGATTTTGAAAAGATACACGACCAGACATTGACCGATGACTGGGAAAAACTCGACGTTTACCGACATCGAAAGATGATGTTTACCGACACCAAAGGAAGGACAACCAGACATTGACCGATGACTGGGAAAAAGATATTCAACCATACATCAACGGACGAATGGGAAAAAATCGACGTTTACCGACACCAACGTAGGGGTGACCAGACATCAACGGATGACTGGAAAAAGACACTCAACCAGACGTAACGGACGAATGGGAAAAACTCGACGTTTACCGACACCAACGTAGGGGTGACCAGACATCAACGGATGACTGAAAAAGACACTCAACCAGACGTCAACGGACGAATGGGAAAAACTCGACGTTTACCGACACCAACGTAGGGGTGACCAGACATCAACGGATGACTGGAAAAAGACACTCAACCAGACGTAACGGATGAATGGGAAAAACTCGACGTTTTCCGACACCAACGTAGGGGTGACCAGACATCAACGGATGACTGAAAAAGACACTCAACCAGACGTCAACGGACGAATGGGAAAAACTTGACGTTTACCGACACCAACGTAGGGGTGACCAGACATCAACGGATGATTGGAAAAAGACACTCAACCAGACGTCAACGGACGAATGGGAAAAACTCGACGTTTACCGACACCAACGTATGGGTGACCAGACATCAACGGATGACTGGAAAAAGACACTCAACCAGACGTCAACGGACGAATGGGAAAAAGAAACCACGACTAGACGCCAACGGACGAATAGAAAGGACTCAACCAGACATCAACGGATGAATGGGAGAAAGAAACCACGACTAGACGCCAACAGACGAATAGGAAAGACTCAACCAGACATCAACAGATGAATGGGAGAAAGAAACTGATGTTACGGACATCGAAATATGATGTCTACAGACACCAAAAGACCGGACCCACACAGGGATCAACACGACACCCACTGGTATCGCAAGGATGACACCTACAGATGTCAAGACAAGGCCAGACACTTGCCGGGGACTATTCTGGGGAGTCAAGCTTTCCTTCCACTGACGGGTGAGGAAATAAACCTCTCTGGGGGATTATCAATCTTGAGTGCTGTCTGTCAAGAGCAACTGTAGCAAATGTGCCGTACAGATGTTGAACAATGATCCACTTCTGCTGGGGAATCCAACTTTGCAAGACGCACAGGGAGAAACACTCCTGTTGAGCACACGATTCTGATTCGATCTACCAACTTTGTGGGGAGTAGCACTGCTGGGGATACCCACTCAACTAGGGAGTCACCTGTTGGGAAAGCCCTAACCTTTCAACCATGCTGGGGAACCCAATTCTGAAATCGACCCAGATGCCCCAACGTTGCGATGCTAAATCTTCTCAGAGCAATATCTTTACCAACCAGTTTCTCGGATGGTAACCACGGCTAAACCAATTCTTGAATGCTAACCACCGCTTGGGGCTAGTCTATGCTTGCAATGATGATGCATGAGTTTTTTAGCGCAATGCTCCATAATCATGGAAGTGCTACGCACTTAATGATGCAATATGATATGCTTATCTAAATGATGAATGCATAAAAACACACATCCCCCTCCGGGGACAACACTGGGGAGCTCGAGGATCTGCTGAAGAGCTGGATACCACTCCAATTTCCTCCTTGCTGGGGAATAGCACTATGGCTGGGGAAAGGATGATCCTTGCTGGGAAAGACCTCCGCTGAACCCGATCTGCTTAGGGACTACTCTGCTAGAGGAAGCAACCAATGCTTATCTCTACTAGGGATAACTGCCAATCCCCGGGCAAGATTAACTCTATTGGGGATAATTTTCACCAAACCCGATCCGCTTGGGGACTTCGCTGGGGAAAACCATCAACACAAACCTCCGCTGGGAAGACTGCCCACTTCAGACTTGGAAAACAATCACCACCCTGCTGGGGAAAGGCGCTTAGAATCTGCTGGGGATCACAGTACTTCAGACCCAACTGCTGAGAAACAAACCACCCACGGACACCTCCGCTGGGGATATAGCAAACTTTCAGGCTCAGTGGGGAACTAACAGTCTTCAGACCCGCTGGGAAAAAGGCCACCTGCCGACCTGGCTGAAAAACATCTTCAACCCTGCTGGGGAAAAACATCTCTCCACCCTGCTGGGGGAAAGGCATTTCGAACCTGATTGCTGAGGAACAATCTACCCACAGACACCTCCGCTGGGGATATGGCAAACTTTCAGGCTTGCTGAGGAGACACCGATCTCGAATCTGCTGTGGAGATAACACTCCCAAATCCACTGGGGAGATATGGCCTATTTGACACGGAACACCCGTCGATTCGTCGAACACCGGCATTCATCATCCAACCGCAATGTCAACTTTCCACTTTTGAGGACTCCCAGACTCATCCGGTCTTTTCTGATTCATCACCTAGTATTCTCGTCTTTTCTTTGCTTCGAGACAATTGATCTCCTCAGATCCGGGCTAACTCTCTAACCTTCAGACTTTGAAGAGTCTTCTTGATTACCCTCTAGGATCGTCGTCGCAATTCTTTCACCGTCTTTTCACCGTTCTTCTATCCCTTGCCCCTGATTGGACTCTGCAGGGATCTTTTGTCAAAAGGTTACCCATCACAAACTGCAAGTGAATGAAGATATCTAACAGCACCTGCACAAGAGATCGTTAGATAAAAGTGTGCCCCAGGCGTGCCGACATTTCAACACCTAGGTCACTCAAACTTCCGAATAAGATTTCCAGATTTCAATCTTATAAGCATGCATCGGAAGGGACCTCTATGTTTCAAAATGCAAATATTCTTATCAAAAATAAACGGATGTTTTCGCAATCAAAGCGGTAATGAAGACAAAAACAAAATTATTTGACTGAACATGCATTTATTGACTGAAAAAAGGTGGCTCAGAACCGAGCAACACACAGGAAGCAATCCCTGAAAAAAGGTGATTCCGCACAAAAGGAAAAATCCATCCTAATGGCAATGTGAAACTGTGATCTCATCGGGTTCCAACTCGGTTACACCCCATATGTCCTCAAGACTCTCCGTGCTTTCTGCCTTCTGAACATGACTCTGTCGATCGATCACTGTCGGGGATTATCCAGGATGTGTTAACCAAAGTATCAACGATTATGCTGGACGCAGTTGTTCGTTTCAATCCCTCTTTTGCCTGGACCGCCCTTTCGGGTCTTCAGTCCACCGGGATACCCTTTTTTTCCCAAGCCGCCCTTGTGGGGTTTTCGACTTGCCGGGTGTACAGTTTTTTATTTTATCCCTAATTTTTGCCCGAACCTTTTCCTTTTTTTTTCTTTGGTTCGCCGGGATGCCCATTTTTGCCTGGACTATTTTATTCTTTTTGTCCAGCGGGTCAATTTTTACGAAGTATTTTTTAACTGCGTCCGTATTCACAGGGGATGGAGAATCCTCGTCATCCGTGGTCGTCAACAACAAGGCTCTGTCAGAGAAAACCTTTTTGACCACAATTGGGATCCATAACTGTGTGTCCACTTGCCCCTACGATCGTTGAGGAGGAAGGATCCTTTTCAACACCACCTCTCCTACGTGGGATGCACGAGGTCGCACCTTTCGGTTAAGAGCACGTTTTATTCATTGGGTACAACTGCCCCATGACAAGTAACTGCCGGCCTTTTTCTCAATCAGGCTCCCTTCATACCGAGTCCTTGTCTACTCGGCCTTTTCTAATTTCTCATCCATCAGGACTCTCCACAATGGGATCTAGACCTCAGTAGGTAATACCACTTCCATCCCATACACGAGTGAAAAAGGTGTTGCCCCAGTAGATGCACGTACCGAGGTTCGATACCCAGGATACAAGTTTCGTACTCAGCCACCATGTCTTTGGTGCACTCAAGTGTTATCCGGGCAGCAAAAGGAATGTGGGATCCCTTTGGCGTAACCAAAGCAGTACCAACCCCACTACCATTCATATTGACAGCCCCATCAGACATCAGAATCCGTTCGGATTCTGGGTCAGGCCCCTCCTCCGGGATCGGTTCCTCACAATCTTTCGATTTGAAAACCTCGATGTCCTCATCAGGGAACTCAAACTTCCTCGGTTGATAATCCTCAATGGGTTGTTGGGCGAGGTAATCGGACAATACACTCCCCTTGATCGCCCTCTGAGAGGTATACTGTATATCAACATCAGTCGAAATTATTTACCATCTCGCAACCCGTCCGATCAATGCTGGCTTTTCATTTGTTTACTTGATTAGGTCCATCTTGGAAATCCGCAAAGTGGTATGAACCAGCATATACTGTCTCAGTCGGCGAGCAGCCTATGCCAAAGTACAACAAGTTTTCTCGAGCAGTGAATGTATTGTTTCACAATCGGTAAACTTTTTGCTAAGGTAAATTGCATGCTCTTTTCGACCAGACTCGTTATGCTGACCCAGTACACACCTCATAGACCCCTCGAGGGCTGTCAAGTACAGAATTAATGACCGTCTCTCCACCGGGAGACATCAGAATCCGAGGCTCCTGCAACTTATTCTTTTATCTTTCAATGCCCCTTGGCAATCATTATCCACCTGACCGTTTGATCTCTTTTTTTTCAACAGCTTGGGTGGGTTCACACGTGGCTATCAGATGAGATATGAACCGTGAAATGCAATTCAATCTATCTAAGAAACCACGAACCTTCTTCTCTGTTCTCGGTTCAGGCATTTCTTTGTATTGATTTTTCTTTTCTTTTTTCCCCTTTTTTTAGCAGGATCGACCTCGATTCCTCTTTCGTTCACAATAAGCCTCGGCAACTTACCAGACAGCACTCCACAAGTGCACTGATTTGGACTCAACCTCAGTCTGAGTTGTCTCAATCGGTCAAACAACTTGGCCAGATCCACCAGATGCCCCTCTTCTGCTCGGGACTTTGCTATCATGTCATCAACATAACATTTGATTCCACGATGAATCATATCATGAAACAAAGTCACCATGGCTCTTTGATACATGGCACTGGCGCTCTTGAGACTGAACGACATCACCTTATAACGCAAAGTGCCCCATGGTATGATGGACATTGTTTTCTCCATATCATCTGGCGACATTTGGATCTGACTACAGCCAGCAAAGCCATCCATGAAGGAAAACACCGAGAACTGAGCTGTATTATCTACCCACACATCAATGTAATGGGAAAGCACCATTCAGACTGACTCTGTTCAATCTCGGTAGTCAACACACATTCTCACCTTCTCATCCTTTTTCAGCACCGGCTTCCGCTTCACTGGAGGACAATCTTCTCTCAATGGTAGCTTGTGCGCCACGACATCGGTATTCCACCCTGGCATATTTTGATAAGACCGGGCGAAGATATCGACATACTCTTTCAACAGTGCTACCATTCTGCTCTTGACATTTGCCTCTGAAGCGGCCCCAACTTTCACTTCCTTTCTGACCTCGGCGGTGCCTGGATTAACAATCTTGAATCGCTCCTCGTGCGGTTGAATCACTTTCTCCTCTTGTTTCAACAACCTGGCTAATTCCAGCAGATCATAATCTTCTTCGCCTTCTTCTTCGGCATGATAGATCGGATTGTCGAAGTCATACAAAGGTGTAACCGAATTGTTATCAATGAGATCAGGAGGATAGTCACTTTTGAGGTCGAAACAAGACAAATCAAAAGGAAAGAAAAAATGAAAACAAACATTGCCATTTTTTATTTTTAATTTTAAACTGCAAAAATAAATGAAAAACAGGGAACATTGCTTTTAATACAAAAACATCCATTTATTAATGATGCAAAATGTTGCAAAATGAAACACATGAGATGGCCCTTACAATGGACCATTACGTTTCGGGCAAAACGTATGGCTTTCATGCAAACAGAATTTGAAAAACAGAAATACTACTCTTCAGGATGAGTGACAGTGATGATCTTTGAGGCCTTCCAGTTCCTTGGTACGCACGATTTTATCCACGGGTCAAGCTCGCAGTCACTGTCAATCTCTTCACCCACCGCATATGCATGACCTGGATCCAGCACTCCGGCACTGACGAATGTGAATAGTTGACGGCGTCCTCTGTTTTGTCTAGACGAGTCTTGGTCTGGCTGATAGCCAACTCCAAACATATCTGCTTTCACCACAATGTCTATGATCTTTCCCCAGCCTAGGGCTTCTCCGCTTTTCAACACTTCTAGGGCCTGTTTGTAAGAAGAAATGGGCATCTTCTTCTCTTTCTCAGCACAGATGGCCTTCTTCACCCTGACGGTTTCAACTGCCTGACTCGGTGTTTCAAATTTTTCACCGTCCATTTCTACTTCCATCATTCTCTGGATCGTTTCCCCCATCACTACACACCCATTTGTAGCGACAGCCGCACAACAATTATCATCACCAGGGAAAGCTCCACTCTTCATCAGATGCTTCTGGACCATAGACATTGGAGTTTTTAACTGATCCCCATTCGTTTCCTCCATTTTTCTCTTGTCCTTTGACATCACGCTCACCCCCATAGGACCATGCATCGGTACGGGGTTAGCATTAACATTCAGTATCGGTGCCAAACTGATGGCCTTAGAATCCACCAGATCTTGGACGACATGCTTAAAAGCTCTACAACCCTCAATGTTATGTCCGGGTGCCCCAGAATGGAACTCGCACCTGGCGTTCTCATCGTAGTTTGCAGGCCTCCGATGCAGTTCTCCAGGAACCAATATCCTCGGCCGAACTAACCCAAGATCCCTCAACCTCTTGAACAGAAGGGTATAAGTCACGGGTGGCTTATCCAACTGATGATCCGTCGTCCCCTTCTTCACTTGGCCCTTAGCTTTCTGTGCTTTCTATTGAGGTGGCGGTTGTTGCTGTTGTACAAGTGGATTACCAACAGGAGTGATTATAGTGGCAGCATAAGGGTGGTAACGATCCTTACCATGTTCCTTTCTGGCATGTACACCACTTGATTCAACCTTCTTCTCGGGCTGACCATTTCCAGAGGGCTTCTTGACTCCAGACGACGGAGCATTTCCCTGAACTTTCTCCTTTATCATCCAGTTTTCAATTCTCTCCAACCTCTCAGCAATTGCTTTCTTCCCCAAGGCGAGCCCTTGCACGACTCTGAACAACTCCCTCATCATCTCTTTCAATTCGAGAATGTCGGTGTTGGGTGGATCCATCAGCTTGGATTTGTTGAGTCTGGCAGGATATCTGAACGGAAGAGCTATGCGCACCGGTTAGATACTGACACCTACAAAACAGAAAACAGGTTAATATGACTCACACATGCAATGTCTATCCGTACTAGGAATATTCTGTCCTTTGATTCTGGCTTCATCGAGACGAATAATATTTCATCGATAACATTCTGACATCAGGATGTCTCTCGACCAAAATCTCAATAAAAAACGGACCCTGAGTACGGATAGACATGGGTTAAATGCAGATGGATGCGAAATGGGAATGATGCAAATGCATGCAAGCAGGTCACTGTGCCATCTTCCAAGTCAACTGAGGATCAACTGTACTGGACCGGTCTCTGAACTGATCACAATCATCTGAGGGCCCGAGTAACCCTAAATCTAACTTGGGAAGTTCCGAAATAAACGAAACTGGGGGATATATCACTATCATCACAAGAAATCCACTGAACGGATGACAACCAGATCCTCTGAACAAGTATCCTCAAATTCAACCCGGGGATCCGAAATAAACGGAACCCGCTGATAGATATCACGGACAGAATTCCGGCGTGTCAGAGATAGATATCCATAGGTCCATCTGAACCATAGTCACCATCTGTACCTGCAAATGATTCAATCCCTCCCCACTCACGAGTGTCATCTAGGCCAGGGTAAAGTCAAGAGAAACGCAGGATAAGCAACCCTTTCAAGAATATCATCATATACACACCAGATGTATGCAACGATAATACCCTATCAGGATCTGAACTGCTCATGATATCATGTTCCGCTAAGTGGCGCTATACCACCCGCTTCCCATGAATCACTCTATTCCTAGGTGTCCTAAAGTTCACTCATAGCCTGGGTATTGGGCTTTTTACCTCTTGGGATTTCCACCCCACAGAGAGACAGACACACAGCCAACAATACGAAAGTATGATGCGTGCAAACATAAATGCAAACTTAAATGCAAACATATACAACCACAGCATAATCATAAATGCAATAAATAAAATAGTAAAAGCAACCACAACTATCCTAAAGAGCGATAGGATTGACTCGCTTAGGGAAGATGGACCAGCAAGAGGTCAACTCCTAGATTTTCCCTAGCAGAGTCGCCAGCTGTCGCATTACGCGAAAAACCGGCGGGAAAAGAAACAGAGCCGCCACCGTGCGTTATTTATCCCAAAGGAGGGAAAGGGAACGCTCGAAGTAAACCTGGAAAGGAATGGTCTCACGACCGGAGATTGATGGGATCGGGAGTCGGTTATGCGAAGGGAAGGTATTAGCACCCCTACGCATTCGTCGTACTCGACGGGATCCACGCTCAGAAAGAATAGAAGAAAGGTTGCTAAAGAAACTGCTTAAAACTGCACAAAACTGGGATGAAACACAGGTGAAAGACGGAAGAAGAGGACTCGGCAGGATATCGCATCCTGGGCCTACGTAGTTTGTCAGACACAAACATCAGAGTCGACGTAGTTCGGGGATAGGGGAAACATGCTCGCTAGGATATCGCATCCTATGCATACGTATCTTCTCTAACCAGAGAAAGAATCAGAGCACTCGTAGCTCGGCTAACGCACACCAAACAAAGACACTAAACGGAGACGCTGAGACATCAAACGAGACACAACACTGGAAACGGAATGCCAATCAATGGGCTTATATCCTACTCCAGACACACAAAGCAAAACAGGAAACCGACTGCCAATCGCTGGACTTATGTCAGACTCCAAACACACACACACACAGGAAACCGAGTGCCAATCGCTGGACTCACATCAGACTCCTACCAGAAAGGGATAAACAACTCACACAAAAAGAAAAGAGAGCGAAAGGGCACCCGGAGAGATCAGCTCATCTCCTGCCTACGTACCTCATCTGGTATGAGGATCAGGGCGACGTAGTTCCCCTTAACAGGGAAAGAACTTCTATCCTAACCAGAGACTAGGGAGATAACAAGCTACTAGGGAGACTACGACTCGAGCCTAGAAGTTGTCATGCATACGATCCCTATGTTGAGGTCTCTAATCCTAACTTGCACAGGAAGCAAGTTATCCTAAACAGCACAGAAACAATCATAAACACAGGAGATCAAACACCACCACTATATGCAAACCAGTGGCTCACACAAGGCTAGGCTTTAGTCAAGGGGTCAAATCAACCTCGACAAACAAGCCAACTGGAAAAGGGTGTTGTTAGCTCTTAACCCTAACATTGAGAGTTAGGGTGAAGCAGATGAAATGGGAGATGAGGGTAAGACCTCATAGCTCTTATCCCTGGCCTGGGAGAGCTTCAATCAATGAAAGTGTGGGAGTTCAGAATCAGGAACTCTACTCCACATGATTGACACAACAAGATTTTGGGTTTTTATTCAAAGTGCATCAACACATGGTGTGAGTAAGCTGAATGACACAACTGAGTAGCAGGGTATGGATTGCACATCCCTTTTATCTGCCAATGCCTCTTCACTTAGAAGGTCTTTGAATGTACAAGGCACAAAGGTAAACAACCACAAACATTGCCTCTTAAGGAGGGCTTCAGACAGGTGCCTGCCAAAGTAACATGACAGGTCTTCCAGACTACATGAAGAAGAGGGATTATACCTAAGTGGTATGCCAACCACAAGCAAAGCAAAGTTCAAATGAACTTAAAGCAACTTAGGTACCTGCGTAAACAACTAAACAGATCAGTATAGTATTCAGACAAACAGACAACAGTCAACAACAAACAGACAATCCCAATGCACAACATATAAGCCATAAGGCAAACTCAAGTGAATTATCATCAACCTACAAAACAACCAAATGTTAGCAATCAATAGCAAATATCAACATTCAAATGATGAAGCAACATCAACCATGGAGATTAGATGCTTGGTCCTGCAATTCAAAGCTCACATGTAAGTACAAACCACTAGGTCAAAGCCTAGGGTCAAAGGTGAAGAAAAAATCCAAAACAGGGGCTAATATTCAACACAATGCAACTTCAAACACCTATTAACATGCCCTAAAAAGGACCAAAACAAAATCATCAAGCAAGGCCATGTAATAAGCAAGAGAAGTCAAAGACAATTTCAAAGCATTCAAATGGACATTGAGAATGAAAATTCCAAAATCAAAACAGAAATGATCCAAACAATTATGGAAAAATTCATGAGCATTCAACACATCCAAGGAAATCATCATACAAAAAATCAGAATAAACAGAGGTCATTTGATATGGAGATGAAATTGCACAAGTGGATTATCCAATTGTATGACACAAATTGTCACATCATGCAAACATGTGCATAAAACAGAAATGGTAAATGAGAAAAATGCACAATCAAGCCTCAAACATCCATCAACATGTCAAGAATCATCATGCAAAATTTCATGGCATTTGGATCAATATCAAGCATTTCACAATAGAAAGAGCAAGGCAAGGTCACAAAAGCACATATGTTCAATCATCCTAACACAATTCAAAATCCAGCCATGCACAACTTCAGCATTTATCATCATAAAATAGAGGACATCTCAATGAACAAGTAGCAAAAAACCAGGGATTATTTGGAGCATTTTTCAAATTGTTATGAATTTTCAAAGTTGGAAAAAAAATGAAAATCAAAATGATCATAGCATGGAAAATAAGGAGGGAAATGCATAAAGATGTATTAATTTGAAAATGTGCCTCGGCCAGAATCGAACTCGGTTGAAATTTGAAATTAAGCGCGCGCCATGCCGAAACGCAGTCGTTTCATTAATGATTGGGCACGCTGAGTCAGCCAGTCAACACCAATGTGGCACGGTTAAACAAATGCTGGCCAATGGAAAGGCCAACGAAGCGCACACGTGGACGAATAGGACAAAAGCCCTAAGCCACCTCATACTGAACCAGAGCGGACACAAGATGGACGCAAAACGGACGCAACAGTGAAGAACATTGTCTTCCTCGCGAGGATGATGATGAACAGTACACGTTCATACAATTTTTTTGCAGAAATCAAAGATTCTCATACCAAACAAACTGTTATCATGCAAGGAATAAGAATCCACTAATCATTCACAGTAATTCATCATGTGTAACTCAAATCGAGCAAAAACATTAATGAATGCAAAACTTCAATCACACGTATCTCCTGCTACAGTGCATCATTTTTCATGAGATTTTCACCAGAATTATCAGCAAGAGTAGATCTACACACCTATGTACATAGATTGGCAAATAATGGAGATCGAAATCTTACCTTCTTGAAGAACAGTGCAATGGAAACACGTGCTACAGCTCTCTCTAGCTCCAGATATCCTTCTCAACTAGCATACTGAAGCTTGATGTGAAATATTGCAGCTAAAACCAATTCAATCGAGCTCAATCTTCAAGATTCATCTCCATCTTCAAGCTTTGAGCATGCATGATTTTGGCACGAATTGGACAAAGTAGCACTTGATTCTTGCTCTAGACTTCACCAGGATCAACAATTTACCAAGAAAAATGGTGTGTATGTGAAGAATTTTGAAGTTCTTTGTGAGAGAATTTTTGGATGAAAACTCAAATTCTGGATCTAGAATCCTCTATCCTCCAGCAATGCAGTTACAATTAAGCCTTTATACCCTCTGTTAATTAATCTGAGATTAATTTTAAGCCATGGTTAATTGAGATTATGAAAATACAAGGTGTATGCACAAATTTCCATTTTCACCTCATGCATGGAATGGCTACGTGAACAGTGCACAAAGAGGGCCCAAATCCACTCAAAATCAACCCATGCACACATTGGAATTGGAAATATATTCACGTGATCAACCAATCTTGATTTTGGCAAATTCCCTTCAAAAACTTCATGCATGAGCACATGGTTGTATGAGTGAATTTCATGCCATGTAATGATGTATTTGGAAAGTATGAGTCATGAGGAGAACAATGCAAGAAGAGCCACTCAATTTGGAGTTTTGGTTCAAAAGATATGACCATTTGAAGTTTCAAGCATACTTTGCCATGATTTGATCATAACTCCTTAACCATTCATCAGATGCTCATGATCTTGGACTTTTTGGAAATGGGAGAGAGAGATCTTCAACTTTCATGTTGGACAAAAATTCATTTGAAGCTTATTTTATGTTGGAAAGTTGAGTTGAAGTTGGTCCAAAAACTTGCCATTTTTGGAAACTTGAAATTACAGGTCACTTTCCATTTTTGGAAACTTTTGATCTGACCTCAAATTCTTCAAGATAAGTATTTGTAATGACAAATGAACTTCTTTGGGACATGAATGAAGTGTCTCAGACCATTCCTCCACCTCCTAGCCCTCAGTTGACTTTCAGTTGACTTTTATGGGCCTCAGATGACTTGAAACTGCACTATGGACTTTGAGCCTCTAACACTTGGCCAAATTGCATCAAAATGAACCTAGATTCATGTAAGCTCCCTATAACAACCATAGGGCCTTTATCTTATGGAAATGCTTTGCTCTTTTGCACAGATGACTTCTCCTGGTGCCAGTCTTGACTGATGAAATGCAATGCACTATGCAGTGTTAATGTAATGTTAATGTCCTAAAAAATGTTAATGCAATGTCAATGACCTAAAAATGAAATGAATGTACAAATAGGGGGGGGGGGGTGCAAATTTGAGGTGCTACACAGGGGTAACCGGAGGAATGACTTTCAGACCTATCATCAACAACCGTACGTTGCGGCTGTGACCATTCCGGCTGCAGCACCACTACAACAACAACAACCACAGCGTCAACCAGCTCAGTACCAACAACAACAACCGGGTAATAGAACCGCCTATCAACAGAGGCAAAGGATGATGGACCGGCGTTTCGACACTCTTCCAATGTCATACGCTCAGTTTCTTTCTAGTCTTTAACAACTACAACTTGTGCAGTTACGCACTCTGGATCCTCCCGTTGGTAGACTTCCGATGGGTTACGACGCCAACGCTAGGTGTAGCTTCCACTCTGGGGCACCTGGCCACAATATTGAGAACTGCAAAGCTTTTAAGCACGTAGTTCAGGACCTCATAGATTCAAAGGAAATCGACCTTGCACCGGCTCCGAATGTCGTCAACAATCCCATGCCCCAGCATGGTGGTGCGAATGTTAATATGATGGAAGGGGAAGCCAGACCCGTCAAAGAGGTGTTGAAGCTGAAGACTCCGTTGTTGGATATCAAGGGATACTTGTTGAAGGCCGATGTTTTCCCCGGTTGTGGGAAGGGTTGTGTGAATTGTGCTACTCAGAGTAAAGGTTGTTTAAAGCTACAGCAGGGTATCCAGGCCTTGCTCGATGAAGGTACCCTCCAGGCTGAAGATTTGTCTGTCCAAGAGTCCATGGAAGGGGTTGAGGAAGAGGTGTTTGAAGATGCTACTGATGAATTCGCAGATGTTGTTCCTACTGATTCTGCAATCCATGATGGTGTATTTAATTTTTCCAATGTGGTTGATTCTGATGTAATTGAACTTGATTCCTATGTTTCGGATGCTTGCATTTCAATGAACGAGATTTCAGAGTATGACTATGATGTTGCTGCTATCACCATTTTCTACCCAACTAATCAGATCAGTGTACCAGAAGCGCAACCGGTGCCACCAGCGCGACCATCCGCTGTGACTATCACAACCCCTGGTCCTTTACCTTTCACCAGCGAAAGGGCCATTCCTTGGCATTATGGGGGGAGTGTGTACACGCACGATCATGGGATAGAACGGCCACTAAAGGTAGAAGAGGGTCAGAAGTCTGAACCTGAAGTTGAAGGTCCCGCAGTGGACAATGTTGGTGGAATCGGGCGATTCACCAGGAGCGGTAGACTGTTCTCACCACCTGTTACCCAAACTGATAGTGTTGATGTTGCGGCAAAAGCCAAAGGCAAGCAGGTCATGAACGAGGGTGCCTCTGCACCACAGGCTGGTTCTGAGCCTACTTTTGCGAAGGATGTGGATGAGCTTTTGAGAATTATAAAGAGAAGTGACTACAAGGTAGTCGATCAGTTGATTCAGACTCCGTCCAAGATATCCATTCTCTCACTCCTGTTGTGTTCGGAGGCGCATAGGGAGGCGCTGCTGAAAGTCCTAAATGCTGCATATGTGCCTCAGGAGATCTCAGTGAACCAACTAGAAGGGATCGTTGCAAATGTTCATGCAAGCAACGGGTTGGGTTTTACTGATTCTGACTTAACACCAGCTGGACGCAACCATAACAAGGCTTTGCACATCTCGATGGAATGCAGAGACACCGCGTTATCTCATGTTCTGGTGGATACAGGTTCCTCTCTCAATGTGCTACCCAAGAGAGCCCTGTCAAGGTTAGAAGTGGAGGGTTTGGTCCTGAAGCCCTCAGACCTTATTGTGAGAGCCTTTGATGGTTCTAAGAGGTCGGTGTTCGGAGAGGTAGAATTGCCAATTCTGATTGGATCACAAACTTTCAACACTATCTTCTATGTGATGGATATCAGTCCTTCCTATAGTTGCCTGCTGGGTCGTCCTTGGATCCACAATGTTGGGGAAGTCTCTTCAACTTTACATCAGAAGATTAAATTCCTAGTCAATGGAAGGATTATCACCGTTTGTGGTGAGGAGGACATTCTGGTCAGTAACCTGTCTACATTCAAGTATGTAGAGGTAGAAGGTGAATTTCATGAGACCCTATGCCAGGCCTTTGAGGCAGTTCAAATCAAGGACGCAGCTCTGGTGGAAGAAGTTAAAGCGGGTGCCTCTATCTCGTCCTTTAAGCAGGCACATGCCTTGGTAGATTCAGGTGTTGCTCCCGGTTGGGGACGTCTGTTGGAGTTACAAATGAAAGAAGACAAGTTCGGCGCCTCAGACTCGTCAGGGGCCGATTACTTTCTCCAGTGCTGGCATCATTCAGTATGGCCAGGTCTCTGCGGTCAATGATGGAGATGGGGATAGTGATTGCGACATCGATAACTGGGTGCGTCTGAGGATCCCGGGTGAAGTCATCAACAATTGGTCTTCTGAGGAGATTGTCCAAGTCACTTTTTTGGAGGAGTAATTTTCTTTGTTTGTTCATGCATATCCAAGTCTTACGTTCTGCCCAAGGCGTAATGACTCACTGTAGGGCTCATCTATGTGGATACCTGCATTTTTTATCATAAATAAAGGACGTCTTTTTGCATTCAAATATTTCGTTCACTGTCTTTCTATTTTTGCAGTTTTCAAAAATCAAAAAATATTTGGCAATGTTTTGTTTAGTTTTCACTTCTTGTTCACACTCATAAGCACATACCATCGCTCATGCAGATGCACGTCACCGGATCCTATTGATAACGGTTCTGCTATGGCTCGCTTCAACTTTGAAAATCCTATCTTTCAAGCTGAAGAAGAGGGTGATGAAGACTGTGAACTCCCGGAAGAACTTACCAGGTTATTAAAACAGGAGGAAAGGATCATTCAACCACATCAAGAGTCTGTTGAAGTGATTAATCTCGGCACCGAAGACGCCAATAGAGAAATCAAGATAGGGGTTGCTTTGGAAGATAACGTGAAGAAGGGGTTGATTGAATTGCTGCAAGAGTATGTTGACATCTTCGCCTGGTCTTATCAGGACATGCCAGGGCTTGACACAGACATTGTGGTACACCGTTTGCCTCTCAAAGAGGATTGTCCTCCGGTCAAGCAGAAGCTCAGAAGAACGAGACCAGAGATGGTTGTCAAGATAAAGGAAGAAGTGCAAAAACAGTTGGATGCAGGGTTTCTAGCAGTCACAAATTATCCGCCATGGGTTCCAAACATCGTCCCAGTACCTAAGAAGGATGGGAAGGTACGGATGTGTGTTGACTACCGGGATCTGAACAGAGCTAGCCCTAAGGATGATTTCCCATTACCTCACATTGACGTTTTGGTGGATAACACGGCTCAGTTCTCGGTATTCTCCTTCATGGATGGCTTTTTTGGCTATAATCAAATCAAGATGGCACCAGAAGACATGGAGAAGACAACATTCATAACCCCATGGGGCACCTTCTGCTACAAGGTGATGCCGTTTGGTCTGAAAAATGCTGGGGCAACATATCAACGAGCGATGGTGACTCTTTTCCATGATATGATTCATCATGAAATCGAGGTTTATGTTGATGATATGATTTCCAAATCTCAGACGGAAGAAGAACATTTGGTGAATCTGCAGAAATTGTTTGAGCGTTTGAGAAAATTCAAGCTGAGGCTTAATCCGAACAAGTGTACTTTTGGGGTGAGATCTGGAAAATTACTGGGTTTTATTGTTAGTGAAAAAGGGATTGAGGTGGATCCGGCCAAAGTGAAAGCGATACAAGAAATGCCTGAGCCAAGAACAGAGAAACAAGGCCGTGGTTTCTTAGGGAGGTTGAACTACATTGCAAGGTTCATCTCTCACCAAACAGCCACATGCGAGCCAATATTCAAGTTGTTGAGGAAAGATCAGGCTATCAGGTGGAATGATGATTGTCAAAGGGCTTTCGAGAAGATAAAGGAGTATTTGCAAAATCCTCCAATCCTTATGCCTCTAGTCCCAGGGAGACCGCTGATTATGTATTTGACAGTACTTGATAATTCCATGGGTTGTGTTCTCGGTCAACACGACGAGACAGGTAGGAAAGAGCATGCCATCTACTACCTGAGTAAGAAATTCACAGATTGCGAGTCGAGATACTAAATGCTTTAAAATACATGTTGTGCACTTGCATGGGCTGCTAAGCGTTTGAGACAATACATGCTGTCTCACACAACCTTACAGATCTCCAAGATGGATCTAGTCAAATACATATTCGAGAAGCCAGCTCTCACCGAAAGGGTTGCTCGTTGGTAAATGGTACTGACAGAGTATGATATCCAGTATACATCCCAGAAAGCCATCAAAGGGAGTATTCTGTCAGACTATCTTGCTCAGCAGCCGATTGATGATTATGAGCCGATGAAGTTTGATTTTCCAGATGAAGACATCATGTTCCTCAAGATGAAAGACTGTGAAGGGCCAATTGTTGAGGAGGGACCTGATCCAGACGAAAAGTAGACTTTGTTGTTTGATGGGGCTGTCAATGCCAGAGGAAGTGGAATTGGCGCTGTCATTACTACTCCGAAAGGTGCCCACATGCCTTTCACCGCTCGTCTGACTTTTGAGTGCACAAATAATGAAGCTGAGTATGAAGCCTGTATCTTGGGTATTGAGCAAGCCATTGATTTTAGAATCAAGACTCTGGACATCTTTGGAGATTCAGCTCTAGTGATCAATCAAGTGAATGGTGATTGGAACACTCTCTAGCCTAATCTGGTCCCTTACAGAGATTACACGAGAAGACTGTTGACTTTCTTCACAACAGTAAAGCTGTATCATATAACTCGTGATGAGAACCAGATGGCAGATGCTCTTACTACTCTGTCCTCCATGATCAAGGTGATTCGGTGGAACCATGCTCCCAGGATCGATGTGATGCGCCTCGACAGGGCCGCGTATGTGTTTGCTGCTGAACTGGTAGTCAATGACAAACCCTGGTATCACGACATCAAGTGCTTTCTGAAGAATCAAGAGTACCCTGCAGGGGCATCCAACAATGATAGAAAGACTTTGAGAAGATTGGCAGGCAGTTTCTTCTTGAACAAAGACGATGTTCTGTATAAGAGGAACTTCGACATGGTTTTGCTCAGATGCGTGGATAGACACGAAACAGACATGTTAATGCAGGAAGTTCATGAAGGCTCCTTCGATACTCATGCCGGCGGACATGCAATGGCTAAGAAATTGTTGAGAGCGGGTTATTACTGGATGACCATGGAATCTGATTGTTTCAAATATGCCCGGAAGTGTCATAAATGCCAGATTTATGCTGTTAAGGTGCATGTGCCGCCAAATCCTTTGAATGTGATGCCTTCGCCGTGGCCTTTTGCTATGTGGGGCATTGATATGATTGGAAAGATTGAGCCGACCGCCTCCAATGGGCATCGCTTCATCCTTGTTGCCATTGACTATTTCACCAAGTGGGTCGAAGCAGCATCATTTGCGAATGTCACCAGTCATGTGGTTGCCCGATTCATTAAGAAAGAAATCATTTGTTGTTATGGGATTCCTGAAAGAATCATTACTAATAATGGTTCTAATCTCAATAACAAAATGATGAAGGAGTTGTGCCAGAACTTCAACATTCAGCATCACAATTCTTCCCCTTATCGCCCTAAGATGAACGACGCTGTTGAGGCAGCAAATAAGAACATAAAGAAGATTGTGCAGAAGATGGTTGTCACGTACAGAGATTGGCATGAGATGCTACCCTTCGCCTTGCATGGGTACCGTACTTCAGTACGTACATCGACCGGGGCAACCCCTTACTCCCTTGTGTATGGTATGGAAGCAGTCCTACCTGTTGAAGTGGAGATTCCTTCTCTAAGAGTCCTGTTGGATGTCAAGTTAGACGAAGCTGAATGGATTCGGACAAGGTTCAATGAGTTGAGTCTTATCAAAGAGAATCGAATAGCAGCCATTTGTCATGGGCAGTTGTATCAGAGTCGGATGAAGAGAGCCTTTGATTAGAAAGTGCGTCCTCGATGCTTCCAGGTCGGAGATTTGGTGTTGAAAAAGATCCTTCCTCCTCAGACAGATCACAGGGGCAAGTGGACTCCTAACTAATATGGACCGTATATTATCACCAAGGTTTTTGATGGTGGGGCCTTAATGCTTGCAACTATGGATGGTGAAAACTTCACTTCCCCTGTGAACTCAGACACAGTTAAAAAATACTTCGCATAAAATAGACCCGCTGGACAGTAAAAAGAATAGTCCAGGCAAAAATGGGCATCCCGACGAACCAAGAAAATGAAAAGGTTCGGGCAAAAATTAGGGATTAAAAATGAAAAGATCGTACACCCGGTAAGTTGAAAACCTGAAAAGGCAACTTAGACAAAAATGGGTATCCCGGTGGATTGAAAACCCGAAAAGGGCGATCCAGGCAAAAGTTAGGGATTAAACGAATGACTGCGTTCTGAGTAGTTCTGAATCTCATCTCGTGTCAATGAATGGAAACTTTTGAAGGATAGGAAACAATCCAATCACTCTTTTCAGAAAGGTGATCATCTGGAGGATCTTGAAGACGAGCAAGTCATAGCAGAATTGGAACCCAATAGAAATTCATTTCACATTGCCATTAGATTAATTTCTGTTTTTATCTTTTGTGCGATTACCTCTTTCCAGGGATTGCTTCCTGATGTAAATGCCTATTCAGAGGCCATTCAATCAATAAAATCATGTTATTCAGTATATCTCTGTTTTCATTTTCATTTTACTGTTTTGTTTGCAAAAATGACGTCCGAATTTTTGATAAACATTGCATCATGAAACATAAGAGCTTTACAGGTACATGCTTAATAAACATTTAAAATTGCTGTAAATGTTAAATGCTTTAGATCGTCTATTCAGAACAGGTACCCTCGGGGCATTTCCTTAAGGTTCCCAACCGATGATCGCGAATGTTTTCCCCCAACAGTCGAAGTTGGTATCTTATCCCTACAGAGCTGATCAGAGCATTGGAGTCTTCGATCCCCAGCAGGCTCTCACTGCTGTACCTCCCCCAAGCGGTTGTTTCAGAATATACACTCCCCAGTAGAGTTGACAGTGCCAGACTATATATCCCCAGTGGAGTTGACAGTGCTAGATTGTATCTTCCCAGCAGAAGCGGCTGCTCCTCAGGGTTCGATGTCAGATCGATGATCTCGACGCCAGATCCATGGTCTCTTTCCTTGAAGCAGAATCTCGGTACCGTATCGGTGTTTGCTTCCCCTGCTGAGTCGTCTCTCTCGTAGATTATGGATGCCAGAACCACTGTCACTTTCCTCAGCAGCAAATTTTTAGGGCCATTCTCTCCCCAGTCAGAGCCTCGGTATTTTGTTGTTTGCCAGAACATAGTGTGATAGATCATTTCCCCACAAAGTTCTTTGTGCTGTGCATTTCCAACAGCCTTTCCAGGGTCCAGAAGATGGTGATCATTTCCCCAGCAGATTCCCTTGCCTCGGCTTGGCATTCTACCCAGCATTTCGCATCCCTGCATGTAGAATCATATTGCATTGCATCCTCCCAAATCGCGTAGCATTTCCATTTTCATGGAGCATTACGCCATTGAAAAATTCAAACATACGCATGTAAGCATAAAACATTCTCGGTATCCCAAGTGATAAGCCATAAGTTGTTTCTAGTATTCAGACTAAAGATTGTTCATGACTTACCTTTATTATCCCCAGCAAGTGTCATTGGCCCATGCACCGCCTCTATTATCTTTCCCTATTTCTGCCGATGCTGATAGGCATGAAGTTTTTCCGGTATTCAGACCGAAGTGGCGTTCAGGCCAATTTTCCGATGTTCAGATCGAAGAAGTTTCTGACGTTCAGGTCGATGCAACTTGTGGCATTCAGGCCAGTTTCCGGTATTCAGACCGAAGTGGCATTCAGGCCAGTTTCCGGTATTCAGACCGAAGTGGCGTTCAGGCCAGTTTTCCGATGTTCAGATCGAAGAAGTTTCCGACATTCAGGTCGATGCAACTTGTGGCATTCAGGCCAGTTTCCGGTATTCAGACCGAAGTGGTGTTCAGGCCAGTTTTCCGATGTTCATATCGAAGAAGTTTCCGACATTCAGGTCGATGCAACTTGTGGCATTCAGGTCAGTTAGTTGTATTCAGACCGAAGTGGCATTCAGGCACGTTTCCGGTATTCAGACCGAAGTGGCGTTCAGGCCAGTTTTCCGATGTGCAAATCGGAGAAGTTTCCGATGTTCAGGTCGATGCAACTTGTGGCATTCAGGCCAATTTTCCGATATTCAGATCGAAGTGGCTTTCAGGCCAATTTTCCGATTTTCAGATCGAAGTGGCATTCAGGCCAGTTTTTCGATGTTCAGATCGAAGAAGTTTCCGACATTCAGGTCGACGCAACTTGTGGCATTCAGGCCAACCTCTCGGTGTTCAGACCGATATTAATAATCTCATATCTTCCAATGTTCAGATCGAAGTCATTTCCAGTATTCAGACTGATGAGCGGCATTCAGGCCATGGTTATTTCTGTGTTACCATTTATTTTGGTATCCAGGTTAACATTCTTTTTCGGTATTCAGACTGACTCTCACCGTACCAGACGGATTCTTCTTTCAAGACCACCTCTTTGCCGATTCTGACAGGCATTGTTACTTCACTTCACTTCACTGCAAATTTTCGGGCTTTTATTATATTCAATCCATTGATACCTCGAAAGTGCGAAAGCCGTTGCTATCTTCTTTTTGGGTCTCCAGTTGATTGAATAAGGGCAGCTGTAATACCTCAAAATTTGCCCCCCTCATTCATGCATTCATTTTTAGGTCATTTAACATTTCATATTGCATTTCATCATGTCAATCGGAATTAGATCCAAGAAGCTTGAATATCATCCAAGACACTTTGTGGGTCCTATCTGGGTGATCAGTCAACACAAGGGAATGGCTTGAGATACTTCCAACATGTTCAAATGAGGTCTATTCATCAGTCAAAACGTTAATCTTGAAGGAGCAAAAGTTTGTTCATGAGTTGTCATGCTCGCTAGGCGAGCAGAATGGATCGTCTAGCGAGTCCCAAGAAAAGCCACCAGAATCACCTACGCTCAGAGGAATTTCTTGAACTGTCATGCTCGCTAGGCGAAGCCCACGCGTTATGAAAAAAAAACGAAAAAAAAAATGAAAAACGAAAAAAAAATAAAAAAATAAAAAAAGAAAAAAAATAAAAAAATAAAAAAAATAAAATAAAATATAACAGAAAAATCTTGGACTTCAACCTCTCTCTTTTGAGCCCACAAAGTCACAAAAATCAGGTTATAAATTCTAGACTTCCATCTCCCAAAAAAACCCTAGGAAAAAGATAGTGAGAGAAGAGCTAACAGAGTTCAGAGCAACCTCCAGAGACTGAAAGGAACTCATCTGCAAAGAACCAATTCCACCTCATATAAACCCTCAGATTGCTTTGCAAACCCAACCGGACAATTCAATTTCATTCGATCTCTCCAATCAGGTTTGCCCTATTTCCACTACTTTATACTTTCAACCTGAAATTTTTGATACCCTTTTAATGCATTTGTTTGACAAGAGGTTTAGGCCTCCTACCCTTGGTTGCTTTTTGTGAGCTTTTTGTGAACTTTAATGGCATGATTCATATGACTCTATTATTTGGGGCAACTCTTGATTGCACCCCATATTGTTTCTCTAACCTGTTTGTTGAGTTTTTGTGAGGGCTCACATGACTCCTGAAAGGATAGATTGCTTGGCATTCCACTTTATTTGTGGGATACCATTTGGAGGTTTATTCCGATTACCTGTATTGACTTGCTTTCTTTGATGGTGCCAGCTTGAGAGATCTCTGGGTTTCTTATCACTTTAGTTGTTGTTACTTCGGATCTTTATCCGTGTGGTAGATCTCTTGATCCTTTATCTTTCCTGCATTTTACCGCTTTCTTAGCTGGAAGACCTCAATAGGAGGCAATGTTTTCTTTTGTTTGTTTACTTTTGTGCCCAAAGACCTCCAAGAAGAGGCATCAGTGCTAAAGACCTCCCTGAAGAGGCAATTGACGGATAAAAGGGATTAGTAGTCAATCCCCCGTTATTCAGTGTGTCGTTCTTTATGCTCGTACTACGTGTCGATGCTTCAGAGCAAAAGCCCAAGATCTTTTGTCCGGTCAGTCAGTGGAGAGGGTTCCACCTTTCTGAATCCCCACTTTTTGTCATGAGCTCACCCTGGCCAGGGTTAAGAGCTATGAGGTCTTATCCTCATTACCCTTTTGATCTGCTCACCCTGACGTTCAATGTCAGTGGTTAAGAGCCTATTTGATTACCTATTCCATGGCTTGTTTGTCGAGGTTGATATGACCCCTCTTGACTAAAGCCCTACCCATGTATGTTTGAGCCCCATCGTTGGTGCGTTTACTTTATGCATATTTGTTTTGTATGGTGTGATCGACTCCCCATAGGATTGCTAGGCTTCGTATAGTCTCCCATTTGCATGTCCATTAAGGTAGCGCGGTTCCTTAGTCTAGGACTTCCTTTTTTGCATGAGCATTCCTAAAACACAAACAAACTCATTGATTTTTCTTCTCCTAAGAACACGTTAACTCCTTCTACTACAGGCGAGTAAGTCTCCAAAGGTCGAGCATCCGGTAGATTGCGTAGTAACGTCGTTCATCCAAAAACACAACCCTTAACCCGTAGGCAGCTGAACTACGGCTTGCTCTGATTCTCATTCCAGATGAGATACGTAGGCATAAGACGTGATGTCTTAGCGAGCACACTCCTCTTTAACCCATAGGTAGCCGAGCTACGAAGACTCTGATTCTCATATTCAGATGAGATACGTATGCAGTGGATGCGACATCCGTGCGAGTCATTTTCTTTTGACCCCTCTTTTAGTAAATGGTACATTAGATAAACCCACACCCTTTACACAAGAACAACAAGAGTGGATCCCGTAGAGTACTACAGATGCGTAGGGGTGCTAATACCTTCCCTTCGTATAATCGGCTCCCGAACCCAAGATTTGGTTGCGAGACCTTGTCTTTTCCTTTCCTTTTTCCAGGTTTACTTCGAGCGTTTCCTTTCCCTCCTTTGGGATAAATAACGCACGGTGGAGACTCTTCTGCCATTTCTTTCTCGCTGGTTGTTTTTTCGCATTTCCTTTTTTCAGGTTGCGACATTCTCCAAGAAAGCAAGCGTCTGAGCCAAGTGCAAAATAAACCACTTCTACAGAAGAGGAATACATCACACAATAGTCCCACCACCTTTATAATTACTTAGATGCACAGAGAAATACACATCACCCAATAAAGTAGGAACAAGATTCCCAATCAAGAAAATTTTAATGGTGTTAACATCAACAAAACCGTTAATGTTAAGGAACAAAGCCAAACCATAGATGAGAAAAACAAAGATGACTTCAAAAGCATCCACACTACCAGCTTGAGCAAAGAAAATAACTTTTCCAATGAGGAACTCAGAAGTCAACCCAAACATTCCTCCTTTCTTCACCCAATGAGTCTCAATCTCAGACTTCTTCAAGTGAAGAGCTTCAGCTATGATGTGAGATCTGGGAATCTCTTCCGATCCACCAAACGACACTTTGTCAGAAATGGGTATTCCCAAGAGATGGGCATACTCCTCTAACATAGGCATAAGCTGATAATCAGGAAAAGTAAAGCAATGGTAGAGAGGATCATAGAACTTAACCAACACACTCAGAAGTCCTTCAACTACATTAGCAGATAACACAGATAACAACTTCCCATGACGTTGCTTGAAGTCCAAGGGATCTAATACAAAGGATGACAACTTCCTTAGCTCCTTTAAATCCGGACATCTGAAACTGTACTTCTTAGTGTTCCTTCGTCCATAATCCATAGTCTGAAAATATTTGCAAATAAGACCTTAGTTCCTTGAACTTTACTTTCTTTGATGAATGTCATGATGCGCATGTATGGATGAATGCAACAATCACAAACATGGGATCATAGACAAGGAAAACACAAACAAAGGTCAAGGGATGAATCAAGTCATTTTCAAGATCAATCATCCATTTTGGTGGATTATGGTTTTCACCTTATCAACACCCAAGTTCCATTGATATTGAAAATATTTGATTGGATCAACCAAGAATCAAAGGGTTTGTTGTGAGTCACAAGCATGGAGTTGGGTTAAGAACCATACCAAATGAGTGTACTAAGGATATTAACTTGTAGATCATGTTCTATAAAGTTCCCAGAGTCTTAATCCTATCTATCGGATATTACAGGTTAGGATGACTGACTCATCAACCCATAATATTCTCAAGAGAAACTTGTCTGAGTGTAGTATCGCTGTAAGACCCCAATTTTGACCCTAATATCCCTCATTGCATCATAACATTGCATTTGCAAAGCCTCAAGGATCATAAGCATCTTGGTTCCCTTTACCTTTGGGTAGGACCTCTTGTGAGTGGTTTGAGATTACCAAGCATGCTTGAATTGTATATCATTGCTTTTCTCATTTTTGTTTATTAACCAAAAGCACAAAAATATGTCACTAACATCTTTTGTTTGTAGCTTGAGCAATCACAAGGTCAAAAGCTTCTAGGAGATCATAAGTACAAAGGTATGGTCAAAAGAAGAGGAAAGTGATAACACTGAAATTTACCGTATTTTCGACTCCGATTTCACATGCATTCTAGTTGTTTTAATGTTATTTTGTTGTGTTATTGCTATGTTTTCCTTTGTTTTCAGGTTTTTAGTTTAATCGGAGCCCCGATCGAGAAAAGGAGCGAAAAAGAGCCAAAAACCCTAAAATTCAGCATTTTGTACTTGTGGCCTACCCCATGGCTGGCGCCACAGACCCTGCCTTGACGTGTCCAAGCTCAACTTCCCTCAACTCCCACGTTCCCCACTACCTCCACTAAGGCGCCTCACTTTGGCCTTGTGGCGGGCGCCATGGCCTTGTAGCGGGCGCCACAAGAGGAAAATAGTTTCCCTCCCATTTTCCAGTTGAAGGGCATCCAAGTCATTTCCATCTTTTTACTTGCTTATAAATAGAAACTCGAATTCACTTTTATAATCATCCAAACTTAGAGCAGAGGCAAACTCAGAGCAACTTTGTTTCACTTAGGCATATATTCAGTATTTTAAAGTGGTAATCGCTTCGCATTGGAGTGTTACCACAATTGTGTAATCAAGTCTGTGATAGAGTCTGTAATCGAGTTTGGAGCACTCTGGAAGGAAGTTAATCCTGCCGCCATTTTCATTTCCGCTTTGCAATTTATTCAACCCTCCGATTGGAGCAGGTTTTTATTACTTGCCTTTACTTTATTTATTTCCCGCACTCGCTTTACTTTATTTATTTCTCGCACTCGCTTTACTTTATTTATTTCCCGCACTCGCTTTACTTTATTTATTTCCCGCACTCGCTTTACTTTATTTATTTCCCACATTCGCTTTAATTTTATTTATTTCCTCGCACTCGCTTTAAATTATTTATTTCCTCGCACTCGCTTTAAATTATTTATTTCCTCGCACTCGCTTTACTTTTATTTGTTTCCTCGCACTCGCTTTAAATTATTTATTTCCTCGCACTCGCACTACTTTTATTTACTTTCCGCACTCGCACTACTTTTATTTACTTTAATGTACTTTTACTTTACCATGTCTAACTAAATCTATAAGGTTAGAATGCAAGAATCATAATTGAACCGATAATCCGTACAATTGTTCGTAGAAGCACTTAAGGGCTATTTTAACTTTCAACTTAAGTTTTCCCGCACTTCAATTCCGTTGGGTAAGATCGAAAGCCGTCCAACGTCTTTTTAAACTTAATTGTTTTTAACTATTTCAAAAACAGCGAAAGTGCTTTGTTTAGTTCATTAGGAGATTTTAACGTTAAGAAGAAAAGAGATTTTAAAACTATTTTCAGACGCGTTTATAAGTTTAGAGTCTGGTTCGTAAGAACCTCTTTTGGTTAAGAAATCCAGGTTATAATACTTTTCAACTTAGTCAAGATACTATATTTCTTAAAAATAGGTTTACTACTCTAACGCAATGTGCGCCTTTTTATAAGTGACAATAGAAGGGTTTGATTAGGGAGTACAACTCGGTTCTGAATACGCGAAAGCGACAGTTCCTGTTAAATTAGTTCTTTTCAAAGTAGGAAACACTGCCCATAAGTAACTCTATTAGCAAGTACTTGGATTATTAATTGATTACGTGAATTACATTCGACCCTGTCTTTATTAATTAATCTTTATTCAACACTTTACTTTTCATTGCACACTACAAAAACACTTATTTTGACTGCCTTTGATAAACACCATAACAATAGATAACGATAGATTGACACTTGGTCTCTGTGGATTCGACAATCTTTTATATTACTCTGACGCGTTCGTATACTTGTGAAACACCGCATCAAGTTTTTGGCGCCGTTGCCGGGGACCAATTTCGTCAAATTTCATTTTCCTGTTGTTATATCGTTTAGGCTTAGGCTATTTCCCACTGGTCAATGCGAAGAACTCGCAGCACCGGAAGTTTAAGCTTAGTATACCCTCTGGCGGAACCTGAACGTTACGCTCGCGCACGTTTATTCTTTCATAGAATTAAGAGAGCTATGGCCGAAGATCAAAACCAAAGACCTCTTAAGGATTTCGCTCAACCATCTAATGAAGAACCTAGTTCTAGTATAGTAAACCCAACCATCCCAGCTAATAATTTTGAACTTAAACCATCCCTGTTGCAACTAGTGCAACAGAGACAATTCGCAGGTCTCGCTACTGAGAACCCAAACCAACATTTAAAAATATTTCTTCAATTAGCAGACACTTTTAAAACCAATGGAGCTTCTCCTGAGGCAATAAGTCTAAGAGTATTCCCTTTTTCCCTCAGAGATAAAGCCCTATCATGGTTAGATTCCCTTCCACCCAATTCCATTACGACTTGGGATAACCTTAGAAAAGTTTTCCTTGCTAGATATTTTCCCCCGAGTAAGACCGCCGTTCTTCGAAACCATATAACTAGATTTACCTAAAACCAAGGAGAATCGCTATTCGAAGCTTGGGAGAGATATAAAGAGTTGTTACGAGCATGCCCACATCATGGTTTAGAAAATTGGTTAATCATTCAAACCTTCTATAATGGACTTCACTATAACACGAAGATGACCATCGACGCTGCCGCAGGCGGTGCTCTGATGAACAAACCTTATCCTGAAGCTAGTGCCCTCATTGAAGATATGGCTCAAAACCATCAATCATGGGGAGTAGAACGAGCGACAATTGAAAAGAAGGAAGTCCAAGGAGGAGTGCATGAACTAAGCTCTGCAGATATGATGCAAGCTAAAATGGACGCATTAGCCCTTAAAGTCGAGGATATGTACATAAACCCGAATACTGTAGCCGCAGTTTCATCGGATTGTGAGATATGCGAAACCAAAGGACACCAATCTGCAGAATGCAGTCTATTAAACGAAACCCACTTTGAGCAAGTGAACTACACCCAAGGGAACCCATACTCGAATACCTATAACCCTGGATGGAGGAATCACCCGGACTTCTCCTATAAAAATAATAACCCAATCCAAAATAATGCACCTCCGAGACTTAGTTATTAAGCCCCTAGATCAAATCAACCTATGCAACCTGTGCCACCAAAGCCAAGCCTTGAGAAAATTATGGAAAATTTTATCATCGCTCAAACCCAACAAAACAAGGAGTTCACGAACCAAAACATTCATGTTAACGAATTGATTACTCAGTTAGGAACCAAGGTTGACCAAATAGTTACTCATACCAAGATGCTTGAAACCCAGATCTCTCAGGTAGCTTTAAACCAAGATCTCTCATAAGGGAAGATGATGACTTTAAGAAACCCTACATCGATGATAACCTTTACGAATGTTTATCCCTTACCCCAGATCATATGCCATGCCCTAAGAAACCAACCTTAGAACTTAAGGAACTGCCTAAGAACCTGAGATATGAGTTCCTCGACGAAAAGATGAACCGTCCAGTTATAGTTAGTGTTACCTTGAGCCTAGAGGAAACGAACCAACTTTTAGACGTTTTACGAAGATATCCCTTAGTCTTAGGATATAATATCTCTGACCTGAAAGGTATAAGTCCATCCGTATGCATGCATCAAATTTCGCTGGAAGAAGATTCAAAACCCTCTAGGGAACATCAGAGAAGAATAAACCCTATAATGAGTGATGTCGTTAAAAAGGAAGTTCTTAAGTTACTTGAGGCAGGTATCATCTACCAGATCTCGGATAGTAAGTGGGTGAGCCCTGTGCATGTAGTACCTAAAAAGGGAGGCATCACAGTCGTGCAAAATGATAAAGGCGAACATGTAGCAAAACATTTAGAAGGAGGATGGAGGATGTGTATAGATTATAGAAAATTAAATAAAGCAACTAGGAAGGACCATTTCCCTTTACCATTTATAGACCAGATGTTGGAGCGTCTAGCCAGACATTCTTACTTCTGCTATCTAGATGGATACTCTGGATTCTTCCAAATACCTATCCACCCCGAAGATCAAGAAAAAACTACCTTTACATGCCCTTATGGAACTTTTGCCTACAGACGAATGCCATTTGGCCTCTGTAATGCCCCAGCTACTTTCCAATGCTGCATGATGTTAATCTTTGCAGATTACCTAGATGGTATCATGGAAGTGTTTATGGACGATTTCTCGGTTTGCGGATTTGATTTCCACAATTGTCTTGCTAACCTTGAGAAAATCCTGGAGAGATGCGTGGAGGTAAACCTCGTGCTAAACTGGGAAAAATGTCATTTCATGGTAACCGAAGGAATAGTTTTAGGACATATAGTTTCCGAAAAAGGCATAGAGGTAGATAAAGCTAAAATAGAAGTTATAGAAAACCTAAAACCACCAAAACACATCAGAGAAGTCTGAAGCTTTCTTGGACACGCTGGATTCTATCGGCGTTTTATTAAGGACTTCTCCAAAATAACCAAACCTTTAACTGGACTTTTAATGAAAGAAGCTGAATTCATTTTCGATGAAAAGTGTAATGACGCATTTAATCTTTTAAAGAAAGCATTAATATCGGCACCCATTATGAAACCACCTGATTGGTCGGAACCTTTTGAGATAATGTGCGATGCTAGTGATTACGCAGTTGGAGCCGTTCTAGGACAAAGGAAAGATAAAAAATTACATGCCATTTATTATGCCAGTAGAACCCTAGATGCTGCCCAACTTAACTACGCAACAACTAAAAAAGAATTACTCGCTGTAGTATTCGCTATAGACATATTTAGATCTTATCTAGTAGGAGCAAAAATTATAGTTTACACTGATCATGCTGCCATTCGTTACCTATTAAGTAAAAAAGATGCCAAGCCCTGGTTACTCTAATGGATTCTATTACTACAAGAGTTTGATTTAGACATAAGAGATAAAAAAGGCACTGAAAATGTTGTAGCCGATCACCTTTCTAGGCTAGAACATCTAAAACCAGAACTAGTACCCATAAATGATGATTTCGCCTATGATAGACTGATAGCTAGAGTGGAAACCATTGAAGATAATAACCTAGATCCTTATGAGCACCCCTAAAATTCCTTAGCAATAAGTAACGTACCTTGGTATGCAGATTTCGTTAATTACCTAGCTGCTGATATAGTACCGCCTGATCTTGACTACCACCGTAAGAAGAAATCCTTCCATGATGTGAGAAACTTCTATTGGGACGAACCGCTCCTTTTCAAAAGTGGTAAAGATGGCATTTTTAGCCGTTGCGTTCCAGAAGAAGAGGTAAATAATATTATCGAGCATTGTCATTCTGCACCTTATGGTGGACATGCGAGCACCTCTAAGACATACGCCAAGATTCTTCAAGCTGGCCTATTCTGGCCTACCATGTGGCGTGATGTCTATGCTTGCATTGTCAAATGTGATAGATGCCAACGCACTGGAAACATTTCAAGACGTGATGAAATGCCTCTAAGAAACATTCAGGAAGTAGAACTCTTTGACGTATGGGGTATAGATTTCATGGGACCTTTTCCACCATCCTTATGAAACAAATATATCTTAGTAGCTGTGGACTATGTGTCTAAGTGGATTGAAGCTATAGCTGCACCCACAAACGACACTAGGGTAGTAATCAAACTATTTAAAAACTATATATTCCCTAGATTTGGAACACCATGTTTAGTCATAAGCGATGGAGGATCACACTTTATATCGAGAATATTTGACAAACTTTTAAGAAAATATGGAGTTAGGCATAGAGTAGCAACACCATACCACCCACAGACTAGTGGCCAAGTAGAAGTATCTAATAGGGAGATAAAACAAATCCTAGAGAAAACTGTTTCTATTTCTAGGAGAGAAAGGTCTCAGAAGCTTCAAGAAGCATTATGGGCCTACAGAACCGCTTTCAAAACCCCTATAGGAACTACTCCTTATCAACTAGTCTATGGAAAATCTTGTCACTTACCTTTTGAATTAGAGCATAAGGCCTATTGGGCCATTAAAACTTTGAATTTAGACTACCTAGCCGCTGGAGAAAAGCGTACCCTAGACATTCATAAATTAGAAGAACTTAGGCAATCGGCCTACGAGAATGCAAAAGTATATAAAGAGAGGACAAAAGCCTATCACGACAAAAGAATAATAAAGAAAAACTTCAATATAGGCGATCATGTTCTCCTTTTTAACTCTAGGTTACGACTCTTCCCTGGAAAGCTACGTTCAAGTTGGACCGGTCCTTTCGAAGTATCAAAGATTCTGAGATCCGGAGCCGTAGAAATCAAGAACGATACCTGTAGTCCATTCATCGTAAATGGACAAAGACTGAAGCTCTACGAAGAAGGAGACATTCCAACATACTACTCGAGCCACACCCTGATTGATCCACCGATTCCTACTACTACATGTGTATAAATTCTAATCGTCAAGCTAATGACGTTAAGCAAGTGCTGCGTGGCAGGCAACCCATGGTTTTTCTTTCATTTTACTTTTTCGCATTTATTTAATTTTATTTTTATTTTATTTTATTTTATCATATTTTGCATTGAGACTAAGATTTGAATGGTTTGTATTTTCAGGATCACTTTCTTAACTTTTACAAGATGCAGGATTTCGATGACATGCACGTGGCCTATAGAGATAATGCTCAGAGGGAGCGCTACATTGCTTTGTATCAGCGCCCTATGGCACCCACACATTATCCTGATCAACACTGTATGGAGGCACTGGGTATCGAGCCGAGTATTCGATTCCTTAGCCACCATCTTCACTGGGACGAGTTTGCTGATGACTTCAGTAACACCTACAGGAACCTGACATTGGAGTTCCTGAGTTCATTCGACTATGACCCATATCCTGGACCAGATGGGAATGCTGCTTTCAGGCTTTTCGAACTTGAGTACTCCTTCAGCCAGAAAGAGTTCGGCGACTTATTGGGTTTCCAGACCACTCCTGATGCTATCCCGGAGACACCTATGGGATATTTCCTGGGTAAGGAGGTTGAGAAGTTTTAGAGTGATATATCAGGTGGCGGAAGCCAGGATCCATCTATGCAGCTGTCTCATGTCATATATAACCCCGGCTTCAGATACTTTCAGATGATATTAGCACATTCCTTCCTGGGAAGGCCGGATGCAGAGACACTACTGAGTGAATAGGAGATCTTCCTGTTATTTTGTGCATCCCAGTCTCGCCCAGTCGCATGTGGGAACTTCTTGTTATACAGTCTCGGCGGTATCTCTAGATCTACCGAAGGAGTCATCCATGTTGGCGGAATCATCACGCAGATTGCTGTCGCTTTAGGTCTGTCTCGAAAGCTGTTACATCTTCGGACCTACTATGGGTACACTACCATGGACATCGATTTCTGTTTGACCAGAGGATTGATGAGGAGAGCCTCTTTCCACCCATGTCAGTTCCGACTCCTAGTCGACAGCGAGGCTATTCACTATTTCACACTGCCAGATCCTATGATGACCAGTGTGCATGATCCAGCGAATTGGAGTTATGCTCTAGAGGGCCAGGGAGAGACCGTTGAGGAACCGAGATCACCACCTATTGCTGAATACACGCCTACACCACCATCTCCCAGAATCACTGTTTTCTCTAATAATCTTTCATTGCAGACACCCGACATCCGCACTCAGATTGCTGAGTGTCGTAGAGAGATCGTAGCGCTTAGACAGGAGGTGGCAGACCTCACTTTATAGATGGGAGTGTCTGATCTCACCCATGCTACCGAAGCCGACTGTCTATATCAGGAGATCGTAGAGCTCAAGCAAGAAGTAGCCATGCTCCGTGGTTCCTCTCAGGAAGATGACATCCCCACTATATGATCTCACCATTTAATCTTATCTTATCTCCTTTTTATATTTCTCGTATTTACATAACTCATCTTATATTATCGCATTTGGAATATTACATAAAATCTATACATTAGTATTTCTATTTTTATCTATATATGTTCTATGTTTATTTTATTTGCATTTTAATTTTTCAGTTATTTATTTATTTATTAGTCTAATATTTGATTTTTGTTTTTATTTTTATTTTTATCTTTTATTTTTACCTTTATAAAATTATGCAAGTCAAAGATACTAGGAAAATCACAAGACAAATGCTATCCGGACCCCTCAAAGTCAAAAGACAAGAGAAGCCCAAGCCAAAGGACCAAAATCCGGCCCAGCCAGATTTTTCCTTGTGGCGCCCGCCATAGACTCTGTGGCGCCCGCCACAGCGTCTGTAAAAGGTCGGGGCAGAACCCCTTTCTTCACCATTTTTGCAACTTACAACCTTCCAAACCCATTTTTTCACCGTGGAAAAACATCCTTGAACCCACATAAAGCTCATACTTTTCTAACCACCACACCACACAAATCATTATTCCAATTTCCATTTTCGATTTCATCCGTCGGATTTTGTAAAAATCCAACCTTTTCACAAACCATTTCATCTTCTTCATCACTTTTCAAGAGCATTCAAATGGAGTTTAACGGATTCATTCTTCGAGGAGGGAAACCGGGGGATAGACAAAGAAAAATTATTGAACGGTTGCAAAATCGGGAAATCCCCCAGACAAGGTATGTTGACGAAAATTGTCTCTACACTTTAGGTATCTATCATATCATATTTCATTTATTAGATAATTTAGGTTTGCATAATTTCTTTTCCAATAAAGAACCTACCTATGAGCGGTTGACAATTGAATTTTTGTGTTCCTTAATTTATATTGTCAACCCTAACACTGCTAGCACAGTTGGTACTGTCAAATTTAGAATGTTTGCTGTTGAATACCAATTCAGTACCGACGAACTAGCCAGCTTGTTAGGAATCCCTCATGGGGACGGTGCTATTTGTGAGGCCCCTTTGGATTCCGAATAGTTTGTTGAGGTATTTTCCTTCTGGGAGTGTCTATCAAACACTTCCATAAACTCTTTTGAAGGAGTTCTTGCCTCAACTATCCATAACCCGGCCATCAGAGTTTTTAGATATCTGTTGGCATGCACTATTTTTGGCCGGGAGAATCCAAATAAGGTTAATGATAGAGAGCTTCTATTTTTACAAGGAAGCCTCACAAATAGACGTATTAATTTGGTCTCGTTCATGCTTGCTCATATGACTTTAACTTTGAATAAAGCGGGACCGATTTCTTTTGGTGGATTGATTACATCTATTGCTCGGGCGCTTAACCTGAATGATGAGATGGCTACCCTAAACCCCTTACCTCCTCGCACGATTAACCTAAAATTTCTAAGAGACATGAAATTGTGCCGTTCGAGGAGAGAAGGAGGCTATATGCTTATGGTTCATGCTGTAGCCATCCCGTCTGTTGTTTTACCGTGCACTAGACGTACAGATGTACGAGATGAAAGGAATTGGACCTACGCTTTAGATGCTCCACCTGTTTTGGGTCCTCTTCCTCCTAACATTCCGGATGAGGCGGGACATGACACTGATGATGAGTATGATCGGAGAGAGAGATCTCCCGTACCCCATGTGTCCCCCCATCATCCTTCACCACCACACACCGCACCATCTTCTTCTTCTGCAGGTACCACTCCTGGCTTCTATATTACAGAGGAGATGTGGCGTGACCACCTGGATAGAGAGCAAAGTGTAGCACCTCAAATTTGCACCTCCCATTTTGTATATACATTTTCATTTTTAGGTCATTAACATTGCATTGTTCATTGCATAGTCCACCAAGTCATCAGGCAAGACTGGCATCAGGAGATTCAGTTGTGCAAGCAAGCAAGTGTATTTTCTATGGAATCAAAGCCCTAGGGTTGGTACAATGAGTTCATATGATTCAAGGATCATTTTGAAGTGGTTTGACCAAGAATTGAAGGCTCAAGGCTCATCAGTCAATGTGTAAATCATCTGAAACCCTAAAAAGTCAACAGAAGTCAACTGTCAACTCAACCATGGATTTGGAGGTGGGAGATGGTTAGAGATGCCTCATTCATGTCCAAACAAGTCTCATTTGACATTTCAAACATCAACATTGAAGGATTTGAGGCCAGATCAAAACTTTCCAAAAATAGTAAGTGACCTGTAATTTGAATTTGCCAAAAATGGAAAGGTTTTCAACTCAAGATTACATCATCAAGAAAGCTTCAAATGAAATTTTGTCCAAAACGAAAGTTGAATATCTTTCTCTCCCATTTCCAAAAAGTCTAAGATCATGGATTTCTCATGTGTGGTTGAAGAGATATGGATCAATCTTGGCCAAGTGGGATTTGAACTTCAAATGTGCATAACTTCTTAACCAAAAGTCCAAATTAAGTGGTTCTTTTTGCATTGTTCTTGTTTTGACCTATACTTTCCAAATCATGCATTACATGCCATGCATTATCATCACATAATCATTTGGAAATTCACTTGAATTTTGGAGGGAAAATTAAAGTTCAAAATTGGTGCATTGTTCACACATTCTACCATGACCATTGGCTCCAAAATGATATTTTGAGTGAAATTCAAATGCATTTCGTGTACTGTTCATCCATAATTTCCATGCATAAGGTGAAATCTCAAATTGGCATGTGCACCTCTTTTTTGCTAATACACTTAACCATTGCTTAAACATGCTTAAGAGAGTGATTAGGAGGGAGTATATAACACAAATCATAACTGTTTTTGGATAACAATAATCACTTTTTCAGATCTAGATCCAAACTCTTGAAATTTTCTCTCAATTTCCTCACATAACCTCACATTCTCTTGATCAATTCATCATCTGGAAGCATCATGGAGCATGTTTGAAGCAAGAATCAAGAGAATTGGTGCAAGGTTGAAGTAGCTCGAAGCTTGAGTTCATCCATGGCAGATGCAAATTCTGGAGGAATCAAGCACGATTAAGCCTCAATCCTCTTCCCAAACACTTGTACAAGCATCATAGAAGACTCTTGGAGCATTACAAAGGCTTGAATCCAGCTAATTCTAGAACTGTTCTACAAGAGGTCACAAAATCAACTCTCATAATTTTGATTTTCATTGCCATGATGTTATAGATCTTGCTATGCTGAGTAATTTAGGCTTTGAATCATGCAATTTCGTGTTGTTTTGAGTGAGAACCGATTGTTTGAAGTTTGGTTGATGATTTTTTCTTTCATTCGATTCATTCATGTGTTGTTGTTTCTTGTTAAATTGATCATGGATTCATGTTGTGTGATGGAAGATCTATCCATTGATGTGCTTATTGTTGAAATCTGAGAAATTTGTTCTTGGCCATGCACTGTTCATGATGAACATGATGAAGATGATGAACTTTCTTTTTCCAGAACACGTTTGATCTTTCCAAATGAATTTTCTGCGTTTGCATGTGTTTGTGAAATAACGCGCATGTACTGGTCCACGCTAGCATTCGCCTGGCAGTTTGATTGGTTGGTAGCGCTTTGACCTGGCCACATGTGCATTGACCGGCCAGGTCAATTAATGAAACTCTGCGTTTCGTTTGGTTAGGCGCGCAAGTTTGAATTCAGATGGTGTTCGATTCCCAGCCACAACATTCTTCATTTGTTCTATTCATTTTCCTCATATATTCATACTATGCTTCTCATGCATTTTTTATTTTTTCTTTAACTTCCAAAATTCATAAATAATTGAATAATGATCCAAAAAATATGAGGATTTTTGCATTGCATTCCATTTTCTGTCTAGTATTTTATGAACATTTTTCCATAAATTGTGCATGGCTGGAAAATATTTGGTGCTAGGGTTTGTGTACATGTGTTCATTCTTGACATTGCCTTACCATATCCTTTGTGAAATGCTGGTTGTTTATCCAATGCTCATGAAATTTTACATGTTGAAACTAAACTCTTGGCTTGACATTTTGGTGTTGATTTGGTATTTTTACCATTTGTAGTTTCTGTTTTATGATCATGTTAAGGTAGGCGTGACAATGTGTGTCACACCTTGTGATGTTCAACTTGATTGATGAATTTGCCATGCCAAATGTTATCCAAATGCTTTGATTTTTTGCATGATGCTTATTATGGATGTTGTGATTGCTCATGATTTTTGGTGGAGATTTTGGATTGATTTCTGATTTAATTTAGATTTTTCATTCTGGATGGTCATATGTGAGCTTTTGAATTGCCTTGATTTTCATTTGATCATGAAATGTTCTTCATCCTATGAATGTGAAACTTTGCACACTAGTTCTAGACATGTTGAATGTTGTTTTGGATTTGGTTTCAGGTTTTTATCATAATCCATCTCTGTTTTATGCCTATGCTAAGTTGGTGTGACATTTTGTGTCACACATGTGCTTGTTATGCTTGCCTTGACTTATGCAATATGATTACCATGCCTAATGTTATCCAATGCTCCTAATTTTTTATGTGATGATCATGTTGTATGGTCTGTTTACTCATGAATTTTGCCAAGATTTTTTGAATCATTTTTGATTTAATGTGCATTTATTCATTCTGATGTCACAATGTGGTTACAACTTGCATACCTTGCCATGCTTGGTTCATGAAATGAATTTGGTTGATGATATTGATGTGGGACTTTTTGGATTGTGTTCTTGATTGAATGAAGTTGATCCATGTTAAATTTCATGTTCTGTTTTGAATGTTTGACCCTCTTTTGACCCTAGGCTTTGACCTAGTGGTTTGGACTCACTGTTTGGGTTGTGGATTTCAGGTTAAGAAGCACATTGCCATGGTTGAAGTGGTTCACTCATTTGATTTGGTTAATTGGTTGATGTTGACTAACCTTGAATTGTTTTGTAGGTTTTGAGACCAAGTGGCTTAATAGATTGTGCCTTGCTCACTGTTGCATTGCTTGCTTATCTTTCTGATTGTGTGATTGACTGTCTGTTTGATTGCTTGACTTGTATACTGATTGAGTTAGATTTTTTTCAGGTACCTAAGTTGCTTTGAGTTCTTTTGAACTTGCTTTTGCTTTGCTTGGTTGCTTAACCATTGAGGTATAACTCTCTGACTTCATGTAGTCTGGAAGACCTGTCCTGTTATGTGGGCAGGCACCTGTCTGAAGTCCTCCTTAAGAGGCAATGCTTGTGTTTGTTTAATTTTGAGCCAAGCAGGAAAAGTCCTCTTATGAGGAAATTGGCAGACAAAAGAGATGTGTAATCCATCTCCTGCTATTCAGTGTGTCATCCACTTTGCTCACACACCATTGTGTTGATGCATTGTGGATATTAACCCAAGATCCTTGTTGTGTCAGTCATATGTGGAGAAGAGTTCCAACTTTCTGAACTCCCACACCTTCTATTTTGAGTCAAGCTCTCCCAGTCCAGGGATAAGAGCTATGCGGCACACCCCTCATTTCCCATTTCATCAGCTTCACCCTAACTCTCAATGTTAGGGTAAAAAGCTAACTACACCCGATTCCAGTTGGCTTGTGTTTCATAGCCTAACCTTGTATGAGCCCAATTGATTGCATATAGTGTGTGTGATTGTTTATTGTGCTTGTGTTGTTTGCCTGTGCTGTTTAGGTTTAGCTTGCTCCCTGTGCAAGTTAGATAGAAACCTCAACCTAGGACCATGGTGAATTTACATGATAACTATTAGGCTCGAGTCAGTCTCCCGTCTAGTTTGTCATTTCCCGGTCTCTGGTTAGGTTAGAAGTTCTTTCCCTGCGTAGGGGAACTACGTCGCCCTGATCCTCATACCAGATGAGGTACGTAGGCAGGAGATGAGCTGATCTCTCCGGGTGCCCTTTTTATTTTTCAACCCTTTGTGTGCGTTTGGAGTCTGACGTAAGTCCAGCGATTGGCAGTTGGTTTCCTGTGTCTTGTTTGCTTGTTGGAGTCTGACATAAGTCCAGCGATTGGTAGTCGGTTTCCTGTGTGTGTGTTTGTTGGTTCGGAGTCTGATGTAAGTCCAGCGATTGGCATTCGGTTTCCATGTTTGCCCGTTTGCGTGGAGTCCGACGTAAGTCTAGCGATTGGCAGTCGGTTTCCTGTGTGGTTTTTGTTTGGCGTGCGTTAGCCGAGCTACGAGTGCTCTGATTCTTCTCTGGTCAGAGAAGATACCTATGCATAGGATGCGACATCCTAGCGAGCACGTTTCCCCTGTCCCGAACTACGTCGACTCTGATGTCTGTGCCTGACAGACTACGTAGGCCCAGGATGCGATATCTTGCCGAGTTAGGTTCTTTTGTCTTTCTGTGTCTCCTTTCAGCCTGTGTGTGCAGTTTGTGATCAGTTTTTAGCAACCTTATCCTTTCTTTTGTGCGTGGATCCCGTCGAGTACGACGGATGCGTAGGGGTGCTAATACCTTCCCTTCGCATAACCGACTCCCGATCCCATCTCTCTCTGGTCTCGAGACCATGTCTTTTCCAGGTTTACTTCGAGCGTTTCCTTTCCCTCTTTTGGGATAAATAACGCACGGTGGCGGCTCTGTTGTTTCGTTTTCCCGCCGGTTTTTCGCGTAATGCGACAGCTGGCGACTCTGCTGGGGATTTAAAAGAAGTTGACCTTTTGCTGGTTCATCTTCCCTAAGCGAGTCCCTCCTAGCGCTCTCTAGGATAGGGTTTAGGTTGCTTTTGCTGTTTCATTTATTGCATTTATGATTATTATGTTGTGTATATATTTGCATAAATGTCTGCATGCATCATACTATCATTGTGCTGTCTTCTGTACAGGTTGGTTCCTCTGATTTGGGGTGGGTGTTCTGAGTGGGGCTAAAACCCAGGCCCGAGTATACACCTTGGATTAGTGTGGTCTCATGTTGCCTCTCATGTTAGGTCAACATTTTTTTGGCGACGTGACATACCACAAGCCGGACGAGGTTTATTTGAGAGTGCTCTTCCTTTGTGGAGTATCCACTTTGGTTGATTCACCTCATTTGAGCTATTGACTTCGGTGACCGATCTTTCCCAGATCTTTGGTTTAGACGATCTTAAGAGAGCTACAACGGCCCACCCGAAAGGGCAAACCCGTTGAGTATCTTTGCCCGATTGTCGAGACCATTGTCCGCCTTAGGATGACCTTGTTAGAATTCACCTGTGAGGGGAGGGTTTGATTCTTGCAAGTACAGGTTCCGTCAGTGATTCTGTGATGGTGATTTTGGTTCCGTCAGATGGATTTATGGATCTTTATTTCTGGACGCCGGAGGTTTGACCCTGTTATTGATCAGAGGGTTCCGTTTATTTCGGATCCTTGGGCTGAATTTGAGGGTACTTGCTCAGATGGTGACTTGGTTCTGAAGTATGGGTTCCAGATGACCTTGGGTTCCAGATGACTTTGACCTGTGGTTTCCGGTGCCGAATTCATGCCGAAGTGTTGATCCTGTGCCATGAGACACTCAGCCAACCAGTCATGGCTCCATCATTTGCATCATAGCATGTTTATTTTCAAAAAAATAATGCGTAAAAAAAAAAAGTTAACCTGCATACGCATCACATGCATCATACACATATCATTCTTGCATTACAGGTGTTCTTGCTCAAGACTTCTCACTCTGGTTCCTGTGTCAGGCAGGATAGATGATCAACGACCGCATCGCTACTCAACTAGATTGAATCATCAGAGGAACATGGACCAGGTTCAAGCAGAATTGGCTGAGATGAGGGCTAACATGGCCCAATTCATGACTATGATGCAGGGTGTCGTTCAGGGGCAAGAGGAGCTGCGTGCCTTAGCCCAGAGACAGGAAGCCATGGTTCCACCGTCCAACCGTGCTTCACCGGTGGGTGTACCCGTTCACGAAAATGTTGTTGCTGCTCCCGTCAATGATTACGCTGTGGGTGATGAATTGAGGGGTATCAGAATCAATGGACAGCCTCTTGTTGCAGAGACTGCTAATGTCAGAGTGACCCGTGCTCCTGTTTGTCATCCTGCTCCGTTAGTTGACAGACAGGAAGACATGTTTACTCTCCTCAGTGATGATGATGAGGTTGGAAGGACTGAAGAGAGGGATAGAAAAGTGGATGCCCTTGCTGAGAAGATTCGTGCCATGGAATGTCAGAACTCCCTTGGGTTTGATGTGACCAACATGGGGCTGGTGGAAGGGTTGAGGATCCCCTACAAATTCAAAGCGCCCTCATTTGATAAATACAATGGTACTTCTTGTCCTCGCACTCATGTACAGGTTTATTATAGGAAGATCTCCGCATACACTGACGATGAGAAGATGTGGATGTACTTTTTCCAGGATAGCTTGTCTGGGGCTTCCTTGGATTGGTACATGGAGCTTAAGAGAGATTCTATCCGAAGCTGGAGAGATCTGGGTGAGGCCTTCTTGAGGCAATATAAACATAACATGGACATGGCGCCGAGCCGGACTCAGTTGCAGAGCCTTTGTCAGAAATCTGGAGAGAGCTTCAAAGAGTACGCCCAGAGGTGGCGTGAACTAGCCGCAAGAGTGCAACCTCCGATATTGGAGAGGGAGCTGACTGATATGTTCATCAGAACACTGCAGGGAGTGTTCATGGACCGCATGGGGAGTTGCCCGTTCAGCAGCTTTTCTGATGTTGTTGTCTGTGGGGAGAGAACAGAGAGTCTTATCAAAGCAGGAAAGATACAAGATCCTGGCTCTTCAAGCTCTTCCAGTTCTAAGAAGCCATCCTCTGGGGCACCCAGAGGGGGAGAGGGTGAAACAAATACTGTGCACCATCGGAGGAATGTGAACAGAGGACAGTATAGTCAGGTTGCTGCTGTGACTACTCCAGCAACTCAACAACAGCAGAGAGGACCAACTCAGCAATATCAGCATCAGCAACATCGTCCTCAACAGCAGGCTTACCAGCCTCACAATGGTAATCAAGCCAGTACGAGTAACGAGAGGAAAAAGATCATTTTTGACCCGATTCCTATGTAGTACGCAGAACTGTATCCCTCTTTGATAGAGCGGAACTTGATTACTCCCAGAGACCCGCCGGCTATACCCGTCAACCCACGGTGGTGGTATAAGCCTGATCAGCATTGTGTGTATCATTCGGGTGCTCCTGGCCACGATGTGGATAGTTGCTTTCAGTTGAAGATTAAGGTTCAAGACCTTATGAGATCAGGTATCCTGAACTTTGAGGATTTAGGTTCTAATGTTAATCAAGCTTGAAGATAACAAGCCCCGGGCTGGCGTTGGCTTTTCTTCTGAGGTCTTCAACGAAAAAGGGTTGTTCAAAAGCGGAGGTTTTATCCACGTCAATCAGAGTAAGGAAGCTGCTGATGCAAAGGATACTGACATTTGTCATCCCTGGAGGGATCTGTCGCATTTGGGTCGCTGTGGGTGTTCCTACAGTTGTTCATAAGTCAGAGTAATAATCACTTTGTTTAAAAACCCTTCTCCCATGCCAAAAGGAGAAGTGATGACATTGTTGGCAACATTTGTGCAATGATATTTTCATTCAAATAAATGCATGTTAAAACATTTGTTTTTCCATTTGTTTTCCCTTTTCGCTTTTTGCATGAAATTGGTGATCACAAAAAACCCTCAAAACAAGAATAAAAGCAATCTTTTCATCTGCATGATGTTTGCCTTGTTTGATTTCCAAAAAGCTTTTATATTCAAAATTATTATGCAGGTTGATTCTTAAACCCATTGAATATAATGATCCAACGCCATCTCCCAATTTTGAATTCCCTGTATTCGAAGCAGAGGAAGATGATGTTGAAAAGGATTCCTGACGAGATTTCCCGACTTCTTGAGCAAGAAAAGAAGATCACTCAGCTGCATCTCAAGAATCAGCAAAACAGTCCAACTGGGGCATTACAAATGAAATCAAAAAAAAAAGAGAAGGGTGGAAAATCAAAATCAAAATCAAGAAAAAAGAAAGAAAGAAACAAAAGAGAAATAGCACCCTCAAAGTCCCAAGTTGACTGATGCTGAATGGATTCAGAGTCGCTACGACCAACTGAATCTGATCGAAAAGAAGAGATTAACTGCCATGTGTCATGGTCAGTTACATCAGCAGAGAGTGAAGAAAGCATTCGATAAGAAGGTCAAGCCTCGTGTGTTCCGAGAAGGTGACCTCGTGCTCAAGAAAGTCTTGTCTTTCGCGCCCGATTCCAGGGGCAAGTGGACTCCAAGCTGTGAAAGTCCATATGTTGTCAAGAGAGCCTTTTCAGGCGGTGCTTTGACACTTACAACAATGGATGGGGAGGATTTCACTCGTCCTGTGAATTCAGATGCAGTCAAGAAATACTTCGCCTAAAACAAAACAAAAAAGCAGAATAGCTCGCTAAGTTGAACCCTCAAAAGGGCGACTTAGGCAAAAAGGAGCGTCTTGGTGGATTGAAAACCCGAAAGGGCGATCCAGGCAAAAGTTAGAGACATTGAAAAAAAGAATTTGCATCCCGCTAGATTGAGCACCTCACACTGGGGCAATCTAGGCAAAAATTAGGGATTTGGCAAGTAACTGCATCCTGACAAGACCGTGTTCTACATATGTAATCCGCCAGAAAATTCTCGATTCGTCGTTGACTGAAGCTTCGAATACATCGAAATTCGGAATTGGTAGAGAAAAGGTCATTATGTTCAATGTAGCCCTCTCCAATATATATCACCGATTTCAAACTTGTACAGATCTATGGAGTCTTGCCATTTGCAGACTACCATTCCATCAAATAAATTTGAGCTTTTATCCAATTATTTGCACTCTTATTTGTTTCAACTCAACAAATGTTTTGCATGTTTTAATTGATAAAGTATCATTGTTTTCAAAATAAACAAATCTTTCACAAAATTGTTCTTAAACAAAGTGAACATTCACAATGATGGAAGGATACTTAGGAGATCCGCAGTGCTCTCCCAAGGGTGGTATGGTTACCAACAGGTAAGACATTTGTTCGTATCTCGAGCATAACTGTATCTTTTTCCTGTAGAACCTCTTATGGTTTCTCCTCAGCGAGGTTGCTCAGTGCAGTGTTGGTTGAAGTTGTTCATCTTCATGTCCCCGGCAGTGCAACATTCCTCCTCCAAGTCCCTGTTAGCCCCTATTGTGGTGCGTCCCCAGTAGAGTGCTGTTTGAGCCCTATTGTGGGGCATCCCCAGCAAGTTTGCTGTTGGAACACTTTTGTGGGGCAGTTCCCAAGCAGAGTGTTTATTGAAGACTTCAACTTTCATCTCTCCAGCAGAGCAGTCTTCTCCTCTCCCCGGCATGGGTGCTTGTCTTTGGAAGATTCGGTATTTGGTGGATTGATATCCCAGTAATCCGGCATTCCCTCGGATAGATTCCTCAGCGGAGTTGTTGGCATGATGAGCTTTATCAATGCCTATCTATCCTCATCAGAGATCTGGTTGCTTCTTGGTATCTCTGATCTCCAGCATGAGTTGTTGTTGCGGCGTGTCTGCCTGTATATTGAACTCTTTCATCCGGTTGTGACTGATGATCCCTCCAGAAGCCTATTGTGGCCTTCCTCCCCTGCAGGATGATGTTGTTCCCTGATATCCCAGTCTCTAGCAGATTTATTTTGCTCTCGGATGATCTTTTGGCTTTCCCTCTGGAAGAGTAGCACCGGATGGTTGATCCCTGGATCTATGTATGTTAAACATGTCTGTTTGTCAGCATTCATCATACATTCCTCATAAATCATGCATACATGTATAATCATAACATTCAGGTAGTCCTGTTGCATCTTTTGCCGTATATCTGCGGGTTGTTGTCTCCTGCTAATTGGTGATACAGATCTCTCTAGTAGATCCTCCCCTAGCAGATGTGGGTGTGTCTGATCTCTCCATATAGAGTCGACCCCTTAAGCAGAAAGTGTCTGTCATTTCCTTCTGCGCTCCCCACTGAGTATATCCTCGTGGATGACGGTTGTTTCCGTTCCCTCCCTGCACACATAACGGGATGGGTTTTCCCTATTGAGTTCTTTCCTCATTAGGATGAGTCTTGATTCAGTATGCCTTTTTGGATCGATCCTAAACTGGCTTCCTTGTGGCTGTCTCTTGTGCTTCCCTGTGGTATAAATGAATAGTTGCTCACTAACCGGCACTCATTCATCTTATCCTCAGCGGAATTTGTGGCTTCTACCTACTAACCGATAGTTGTAAGTCCTATCTTTGTGCTTTTCTACCTACTAACCGGTAGTTATAAATCCCACTTTCATCCCCTAGAAAAGGTAACCTTTGTGGTTCATTCTGGTTGTTGGCGGATTTTGCGGTCTTCTACCTACTACTTGGTAGTTGTAAATCCTTTTTTCTCACTCTGTCCCTCAACAGATTGTTTGTTGGCTTCTACCTACTAACCGGTAGTTGTAAGTCCTATCTTTACGGTCTTCTACTTACTAACCGGTAGATGTGAATCATCTTTTCTCCCCGTTGTGGAGTCAACCCTTGTGCTCATCCTAGTCGGTGACGGTTACTTTTCCGTGGTTTTCTACCTACAAACCGGTAGATGTAATCCCCTCTTTGCGGTTATCATTATCCAGTTTTCGGTATTGATAGTCCTTTTCCCTTTTGGGTATTTTCTATGATTAAGCAATCTTATCCCCAACAGGTCTTCCCCTTCCTTTTGGATAATTGCTCCGAGTAAGCCATTTTATCCTCAGTGGGTCCTCTTTCATTCACCATTGGCTGGTGATGTTTGTGGTTTCCCCTTTTGATTGGTCATCGTTACATACCTAGTCTGGTATCCTGATGCCTTTCTTTTCGGTTGATTTATCCTTTACCAACCTACAACCCGGTTATGGATAATCTTCCTTGCGAGTATATTATCTACGTTTTGACGGCTATAGATAATATATCTCATGCGCTCTTTGGTCGAAGTCTTGTCCTTCCCAGTCGAGTAAGATTCGTATTCCTTGTGGAATCGAATGTCCATCCTTTACCAAGTTTGCTTTCGCTCTCTTCAGGATGATGAGTGTTTTGGAACACAAACCAATTCACGATTTCGGTCGATTTATCCTTTAACAACCTACAAACCGGTTATGGATAATCTTCCTTGCGAGTATATTATCTACGTTTTGACGGCTATAGATAATATATCTCATGCGCTCTTTGGTCGAAGTCTTGTCCTTCCCAGTCGAGTAAGATTCGTATTCCTTGTGGAATCGAATATCCATCCTTTAACAAGTTTGCTTTCGCTCTCTTCAGGATGATGAGTGTTTTGGAACACACACCAATTCACGTTTTCGGTTGATTTATCCTTTAACAACCTACAACCCGGTTATGGATAATCTTCCTTGCGAGTATATTATCTACGTTTTGACGGCTATAGATAATATATTTCGTACACTCTTTGGTTGAACCTTTTGTTTGTTTCCCCAACTGAGTAAGATTCGTATTCCTTGTGGAATCGAATGTCCATCCTCTAACAAGATTGCTTTGCTTTCGCTCTCTTCAGGATGATGAGTGTTTTGGAACACAAACCAATTCACGCCTTGGTCGGTCACCTGTTATATGCCTACAACCCGGTATCCTTGGTGTTCCTTCCTGTCTGCTCCTTATTGCGACCTTGGTCCCCTGTAGAGTCAGATTTTCCTGAGTCGAAGTATACCTTTTCCAGGTTTTCCTCAGATGTTTTTGGTTGATTGATATACCTCACCCGTACACCGGTCTTGGATATTCATTCTTCCCGAGCTTGTTACCTACTAACCGGTAACACCTCACCCCTTTCTCTCCCAATCATCCGTTGATGTCTGTTTACCTCTCCGTTGGTTTTGATAAACATCGAGTTTTTCCTAGTTGTCCGTTGACATCTAGATGTATTTTCCCCAGTCATTCGTTAATGTCTGGTCACCTCTCCGTTGGTTTCGATAAACGTCGAGTTTTTCCTATTTGTCCGTTGACATCTAGATGTATTTCTTTCCCCAGGTCATCCGTTGATGTCTGTTTACCTCTCCGTTGGTTTCGATAAATGTCGAGTTTTTCCTAGTTGTCCGTTGACATCTAGTTGTATTTTCCCCACAGGGCATCCGTTGATGTTTGTTCACCTCTCCGTTGGTGTCGATAAACGTTGAGTTTTCCCCAATTGTCTGTTGATGTTTGGTTGTATTGGCTTTTTCCCCAGTAAGGGTCACCTTCTCCGTTGGTGTCGATAAACGTCGAGCTTCTCCCGTTCGTCCGTTGACGTCTGGTCGAGTCTTCCCATTCATCCGTTGATGTCTGGTCACCTTCTCCGTTGGTGTCGATAAACGTCGAGCTTCTCCCGTTCGTCCGTTGACGTCTGGTTGAGTCTTCCCATTCATCCATTGATGTATGGTCACCTTCTCCGTTGGTGTCGATAAACGTCGAGCTTCTCCCGTTCGTCCGTTGACGTCTGGTCGAATCTTCCCATTCATCCGTTGATGTCTGTTCACCTCTCCGTTGGTGTCGATAAACGTTGAGTTTTCCCATTCGTCCGTTGACGTCTGGTCGAGTCTTCCCATTCATCCGTTGATGTCTGGTCACCTTCTCCGTTGGTGTCGATAAACGTCGAGCTTCTCCCGTTCGTCCATTGACGTCTGGTCGAGTCTTCCCATTCATCCGGTGATGTATGGTCACCTTCTCCGTTGGTGTCGATAAACGTCGAGCTTCTCTCGTTCGTCCGTTGACGTCAGGTCGAGTCTTTCCCAGTCATTCATTAATGTCTGGTCACCTCTCCGTTGGTGTCGATAAACGTTGAGTTTTTCCCAATCGTCCGTTGAAGTTTGGTTGTACCTTTCTTTTGATAAAAATCAAATCCCCAGGAGTCGTTGGTAAACGCCTTGTCTGGTTGCTGTTGCAAATATCCGGTATCATACCCCGCAGAGTGCAAATTTCTACGGTTCTTCGGTATTCAATCCCTGTGTACCTTGAAAGTCTGACTGCCGTTGCTCTCATCCGTTCAGGTTCCCAGTTGATTGAATAGGGGCAGCTGTAGCACCTCAAAAATAGTAAGTGACCTGTAATTTGAATTTGCCAAAAATGGAAAGGTTTTCAACTCAAGATTACATCATCAAGAAAGCTTCAAATGAAATTTTGTCCAACATGAAAGTTGAAGATCTTTCTCTCCCATTTCCAAAAAGTCTAAGATCATGGATTTCTCATGTGTGTTTGAAGAGATATGGATCAATCTTGGCCAAGTGGGATTTGAATTTCAAATGTGCATAACTTCTTAACCAAAAGTCCAAATTAAGTGGTTCTTTTTGCATTGTTCTTGTTTTGACCTATACTTTCCAAATCATGCATTACATGCCATGCATTATCATCACATAATCATTTGGAAATTCACTTGATTTTTGGAGGGAAAATTAAAGTTCAAAATTGGTGCATTGTTCACACATTCTACCATGACCATTGGCTCCAAAATGATATTTTAAGTGAAATTCAAATGCATTTCGTGTACTGTTCATCCATAATTTCCATGCACAAGGTGAAATCTCAAATTGGCATGTGCACCTCTTTTTTGCTAATCCACTTAACCATTGCTTAAACATGCTTAAGAGAGTGATTAGGAGGGAGTATATAACACAAATCATAACTGTTTTTGGATAACAATAATCACTTTTTCAGATCTAGATCCAAACTCTTGAAATTTTCTCTCAAAATTTTCTCTCAATTTCCTCACATAACTTCACATTCTCTTGATCAATTCATCATCTGGAAGCATCATGGAGCATGTTTGAAGTAAGAATCAAGAGAATTGGTGCAAGGTTGAAGCAGCTCGAAGCTTGAGTTCATCCATGGCAGATGCAAATTCTAGAGGAATCAAGCACGATTAAGCCTCAATCCTCTTCCCAAACACTTGTACAAGCATCATAGAAGACTCTTGGAGCATTGCAAAGGCTTGAATCCAGCTAATTCTAGAACTGTTCTACAAGAGGTCACAAAATCAACTCTCATAATTTTGATTTTCATTGCCATGATGTTATAGATCTTGCTATGCTGAGTAATTTAGGCTTTGAATCATGCAATTTCGTACTGTTTTGAGTGAGAACCGATTGTTTGAAGTTTGGTTGATGATTTTTTCTTTCATTCGATTCATGCATGTGTTGTTGTTTCTTGTTAAATTGATCATGGATTCATGTTGTGTGATGGAAGATCTATCCATTGATGTGCTTATTGTTGAAATCTGAGAAATTTGTTCTTGGCCATGCACTGTTCATGATGAACATGATGAAGATGATGAACTTTCTTTTTCCAGAACATGTTTGATCTTTCCAAATGAATTTTCTGCATTTGCATGTGTTTGTGAAATAACGCGCATGTACTGGTCCACGCTAGCATTCGCCTGGCAGTTTGATTGGTTGGTAGCGCTTTGACCTGGCCACATGTGCATTGACCGGCCAGGTCAATTAATGAAACTCTGCGTTTCGTTTGGTTAGGCGCGCATGTTTGAATTCGGATGGTGTTCGATTCCCAGCCACAGCATTCTTCATTTGTTCTATTCATTTTCCTCATATATTCATACTATGCTTCTCATGCATTTTTTATTTTTTCTTTAACTTCCAAAATTGATAAATAATTGAATAATGATCCAAAAAATATGAGGATTTTTGCATTGCATTCCATTTTCTGTCTAGTATTTTATGAACATTTTTCCATAAATTGTGCATGGCTGGAAAATATTTGGTGCTAGGGTTTGTGTACATGTGTTCATTCTTGACATTGCCTTACCATATCCTTTGTGAAATTCTGGTTGTTTATCCAATGCTCATGAAATTTTACATGTTGAAACTAGACTCTTGGCTTGACATTTTGGTGTTGATTTGGTATTTTTACCATTTGTAGTTTCTGTTTTATGATCATGTTAAGGTAGGTGTGACAATGTGTGTCACACCTTGTGATGTTCAACTTGATTGATGAATTTGCCATGCCAAATGTTATTCAAATGCCTTGATTTTTTGCATGATGCTTATTATGGATGTTGTGATTGCTCATGATTTTTGGTGGAGTTTTTGGATTGATTTCTGATTTAATTGAGATTTTTCATTCTGGATGGTCATATGTGAGCTTTTGAATTGCCTTGATTTTCATTTGATCATGAAATGTTTGTTCTTCATCCTATGAATGTGAAACTTTGCACACTAGTTCTAGACATGTTGAGTGTTGTTTTGGCTTTGGTTTGAGGTTTTTATCATAATCCATCTCTGTTTTATGCCTATGCTAAGTTGGTGTGACATTTTGTGTCACACATGTGCTTGTTATGCTTGCCTTGACTTATGCAATATGATTACCATGCCTAATGTTGTCCAATGATCCTAATTTTTTATGTGATGATCATGTTGTATGTTCTGTTTACTCATGAATTTTGCCAAGATTATTTGAATCATTTTTGATTTAATGTGCATTTATTCATTCTGATGTCACAATGTGGTTACAACTTGCATACCTTGCCATGTTTTGTTCATGAAATGAATTTGGTTGATGATATTGATGTGGGACTTTTTGGATTGTGTTCTTGATTGAATGAAGTTTATCCAGGTTAAATTTCATGTTCTGTTTTGAATGTTTGACCCTCTTTTGACCCTAGGCTTTGACCTAGTGGTTTGGACTCACTGTTTGGGTTGTGGATTTCAGGTTAAGAAGCACATTGCCATGGTTGAAGTGGTTCACTCATTTGATTTGGTTAATTGGTTGATGTTGACTAACCTTGAATTGTTTTGTAGGTTTTGAGACCAAGTGGCTTAATAGATTGTGCCTTGCTCACTGTTGCATTGCTTGCTTATCTGTCTGATTGTGTGATTGACTGTCTGTTTGATTGCTTGACATGTATACTGATTGAGTTAGATTTTTTTCAGGTACCTAAGTTGCTTTGAGTTCTTTTGAACTTGCTTTTGCTTTGCTTGGTTGCTTAACCATTGAGGTATAACTCTGACTTCATGTAGTCTGGAAGACCTGTCCTGTTATGTGGGCAGGCACCTGTTTGAAGTCCTCCTTAAGAGGCAATGCTTGTGTTTGTTTAATTTTGAGCCAAGCAGGAAAAGTCCTCTTATAAGGTAATTGGCAGACAAAAGAGATGTGTAATCCATCTCCTGCTATTCAGTGTGTCATCCACTTTGCTCACACACCATTGTGTTGATGCATTGTGGATATTAGCCCAAGATCCTTGTTGTGTCAGTCATATGTGGAGAAGAGTTCCAACTTTCTGAACTCCCACACCTTCTATTTTGAGTCAAGCTCTCCCAGGCCAGGGATAAGAGCTATGAGGCACACCCCTCATTTCCCATTTCATCAGCTTCACCCTAACTCTCAATGTTAGGGTTAAGAGCTAACTACACCCGATTCCAGTTAGCTTGCTCCCTGTGCAAGTTAGATAGAAACCTCAACCTAGGACCATGGTGAATTTACATGATAACTTTTAGGCTCGAGTCAGTCTCCCTTCTAGTTTGTCATTTCCCGGTCTCTGGTTAGGTTAGAAGTTCTTTCCCTGCGTAGGGGAACTACGTCGCCCTGATCCTCATACCAGATGAGGTACGTAGGCAGGAGATGAGCTGATCTCTCCGGGCGCCCTTTTTCTTTTTCAACCCTTTGTGTGCGTTTGGAGTCTGACGTAAGTCCAGCGATTGGCAGTTGGTTTCCTGTGTCTTGTTTGCTTGTTGGAGTCTGACGTAAGTCCAGCGATTGGCAGTCGGTTTCCTGTGTGTGTGTTTGTTGGTTCGGAGTCTGATGTAAGTCTAGCGATTGACATTCGGTTTCCATGTTTGCCCGTTTGCGTGGAGTCTGACGTAAGTCTAGCGATTGGCAGTCGTTTTCCTGTGTGGTTTTTGTTTGGCGTGCGTTAGCCGAGCTACGAGTGCTCTGATTCTTCTCTGGTCAGAGAAGATACCTATGCATAGGATGCGACATCCTAGCGAGCACGTTTCCCCTGTCCCGAACTACGTCGACTCTGATGTCTGTGCCTGACAGACTACGTAGGCCCAGGATGCGATATCCTGCCGAGTTAGGTTCTTTTGTCTTTCTGTGTCTCCTTTCAGCCTGTGTGTGCAGTTTGTGATCAGTTTTTAGCAACCTTATCCTTTCTTTTGTGCGTGGATCCCGTCGAGTACGACGGATGCGTAGGGGTGCTAATACCTTCCCTTCGCATAACCGACTCCCAATCCCATCTCTCTCTGGTCTCGAGACCATGTCTTTTCCAGGTTTACTTCGAGCGTTTCCTTTCCCTCTTTTGGGATAAATAACGCACGGTGGCGGCTCTGTTGTTTCGTTTTCCCGCCGGTTTTTCGCGTAATGCGACACAAAGGCGTGACGACCTACTCTCTACCATCCAGCAACAAATGGCGGATAACATGCGCTTCATGCAAGAGTCGCAGCGGAGGACAGACAGGTCCTACGATACTGTTCTACAGTCCCTGCAAACGATCACAGATTCACAAGCCCGTTGTCGCAACCTGAAAAATACAGTGCGAAAAAAAAACAACCGGCGAAAGAAAAAGACAGAAGAGTCGCCACCGTGCATTATTCATCCCAAAGGAGGGAAAGGAAACGCTCGAAGTAAACCTGAAAAAGGAAAGGACAAGACGGGGTCTCGCAACCAAATCTTGGGTTCGGGAGTCGGTTATGCGAAGGGAAGGTATTAGCACCCCTACGCATCCGTAGTACTCTACGGGATCCACTTTTGTAGTTCTTGTCTAAAGGGTGTGGGTTTATCTTGTGCTGTTTACCAAAAAAAAAGGGTTAAATGAAAATGACTCGCGCGGATGTCGCATCCACTGCATACGTATCTCATCTGAATATGAGAATCAGAGTCTTCGTAGCTCGGCTGACCTATGGGTTGGGGGGATGTGTGCTCGCTAAGACATCGCGTCTTATGCCTACGTATCTCATCTGGCCTGAGAATCAGAGCAAAACGTAGTTCGGCTAACTACGGGGTTATGGATTGGGTTTTGGACGAACGACGTCACTACGCAATCTACCGGATGCTCGACCTTTGGAGACTTACTCGCCTGTAGTAGAAGGAGTTAACGTGTTGCTTTGGGTTTTAGGGTTTGGGATGCTCGAGGGTAAAAAGGCAGTCCTTGACGAAGGAACCGCGCTACCTGCAGGGATATGAATACAAAACACAAAACATGTATCTCAAAGTAAAATGCCACCAAGGGGCTCAAACGTTGCCTCCTATCGAGGTCTTCCAGCTAGGAAAGCAGTAAAATGCGGGAAAAATGTAAAAGTACCACGCGGATAAAGATCCTAAGTAACAGCAATTAGAGGAGTAAGAAACCCTGAGATCCTTCCAAGCTAATGCCATCAAAGAAAAATGAGTCAGTACAGGTAATCGGAATGAACCTCCAGGGGGTATCCCACAAATAAACTGGGAAAACCACGCAAGTTATCCCTGCAAAAGTCATGTGAGCCCTCACAAAAACTCAACAAACAGGTTAGAGACAAAAAAAAAATAGGGTAATCAAGGGTTGCCCCCAAATCAAAAAGTAACCACATGAATCATGCCATTAAAATTCACAAAAAGGACTGCATCAAAAGGGTATCAAATTCACCCATAATACCTCATACATTTAGAGCATTCAAATTAAAGGCATAAAGATGATGGATATAGGGCAAACCTGATTGGAGAGATCGGTTGAAATTGAGTTGTACCCGTGAATTTGCAGAACAATCTTAGGGTTTATATGAGGTAGAACTGGTTCTTTGCCAATGAGTTCCCTTCAGGGTCTGGAGGCTGCTCTGAACTCCGTTAGGTCTTCTCTCACTATCTTTTTCCTCAGGGTTTTGTTCCAAGGAAACCTCAGAGTATTTTGCTTCTCTTCAAAATCCCCCTTTGTTCTGTGTTCTCTCAAGTGAAGCCTTGGTATTTATAGACTGAATTTCATGGTTTTGTGGGCTCAAATGAGAGAGACCCAAGTCCAAAATTTTTTTTATTATATTTTATTTATTTAATTAATTAATTAATTAATTAAATTTTTTTTTTATTTCGGATCTAATTCTGATTGACATGATGAAATGCAATATGAAATGCTAAATGAATGCATGAATGAGGAGGGCAAATTTTGGGGTGTTACACCCGTCAGCAACACTACCACCAGAGACACATGACACTCATTGAAGCCACTCAAGGTTCCATTATGGGTAACCTTCGAGAGGTGAGGACCGCTCAGGATGCCCTGCAGGCGAGGATGGATCAGAGAGACCTTCGTCGTACCCGATCCCGTCGTCCATCTCGGGATGGCGAGGGCACTAGTGGTCAGCAATAGGTTGTCAGGTAACTCTTCCCTTATCTTATTTCGAAACATTGGGGACAATGTTCGATTTAAGTGTGGGAGGAGACTTTATCGTCTTTTCTTTATTACCTTTCTCGTTTTTTTTCCTTTATCGCTTTTTCTTTACTGTTTCTAGATAGTTTATTTATTGTTATCTCCTTTTAGTTGTTTATTTTGCTTTTTAGTATAATGCATGAGTTTGACGAGTCACCAAATATAGTATATTTTTAGTACAATCCTACCTCCCCATACTTTTATCCCCACCAAAAAGTTTTTGCAAAAGAAAATAGTGTTATTCCGAGAGTTTTCAGGTTTTAAAGACATGTTTTGAGTAAGGATGCGGTGACTTGGGAGAACTTTGCGAAACATCAGTATTATTTTAGCACCATAGACTTCGTAAATATAGGAACCATTCCCGAAACCCCATATACCATGGCCTTAATCATCATTTCCGTATAAGTCCTCAGTAGTTTATCTCAGCAGTCAGCTCCGGCCTACGCATCCTCTACGTAAGGGACCGATGCAAATAAGTGAATGATCCAGAAAAACAAAAAAATAAAAGAAAGCAAAAAGGCAACTCCGGTATAGGTGACCCTCACAAAGTCATTTAAACCAAAGAATTGTAAAAACTTGCTACAAAAAGAAAAAGAAAAAGAAAAAAAAAAAAGAAAAAACTTACCCACTATTAGTTGGTTCAGAGGTATCTGACACTGAACTCGGTACGGAGGATTACGATCCGATCCCCCACAACTACAGTTGGGTCCAATAAAAGGTTTTACACATGTTTATCTGCCAGAAACCCCATGCTCAGATCATAATCACTAACAGGCCACTCTACTACGAAGCATGTACGACTAACAGGCTTAATGTGATTGCGCCTGAATGAAAAGGACACAAAAAGAGATGAAGAGGCAGGCCTAGGTATTGTGGGATAATATGGGTTGGTTAATATAGGAATGAAGTTTATGTCCGTATTTGCGGATTAGTGTCATCACGATACCCTTAGTTCACTCAGTTAGTACCTATCACTGCATCCCGACTGGAACTTGGAATTTTTACCTGAAGCACTCGTTTACACAAATTTTCTTTTATGAGCTTTTTAATGTTTTGCTTAAGGACAAGCAAAGGTTTAAGTGTGGGAGAGTTTGATAGCACTGAAATTTACCGTATTTTCGACTCCGATTTCACATGCATTCTAGTTGTTTTAATGTTATTTTGTTGTGTTATTGCTATGTTTTCCTTTGTTTTCAGGTTTTTACTTTAATCTGAGCCCCGATCGAGAAAAGGAGCGAAAAAGAGCCAAAAACCCTAAAATTCAGCATTTTGTACTTGTGGCATACCCCATGGCTGGCGCCACAGACCCTACCATGACGTGTCCAAGCTCAACTTCCCTCAACTCCCACGTTCCCCACTACCTCCACTAAGGCGCCTCACTTTGGCCTTGTGGCGGGCGCCATGGCCTTGTGGCGGGCGCCACAAGAGGAAAGTAGTTTCCCTCCCATTTTCAAGTTGAAGGGCATCCAAGTCATTTCAATCTTTTTACTTGCTTATAAATAGAAACTCGAATTCACTTTTACAATCATCCAAACTTAGAGCAGAGGCAAACTCAGAGCAACTTTGTTTCACTTAGGCATATATTCAGTATTTTAAAGTGGTAATCGCTTCGCATTAGAGTGTTACCACAATTGTGTAATCAAGTCTGTGATAGAGTCTGTAATCGAGTTTGGAGCACTCTGGAAGGAAGTTAATCCTGCCGCCATTTTCATTTCCGCTTTGCAATTTATTCAACCCTCCGATTGGAGCAGGTTTTTATTACTTACCTTTACTTCATTTATTTCCCGCACTCGCTTTACTTTATTTATTTCTCGCACTCGCTTTACTTTATTTATTTCCCGCACTCGCTTTACTTTATTTATTTCCCGCACTCGCTTTACTTTATTTATTTCCCGCATTCGCTTTACTTTTATTTATTTCCTCGCACTCGCTTTAAATTATTTATTTCCTCGCACTCGCTTTAAATTATTTATTTCATCGCACTCGCTTTACTTTTATTTATTTCCTCGCACTCGCTTTAAATTATTTATTTCCTCGCACTCGCACTACTTTTATTTACTTTCCGCACTCGCACTACTTTTATTTACTTTAATGCACTTTTACTTTACCATGTCTAACTAAATCTATAAGGTTAGAATGCAAGAATCGTAATTGAACCGATAATCCGTACAATTGTTCGTAGAAGCACTTAAGGGCTATTTTAACTTTCAACTTAAGTTTTCCCGCACTTCAATTCCGTTGGGTAAGATCGAAAGCCGTCCAACGTCTTTTTAAACTTAATTGTTTTTAACTATTTCAAAAACAGCGAAAGCGCTTTGTTTAGTTCATTAGGAGATTTTAATGTTAAGAAGAAAAAAGATTTTAAAACTATTTTCGGACGCGTTTATAAGTTTAGAGTCTGGTTCGTAAGAACCTCTTTTGGTTAAGAAATCCAGGTTATAATACTTTTCAACTTAGTCAAGATACTATATTTCTTAAAAATAGGTTTACTACTCTAACGCAATGTGCGCCTTTTTATAAGTGACAATAGGAGGATTTGATTAGGGAGTACAACTCGGTTCTGAATACGCGAAAGCGACAGTTCCTGTTAAATTAGTTCTTTTCAAAGTAGGATTATTAGCAAGTACTTGGATTATTAATTGATTACGTGAATTACATTCGACCCTGACTTTATTAATTAATCTTTATTAAACACTTTACTTTTCATTGCACACTACAAAAACACTTATTTTGACTGCCTTTGATAAACACCATAACAATAGATAATGATAGATTGACACTTGGTCTCTATGGATTCGACAATCTTTTATATTACTCTGACGCGTTCGTATACTTGCGAAACACCGCATCAGAAAGCAAGCATGGTAATAGTTCCCAAAGCTCCCCTCCATTAAATGTGCTTCCCTAGCATCTGAATTCATCATTTTGATCAAAGCAAGTCAAAGGGTTTGAGGTTGGTTCCCCAAGGAAACCCTAATTCATCTGTGTACCACAATGCCTTGCTCCTGAAGCAACCTCAGCCCATCATCAAATACAATCAAGGGAAGTTCTTTAATTCATCATTTCATGCATATTTGAACTTATTTGAGTGTCCTCAATCATCAATTCATCAAGATATGAGTCATGGACTTGAGAAGTTGATCAGTCAATTCATCTGATTATTTTGAAATGCACTGAGACCTAACTTTTTATGTGTTGGTCAAATGGAGATGATCCCAAAAGCAAAAATGTTCTTAAGGACAATATGAACAATTTTCATGTTCATCAAAAATTTATTTGAAGCTTGTAAGGTCATATCCCATTCCAAGACATTATAGGTCATTTTGACTGAAACCCTAATTTTAGGTCAACTTCCCAAGGACATAACTCATTCATTTTTTATGATTTTTAGGTGGGATCAAATTAATTGGAAAGCTTAAGATGTCTACTTCAAATATTATGTTGAACAAAATTTCAAAATCTCAAAGGAAATACATGTGATAATGCAAAACATTATAGGTCACTTTGGACCAAATGCATTGAAAGGCAAAAATGTCCAACTTCAAGTGCCCATAACTCTTTCATCAAAACTCCAAATGATGCAACATTTAAGTCCATTTTGATTTTCTTGAAAAGATCTACAACTTTGATGTTGGAGGTTTTTTCATTTGAAGTTTGCATCATCAAAACAGAGGGGCTTGAACATTGGCCAAATTTAGAAACTTTGCCTTTACATGTTTTGCACCTTGAACTTTAAACATCAATTTCACCAATTTCCACACTTCAAATGGATTTTTGCCCAACATAATAATTGTTCCTTACATCAAAACCTTTCCAACCATTACTCACATGCTCATGGTTGGATTTGGCAAATGGCATTTCGAAGAGGAGAAGTTTTAGGCATGATTATGCATAACATGTTGAAACTCATTATACAAGCTTGTGCATTGCCAATTCCACGACCATTTCAGCTCAGTTATCCTTCAGATTGCATTTGGCATTGAATTTGGGCCTTTTGAATGATCATGCAAGCCCATGCAATGAATATCCAATTCCATGCACACGGCTTTGATCATACTTACCTTGCCTTTCCATCTATAAATAAGAACCTCACTCCATTCAAATTTCATCCATGAATCAACCTGAAGTGCTGCAGAAATCGAAACCAAGACACACCTAAAGGAACTCTTTCAATTTTCTTCATTTTCTCAGATCTAAAATTCAACTAAATCAGGTTGAATTTCTAGATCTAAAGTTCCTAGACCTCTCTCTCACACTCCATTGATCTTCTGTTTGGCCAAAGGAAGCAAGGAAGCAAGCTCAAATCTCCAGAATTCAAGGTTGTTCTTCAACTGGTTTTCACTTCGAAACTCACCATTTCTTGATCTATTTGCTCGGATATTGTGTTGGTTGAAGTCCTCTTCATAGAGGCAATTGTTTTGAGTACTTAATTGTTGAAATCCATGAAGTTCACATGAACACCACATAATTTCCATCTCTGATTTCTCTCAATATAGAGATCTAGAGTGGAATTGAGTGGTACAGGGATGATGTACATCATCCCAGCTTTCCAATGATGTATGGATCGTGTATTTTGGTTAAGCTTTTGAAATCCACAATTTTGGCCGGAATCTTCATGCTCACCGGAGAAGACGGTGGCTCCGGTCACCGTCTCCTTTCCAGTTTGAATCTGGACCCTTGGATCTGATTTTCAGATCTAATCCTGGCCTTTGCTTCTTATGACTTTTAATAATTCATTGTGTTACGCGTGGACTTTGGCCTACCGTGGAAACGCGCTTCTGGACCATTAGATGTTGCCACGTCAATTAATGAGTTCCGTCAGACGCTCCCTGTTTTTTTGAATTTTCTAATTTCTGTTTTAATTTCTTTTATTTCCATTATTTTCCAAAATTCATATCGTCTTCATTTTAAATCCAAAAAATATGGGACCAATTGCATTTTTCTCCAAATAATTTCTATTTTCTAATTTTGATTTTTAATATTTTTTATTTTGTCATTTGATATTTTTTGTGAATTTTCTCTTTTCTGGTTATTTTTAATTCATTTTAAATAGTTTTTGATATTCAAAAAATACAAAAATATTTTCCTAACCTATTTGAATGATGATGAATCTATGAAAAATATTCTTATCAATTTTTTAATTGATTTGAGATTTATTTGAGATTTTAGTTCAATTAGGTTATTTTTATTCATTTTTAATTGATTAAAAATAGTTTCTGACTTTTAAAAATGCTGAATTTTTTTGTCAAACTTTGTTTGACCTTATTAAATTTAGGATAAATCACTTGGACTTTTCAAGGTTGATTTGAAGTGATTTTGAAGTTTGACCTTTCTTTTATTTTTAATTCAAGTTTATTTTAATATTAAAAATGCCAAAAATATTTTGCTTATTGTTTGACCTCCAATCTTCATCTCATTTCTGATTTCTCATTGTTTGACTTTGACTTTCAATGTCATTTGGTCAACACACATGGATTGGTACATTTTATTTCACCTTATGCACTTTATTCTTTCCTTTTTTCCTTTTCCATTATTCATCTCTTTCTTCTTCTTCTTCTTTTTCTTTTTTTTTTTATCAATGAGTTGAAGGTTGATAAGTTAGCATTGATTAGGGAGACTTAACCTTCCTTGATTCAAATCTAATTCATCTTGATCAATTGATCAAGTGAATGGCTTTGCATTAAGGATATGTTGTTTCCTAAATTATGCAAAAGACTTAAACCAATACAAGATCAATTCTCTTCTTCTTTTTTGCATGGCAAGTTGTTGGAACTTGGTTCACTAATCAAGACTTCTAACTTGTGTTGTTGCCTACATTATTATTGACCGGCCTCAGATAGTTGTGACTTCTACATAAGTCCAATTACGATTGCTTAACATAGCGCTAAATTTGCCTTATGGCACACCAACTACTAACACTAACCATTAACAATTAACATTTACTTTTTGCTCTTTATTTTTAATGCAATTTACTATTCTTGCACATATTATCCATTTGCTTTCCCCTTTGCTCACTTGAGCACATGTTTATGTTAATGCCATTTGCCTTTTGCTCACTTGAGCACATAATTATGTATATACTATTGTGTTTGTGTTTTGTTTTGATTGTTGTGAACCAAATGCAAAGAATTGGACAAAATGGACTTAGATCTTAGGACTTTACCTAAGCTAATGGAGTTTGAAGAGAAACTAGGCCTCATGCCTTTAGAATGCTTAAATGTCAAAGAGCAACTAGGCCTCATGCCTTTAGAATGCTTAAAGCTTGAAGATGAACATTGAAAGGACCATATTCTAAACTCCCTCTTGTCCATTCTTTGATTTGTAAATAGAACCTTTTGATGTGTGTGTTCGTGTGCTAGGGATTCCATCTTGATTCAAACTTGAGGAACCATTACCATGAGCCTCTAAGAGAGAGAGATCCAAGATACATTGAGGAGTCTTTCCAACAGTTCATTTGACTGTTGATTGCTTGAGTTTATGCTTATGAGATTGCTTATTCCAAAGGATGGGGGCTACTTGGATCATCAATATGATCTCAAGAAAGGAACTCCATTGTGGTTTTGTTTCTTATTCCTTACCTCTTACATGCTTAGGACTTTAGCCCTTCTTCTTCTTCTCTCCACTCTAACCCAAACCAAAACTTTTGTGCAAACATCTAACACTTGTTTTCAACATTAGAAACCTAAGCCTTATGCTTTTGATTTTCAAACTTTCTTTTTGAAATTCTAGTTATCAGACTTTGGATGTCACACTGGTTGTTATGACATCCAATTCTGCACAGACAGGGATTATGCAGAACTTAACAGTAAGTGCAGTAAATAACACAAGTAATTGTTCACCCAGTTCAGTCCAACATGACCTACATCTGGGGGCTACCAAGCCAGGGAGGAAATCCACTATTAGTAGTATCAATTCAAAGCTAAACTCACCCGTTTACAACTTATCACTTAATCCCTACCCAATGCAATTTCAATCTTAACCTAAGATCAGAGTTCCTACTCACTCCCCCTCAATCACCTCAGTGATATTAAAGACACTTTGAAGTCACACTTCAAAAACAACTCTTGATTATGCTTCACAGCTTAAATCAAGATACACAGCACTCACGCTTAAAAGCTTTGAGTGACACAACACTTACAACTCAATGAACACCCTATGCCAAAGCTATCATCTACTTGATAATGGCTTGGCTTACAAGATACGTCTAATACTAGACTCACAAAATACAGCAGTGAAGTATGATGGACACACTAAATCTTCACGCCTCAAAATCCCCGAAACTGAATGAAGGAATGCCTTCCTTTTTATATTGCAGCACCTGGGCTTTTGCACCTGTATTTTCCTGAATTTTAGGTCACACAAGTTCCCTCAAATTCAACATTTAGGTTGCTAACAAATAGGCTATTTGTTAGGTTCATTGAATGTAGCTTGGTTGTTGATTTCCTGGATTTTCTCTCAGCTGTTGAATCCCTAAAGAATAGCCTGAGAAAAAGCTGAAACAGAAAACTGAACAACCTACAATTTAGCATATGATGTCAGGAATGAATGTCACGACATTCAGCTTGACATCAAGGTCCATATGCTGAGTCTGTTTTTCAGAAAACAGACTGTACAAATTTGCTGACCTGTACATGATCAAAATGACCAAACTACAGTAACAGCTTACATTAATAAATGTCAAAGTGTTCAACTTAACATTTACACAATTGGCCTTAAGTTAGTTCTGTTATTCTCTTGAAGAACAAACTAAGTAATATGCTGAAGTATAGCAGAACACCACTCTGCCTAATCTTCAGTAGCTGCTGTCAATGATGAATGTCACAACATCCAGTTTGACATTCAGTCAGTAGGCCTTATGCCAGGTCTGGTTCTTCCTTGATAACCAGACTGCAAATGAATACTAAGTTCTAACAGAACTTCTGTTCCTTAGTATCTGTTGACAGGTATGAATGTCACAGCATTCAATAATCCTGTGTTAGCTAGTCCTGCAGTAACTACAATGTAGTCACACATACATGTCATGATATCAGTCAAGACATTAGTGTTTTACCATATAATGCAGCCAATTAAACACCTACAAACTCCCCCTTTGGCAAATTTATGCCTAAAACACTTTGATCCCCATAACAGAGTTCATAGCAGCGGAATAATACTAGCTAATACACTCAGAGTGGCAGCACACTCACACACATGGAAGTTAAGAAAAAACTTCACATAGCAGCACACACATATGAGAAGTTGCACCTAAACTTCAACATCAGCTGCAGGGGGGGAATCTTCAGATCTGTCATGAGGGGTATTGGTGGTTATTACTCCCCCTTTTTGTCACAAATGTTGCCAAAGCCAACAACATAGCCAGAGTACAATGACAGAGTTCCAGACTTGGTTTTACTTCACAGTTTCAACCAAGTTAACATCCACTTGATCTTGCTTCACAGCTTCGATCAAGTGATCACCCACTTTTGCTTTACAGTAGGTACTACTGTAGCGGTGTATTCGTCGCTATATGATCTATCGATTAAATCATAAGCAAGAGATACAATGATTTTCGAGTCGCCACCGCACTTTTATTTATCCAAAGGACTGGCTAAAAAGCGAACAAAAGCCTAAGAAGTTTTACACGTAGAAAACTAATAAAAAGATCAGAGAGTCTGGGTAAGGGGTAAATTACGCAATGGGAAGGTGTTAGGCACCCACTACGTCCTAGGTACTCCTAGGGAACCCTTTTCACACTTGTTGTATAAAATTGTTATTTGTTATGACATAAAGATTGTGCAAACATGATTGGGATGATGAGAAAAGAATATACAATTTTTTATTAGGTTTGAACGGATGAACCCGTTGCCTACGTACCTTCCATCAAAGGTAAGGATCAAAACGCCGTAGTTCGGCTAAAAGATTTCCAAAAGTTGGTGGACTCAATTTTAAACAATAGCACTGAGGCTCTTCATTATCAATGGGAGAACACTCGACCAAAACCAACATCCACCATGCGAGGATAGCTTCGACGTACTAGAGGGGTTAACCCTGTTTTCAGTACGGAAGTCTTATTGTTGACTCACTAAAGATAAGGTGAGGTTTACATCAACCACAATGATAATTGAAACCTATGGCTAATGCATGAAAAGATTAACAATGGACAAAGCCAAAACAAGTGAATGGGTGAAGTTAATTGATTGTGATTATGAAAGTGGAGTCAAAGTATGATTAAGATTGATTCAAAAGAAGTGTTATGAAATGGGGTTTGAAAAAAGTCAAGGACTTGGGTCCAGGTTTTTAATTTGAAAACATGAAGATGTTTGCACAATATCTATCTCAAGTTTGAAATCAAAGTGTGAAAAGGTTTAGGACACAATGAGAATGAATGGATGGAAATGGGTTGTAAAACTTCTTAGAAAGTTCACCTCTTGAAATCATATAGGAGATGATTCAAGTGTGTCCTTTGGAATAGCAATGGATAATAACAAACAAACAAGAAAGTCAACAAAAGCGGATATCGGATGCCAATCACTGGGCTTATACCAATCTCCTAAAATAGAACTGGATATCAGAGGCCACTCAATGGTCTTACACTAATCTCCTAAAACAAAATGAAACTTGGATACCGGATGCCAATCTGTCTGGACTTATACCAATATCCAACATATGATCCTAGGAATACAAATGCCAACTTGCAGGGACTTACAATTGCATCCTCACATAAACAAAGAAAAACAAAACATGGATGTCAGATGCCAATCTGTCTGGGCTTACCCTAACCTCCACAGTAGGGTCCTAGGAATACAAATGCCAACTTGCAGGGACTTACAGTTGTATCCTCACATATAATCAACAAATGCATCAGGCAAAGATAAGATGAGTGGCCAAGGTGATGGTCTTATACTCACTTCCATATCATAGGAGCAATGGCCAATGGATGGTCTTACAATTGTCCTCAATGGGTAAACAGCAATGATAAGTCACAAAGACAAATGAGATGATTATGCATTGATGAGCAATAAATGATGATAAATGCATAGAGCATACAAGCAAACATGTGCATATGAAACAATTGATCAATCAATGAAAGCAATCAGCACACACTATAACCAAACAATGAGGCTCATTCAAAGGGTCAGGCATTGAAGCCAACTGGAATAGGTTCAATGGTGCTCTTAACCTTGCCATTGAGGGGCTAAGGTGAAGCAGATGAAAGGATATGAGGGGTGTGCCTCATTGCTCTTATCCCTGATCAGGGAGAGCATTGAATATCAGAAGGTGTGGGAGTTCAGAAAGTAGGAACTCTCTCCACAGATAAGACTCTATAGATCTTGGGCTTGGATCTCAATGCTACAACCATGTAATGGGAGCAAAGAGAAGACTCACAAAATAGTAGGAGATAGATTGCTTATCTCTTGGATTCTACCAATTGCCTTATTTAAAGGACTTTTCCTGCTTGGGACAAATATAAACACACACAAGCATTGCCTCTTAAGGAGGACTTCAGACAGTTGCCTGGCCAAATAACAGGCCAGGTCTTCCAGACTACATGAAGAAAAGGGATTATACCTCAAATGCAAATTGCTAAAAAGCAAAGCAAAGCAAGTTCAAATAACTAAGCAACTAATGGTACCTGAAATAGTCAAACAGAATCAGTACACATTTCAAGAGATAAGCAAAATGAGAATAGAATTAACAGTCAGCATAATCAGATGAATGTGCAAAGCACAAGACTCAAATCATATGAGTCAAGCCACCTACAAAACAAAGAGTTTAGCTCATGATAAACAATCAAGCTCAATCAAATTGTATTGTTCTCGTTGAAGCATTTGTGCTTAACCTGAAAACAGGAACTCAAACATAAGCCACAGGACCACTAGGACAAGCCTAGGGTCAAAAGAGGATGAGAAAGTCAAAACAGCAAATGAAATCCAATCAAAGTCAAGTTCTAACATTTAAGAAGCAAGCTCAATTGGTTTCATGTTCATATCATGCATCATCATCATTTCATAAGCAAAAGAAATCAAAGCATGGCAAATGAAAGCTCATAGAAGTCAACAGCAAGACTTGAATCAAAAGCAATCATAAACATTTCTAAAAATCATCAAATAAATCATGATCAATCCTAACACATAGCATGGTAAGCATGTCAAATTTCATCTCATTTGGACAAGTGGAAGGCAGTCAATGAAAATCAGAAAGTCAAAACAATTTTGAACATGCTCAAAGAAGTCAACCAAACATATATCAACTTAGAAAAATCATAAATCAGAGATGGTGTATGATAAATGAATGGGACTAAAACCATGGCAAAGCTTAGGATGTCTAGTATTCACATGTAAAATTTCATGATCATCCAATAAAGTATGAGGATTTCACAAATGAAATGGCAACATGTGTCACAAGAAGTCAACATTTTGGTCAAACAGGGGGGAAAATCTCAAACAATTAGGAAATGCCTCAAATAATTCCAAGAAAATTCACATGTGAACTAGACATACAAGGGTAGGTTCATGCAAAAATTCACATCAATTTGAGGTCAGGAAGCAAGGTATCAAAAATCATGAAATTGCACATCATTGGTGTGACACACATTGTCACACCCTAATTCAAAAATTCATAAGTCAACAACCAGATAAGATAAATGCATAAACTCTACACCAAAATCACCATAGATGTGTCTAGTTTGTGCACAAAAAATTTCAGATCAAATGAATAATGCATGGCTATTTCACAAAGGATTTGGCAAAGGGTACAAAATAATGACATATGAACAAAACCCTAATACCATTAAAAATTCGATCATCCAAAAAATCAGCAAAAATCATGATAAAATACTAGACATCAAGATGAACACAATGCAAAAATTTCCATGAATTTTGGATAAAGCATGCTTGACTTATGATTTTTAGAAGATGATGCATCAATTTGAAACAAACATTAAAAACAAACATGGTTTAATGAGACATGGGGCACGACCAGTGGCAGTTTTGTAATAATGGAGGGAGCTTAGTAAAACACAGCGTATGAGGCAGACCAACGAAATGTTCTGATTGGCTCATGCCAATAGAACAGTAAAAACAACATGCACGCACGTGAACAGGGTTCTGGAAATTCAAGGAATTAGGGTTTATCAACTACAGTGCATGTTCATCCCCTTCCCCAAATCGTGAAATTCAAAAACGCCCAGAAATTGGAATCCAACATATCATTAGAACCAGTACACAACATACATCAAGAATCCATCATTCATTTTCCTTAAAACGCAATAACAATCATGAATCGAAGACAAATACATTCACACATCAGATTTCAAGTCAACATATCTTTTAGCATAGGCAACCATTTGACATGATTCGAAGCTTAAAACAACCAGCTAAGTAAGATCTACACAGTGCATAGCATCATTTCAAGAAATGAGAGATTCGAGATACCTACCAGATTTGAAGAGCTGAGTTGGAATGTGGTTTTCTGGTTGCAAGAGGTCAAAACAGATGTTCCTTATGCTTTGAAATGATGAATGGAGAAAGGCTTGTAGCTCAAAGACCCTGGGAATAGCTCAGATTGAAAATCACCATTGATGAACTTGGAGAAAACAGAGCTCGAAATGAGCTTCCAGTTGGTGTTTTATGCTTGGAAACAGCTCACAACGATGATGGATGATGAAGCAATGAAAGCTAGCTCGTGGTTCTTTTGAATTTTTCAGCCAAAGTTTCAAAAAAATGGAAATGAGGTTTTTGAGAGAGAGAGTTTTTCTGTGTGCAATTGATGGCTGCTAGGGTTTGAAATGGCAGAAAATGAACTATTTATCTTCTGTTTTAAGTCTGCTAAGCAAATGCTAATCACCATTATCTCAAATGAACCAATTTGCCATTTTGCTAAATTTCAACCAAATGGCAAGGAGGGTGTGTGTTCTGCCCGAGTTTGGGCCTCAAGCATGCTTCAAATAACATTTCAAAACAGTCCCAATTGGCCAAAATGAGTAAAATTGGTTATTTGGAAAAGTCAAAAATCAACCTCACTTGAAATTAATTAAGGCAAGTTCAAAAAGGCCATTTTGCATGGTGATGTTTTGGTGCATGAGGATGACATTTTTGGAAAGAGGGGATCAAATATGACTTGTAGGAAAAAACCCCACCCAATTTGGCCAAATGGTTTGAGAGATATGGCCTTTTGAAGTTCACAAATTTTTGAAAATGATTTGATCATATCTTGCAAACCATACATGGGAATTGAGTGTTCTTGGACTTTTTGGAAATGGGAGAACAAGATCTTTAACTTTCATGTTGGGCAAAAATTCATTTGGAGCTTGTATCATGATGCAAGATTAAGATCAAGAAGTTTCCATTTTTGGCAAATTTGAATTACAGGTCAAGTTTCTATTTTGGGAAATTTTCTGTTTGACTTCAAATTCTTCCATGATGGTGTTTGACATGATATATGAGACCTATATAGGCATGAATGAGACCTCTCAGACCAAATCCCATCATCAAATCCCTGATTAAATGGACAGTTGACCAAGTTTGACTTTCTAGGGTTTTGCTTGATTGAAGCACCTTCTGATGAATTCCAAACCCTAATTCCTTGAGATCTTGATTCCAAATGATGTCCCAAGTCATATGAACTCTTGATTATTGATCATGGTGCCCAAATTCTGCAAGAATGGCCACCAGCCACTGCAATGACTGACTTTGACTGATTTTGACCTAATTGGCTGATGATTGCTTCAGCTGCAAGTAACATGGTTAGCTGACAATATTTTTGTACTTTTTGTTAGTAAACATATGAAAGGCAAAGATATACAAGTGCAAAGCATGCTTGGTGATCAAGAACCACACTCACAAGGCAACCTACCCACTAGGAGGGAAGCTAGGGCATGCAATGATCCTTGAGGCCATGATATGATATGATATGGGCCATGAGGGATCTTAGGGCCCAAAATTGGGGTCTTACAGATGCCCCTATTTAAGATCATTCTAGCCGGAGAAGTGAAGTTTAGAAATCTTCATCTCGACGCGGTAGAATGGGCTTAAATAACAGTAATGAGACAAATTTTGGTCCCTAAGAGACCTCGTGATGCAAATGTATGCATGCAAAAGACACAAATTCTGCGGGGAATATGATTCACACAGAAGAAAAGACGATCCATCGGGGTAATACACTCACCAGGAACAGAGACTCTAACAAGACTCTAGTTGGGGATAATAAAAGAAAAAGAATGTGCGAGCAGGACACGACTCCGATTAGGGAATAACAGAAATCAAACTGGAGACCTCACTGGGGAGTGAAAGACTCACACTGGGGAAAAGAAAATTCCAAAAGGAAAAACAAATCCATTGGAGAGACACAAGCTGACTCCTGGGGAGAAGCAACAAGAAACTTCACTGAGGAAGCACCAAGGAAAATGAGGTGTTACCGGGTATATGGGTAACAAAAAACAGGAAGGAACACCAAGGATACCGGGTTGTAGGTATGTAACAGGTGACCGACCAAAGACGTGAATTGGTGTGTGTTCCAAAACACTCATCATCCTGAAGAGAGCGAAAGCAAACTTGTTTATAGGATGGATATTTGATTCTGTAAAGAATGCAAATCTTACTCAGTTGGGGAAACAAACAAAGTGTTCGACAAGAGAGTGCATGAGATATATTATCTATAGCCGTCAAAACGTAGATAATGTACTCGCATGGAAAGTTATCCTGAACCGGGTTGTAGGTTGTTTATAGGATAAGATCCGAAATCGTGAATTGGTTTGTGTTCCAAAACACTCATCATCCTGAAGAAAGCTAGAACAGCAGACTTGTTTATAGGATGGACATTCGATTCCGCAAGGAATACGAATCTTACTCTGCGGAGAAAACAATCAAAAGATTGACCCAAGAGTGAACGAGATATAATATCCATTACCGTCAGAAACGTGGATAGAATACTCACAAAGGAAGATTATCCTGAACCGGGTTGTAGGTTGTTTGTAGGATAAAATCCGAAGACGTGAATTGGTTTGTGTTCCAAAACACTCATCATCCTGAAGAAAGCTAGAACAGCAGACTTGTTTATAGGATGGATATTCGATTCTACAAAGAATACGAATCTTGCTCAGCTGGGGAAAATCAACAAAGGATTCCAACTAAAGAGCGCATGAGACATATTATTCATTACCGGCAGACCGTGAATAATATACTCGAAAGGAAAAGACACCAGAGATACCGAAGTATATAATAGGTGACTAACCAAAAAGAGAGACAATCGATACCAAGCATCCGGGTAAACGAAAGACAACTCAAAGGAGGATAAATTGCAAGCATCCGGCAATTATCCGACAACAAAGAAATATTCGATTCCACAAAGGGAAATGACGAATCTTACTCGACTAGGGAAACACAAAAGGCTTCGACTGAAGAGTGCATGAGATATATTATTCATAGCCGTCAGAACGTGAATAATAACCTCGCATGGAAGATTATCCTTAACCGGGTCGTAGGTTGTTTATAGGATAAAATCCGAAAAGAAAAGCATCGGGATACCAAACTAGGTATATAATGATGATCAATCAAGAGGAGCAACAAACATTACCAACAAGAGGGTAAATGAAAGGCGATCTGCTGAGGAAGCACTGATGAAAATCAATGATCCGGGGAACACAATCACTGACAAAAGGTGAAAGGACCCGCTGGGGATAAAATTGCTAGCATACGGCAATTATCCATAAAAGACTTGCTGGGGATATAAGTGCTGATCTGAGCAACTTATCCAAGCAAAGGAAACCCAACATCAAGAACTAGATGAAGATAACCACAAGGGGAAAATTGTCATCGGTTGGGATGAACAACAAAGTTAACTCTGCAAGTGGAGAGAACGGGGTTTACAACTACCGGTTTGTAGGTAGAAAAACCGCAAAGATAGGACTTACGACTGCTGGTTTGTAGGCAGAGGGCCAAAAGGGGGGTGGAGGTGACCACAAAATTAGGGTTTACATCTACCGAATATGGGGTAGAAGACCAACAACTCCGCGTGGGGATAGAATAAATCACAAATCCGCACGGGAAACCAAAATAGGGTTTATAACAAACCACAAACTGCTGAAGAGCAGGAAAATAGGATTTACAACTACCGACTGTTAGGTAGAAAACCAATAAATCTGGCTGGGGAATAAAAGGTGTATAACCACAAATTCCGCCAAGAAACCAGGAAAAATAGGACTTATAACCACCGGTATGAGGGTAGAGGCCCGAAAATTCCGCTGGGGAACAACCCACTGGGAAGCACAAGACTTGTGACAAATAGCCAATTCGGGAATAATCCGAAAAGACGGACTGAATCAAGACATGTCCTAATGAGGATGTATCTCAAATAGGAAAATCCATCCCAATACATGTGTTGGGAGGAAACGGAAGAAACCGTCATCCACGAGGATATATCTCAGTGGGGAACTGCAGAAGGAAAGGCAAACATTTCTGCTTACGGGGTTGACTCTATATGGAGAGATTTTAAACACCCGACATCTACTTGGGGGAAGATCTGTAAAGAGATCTGTATCACCCAAAAGCAGGGAACAACAAACAAAGGATATATGGCAAGAAATGCAACATGAATATCTGAATGTTTATGAGTATGCATGAATATGCGTGATTTATGTTTGATGAATGCTGACAAAACAGACAGTTCTAACACAAACAGGTCCAGGAATCGGACGTCCGGTATTATACTTCCAGAGGTAAAAAAACCAACTGGAGAGCCAATCTGCGGAGATCTACATGCTGTAAAGCAAAGATCTGCGAGTACTGCTGAAGAAGCAGAGAGATCGGAAATATCAGGAAACAACCCAATCCAGGGTACAGAAAGTCACAACGGGCAAAAGACAGCCACCAAGACAAATCTGTAGGGGAACAAGAGGGAATCCGGGATATCTGCAGGGGATCCCAGTGTCAACTGAGAAATAAAAAGTGCATTGCACAAGCACGAACTGCTGTAGAAGCAAATCCACAAAGCTCCACTAGGGAACAACCCACTGAGGGAGAATGATACCATCCAAATAGAATCTAACTGCATAAGCAACTCTACTGGGGGAAACTGTCAGCTACTCTCTTGGGGAACAAACCACTGAGGGAGGACAGATCCAACAAGTAGATTCTGCAACAAACCACTCTATTTGGGGAGAATACACATAGCAAACTGATCACAACAAGTAGATTCTGCAGTATCAGCCACTCTACTGGGGATCACAAATAGTCAGGAAATCAATCCGTTCACTGGAGGCCAAAGCCATCATCCGACCATACTGGGGATTGAAGGAGTATTCAACAGGCGAAAAACTGCCACAACAGACACTCTGTAGACTAAGCTGAGGAACAGATGTATGCAATACTGGGATGTCAACCCAAATTAACCAATGAGTAGGAAAATAAATCCTGCTCTGCTGAAGAGAATAACTCTGATGGAGAGATAGCAACAATTCCGCGGACGACTTTGCCGGGGAAAGGGTAAAGTACCGGGTATCAAACCACTGACTTACCGAACCTTCAAAAAGAAAGCGATCGTGCTGAGGAAACAAACAACTCCGCTGGCAACTGCACTGGGAAGAGTGATAACAACTCTACTCGCAAATCCGATGGGGATATTAACAACAACTCTACTCGTGACTGTGTTGAGAAGACAAATAAAGTCTGGGGATATCAACTCACTGGAGAAAGTGACGGGGCACCAAGATGACAAACCATCAACCACCGAAACTTCTACAAGAAAAACACCCATGCTAGGGAAGATTGCTGCTGGAGAAACGAAGTCTTCAACAACACTCTGCTTGCGACTATACTGGGGAACAACCCCAACAACAAATCTGCTTGAGGAACAACCTCAACAAGGACCTGAAGAAAGAAGATACAACCAGACCTGGCATATGAACAAATGTCTTACCTGTTGGGAATCATGCCACCCTCGGGAGAGCACTGAGATATTCTTGAGTATCCTTTCAATCTTGTGAATGTTCACTTTGTTTAAAACAACAATTTCGGAAAATTTGATTTGTTTAAAACAATGATATTTTATCAATTTAAAACATGCAAAACATTTGTTGAATTGAAACAAATAAGAGTGCAAATAAGTGGATAAAAAGCTCAAATTAATTTGATGGAATGGTAGCCTGCAAATGGCAAAACTCCAGAGATCTGTACAAGTTTGAAATCAGTGATATATATTGGAAGAGGGCTACATTGAACATAATGATCCTTTCTCTACCAATTTGAATCTCGATGTATCCGAAGCTTCAGTTGACGACGAATCGAGAATCTTCTGACGAAATGACGACCGGCGAACAGAAAGTCTTGTCAGGATGCAGCTACTTGCCAAATCCCTAATTTTTGCCTAGATTGCCCCAGGGTGAGGTACTCAATCTAGCGGGATGCAAATATATCTTTTTTTTCAAGTCTCTAATTTTTGCCTGGATTACCCTTGCGGGTTCTCCACCGAGACGCTCATTTTTGCCTAAGCCGCCCTTTCGGGTTTTCAACTTAGCGAGCTATTCTGTTTTTTCATTTGCATATACTTTTTTTTTTCTAGGCGAAGTATCTCTTGACTGCATCTGAATTCACAGGACGAGTGAAATCCTCCCCATCCATTGTTGTAAGCGTCAAAGCACCGCCTGAAAAGGCTCTCTTAACAACATATGGACCCTCGTAGTTTGGAGTCCACTTGCCCCTGGAATCGGGCGCGAAAGACAAAACTTTCTTGAGCACGAGGTCACCTTCTCTAAACATACGAGGCTTGACCTTCTTGTCGAATGCTTTCTTCATTCTCTGCTGATATAACTGACCATGACACATGGCAGTCAATCTCTTCTCTTCAATCAAATTCAACTGGTCATAACGACTCTGAATCCATTCAGCATCAGTCAACTTAGCTTCCATCAAGACTCGCATTGATGGGATCTCCACCTCTACTGGGAGAACGGCTTCCATGCCATAAACAAGAGAGAAAGGGGTTGCCCCTGTTGAAGTACGCACAGACGTACGATATCCATGCAAGGCAAATGGCAGCATCTCATGCCAATCTTTGTACGTGACAGTCATCTTCTGGATAATTCTCTTGATATTCTTGTTAGCAGCTTCAACAGCCCCATTCATCTTAGGTCTGTAGGGAGAGGAATTATGGTGCGCAATCTTGAATTCAGCGCACAACTCATCCATCATCTTGTTATTCAGATTGGATCCATTATCAGTAATGATCCTCTCTGGCACACCATAACGGCAAATCAGCTGGTTCTTGATAAACTTCACAACCACCTGCCTGGTTACGTTTGCGTACGAAGCGGCTTCAACCCATTTGGTGAAGTAATCAATTGCTACGAGAATAAACCGATGTCCGTTGGACGCTTTTGGCTCAATCATGCCGATCATGTCAATTCCCCACATAGAGAAAGGCCATGGTGATGAAATCACATTCAGGAGTGTCGGAGGAATATGAATCTTATCCGCATAAATTTGACACTTGTGACATTTCTTCACATACTTGCAATAGTCAGACTCCATTGTCAGCCAATAGTAGCCTGCTCTCAGCATTTTCTTAGCCATGGCATGTCCATTGGAATGAGTACCAAACGAGCCCTCATGGACCTCAGTCATTAATAGGTTTGCTTCGTGTCTATCCACGCATCTGAGCAAAACCATATCAAAATTTCTCTTATACAGCACTTCACCACTGAGGTAGAAACTGCCTGACAACCTTCTCAAAGTTTTCCTATCTTTCACAGATGCCCCAGGCGGGTAGACCTGGTTCTGGAGGAAATTCTTGATATCAAAATACCAAGGCTTGTCATCTTTCACTTCTTCGATTGCAAATATGTGAGCGGGTCTGTCCAAGCGCATCACAGTAATGTTGGGAACATCATTCCACCACCTGACCACAATCATGGAAGCAAGCGTAGCAAGGGCATCTGCCATCCGGTTATCCTCTCGAGGAATATGATAAAATTCAACTTCTGTGAAAAATGTTGAAATCCTCCTTGCATAATCTCTGTACGGAATGAGACCTGGTTGATTCGTCTCCCATTCACCCTTGATCTGATTGACAACCAAGGCCGAATCACCATAGACATCAAGATACTTGATTCTCAAGTCAATGCATTCTTCAAGTCCCATAATACAGGCTTCATACTCCGCCATATTATTCGTGCATTTGAAAGTTAGCCTTGCTGTAAACGGAATGTGTGAACCTTGAGGAGTAATGATCACTGCCCCAATTCCATTACCATATTGATTAACAGCGCCATCAAACACCATCGTCCATCTGGAACCAGGTTCTGGACCTTCATCAAGTGTAGGCTCATCGCAATCTTTCATTTTCAAATGCAGAATTTCCTCATCCGGGAAGTCAAACTGAACAGACTGATGATCTTCAATCGGCTGGTGCGCTAGATGGTCAGCCAAGATACTACCTTTGATAGCTTTTTGAGCTCGATACTCAATATCATACTCAGACAATAACATCTGCCAACGGGCAATCCTCCCAGTTAAAGCAGGCTTCTCGAAAATATACTTAATTGGATCCATTCTGGATATTAACCAAGTTGTATGATTTATCATGTACTGGCGCAAACGCTTAGCAGCCCAAGCCAAAGCACAGCACGTCTTTTCAAGCGTAGAGTACCGAGACTCACAATCAGTAAACTTCTTACTGAGGTAGTAGATAGCAAACTCCTTCTTCCCTGATTCATCTTGTTGACCGAGTACACAACCCATCGAGTCTTCAAGAACTGTTAAGTACATAATCAGAGGTCTTCCTTCCACAGGCGGAGACAAAATCGGAGGTTCAGACAGATAATCTTTGATACTGTCGAAAGCTTTCTGGCAATCCTCGGTCCAATCATGAGACTGATCTTTCCGGAGGAGCTTGAATATCGGCGCACATGTGGCAGTCATGTGGGATATAAATCTGGAAATGTAATTTAAGCGGCCAAGAAAACCTCGGACTTGCTTCTCAGTTTTGGGTGCAGGCATCTCTTGTATTGCTTTGACCTTTGCGGGATCAACCTCAATACCTCTTTCACTTACCACAAAACCCAACAACTTGCCGGAACGGACTCCAAAAGTACATTTGTTCGGATTCAGGCGAAGTTTGAACTTCCTCAGGCGCTGAAAAAGCTTCAACAAATGCTCTACATGTTCAACTTCCGTTCGGGACTTAGCAATCATATCATCAACATAGACTTCTATCTCCTTGTGCATCATATCATGAAACAAGGTAGTCATAGCTCGTTGATACGTGGCTCCGGCGTTCTTCAAACCGAAGGGCATCACTCGATAACAGAATGTTCCCCAAGGTGTGATGAATGTTGTCTTCTCCATATCCTCTGGCGCCATCTTGATTTGATTATATCCGGAAAATCCGTCCATAAAGGAAAAGACTTTGAACTTAGCTGTATTGTCTACCAACATGTCGATGTGTGGTAGAGGAAAATCATCTTTGGGACTAGCTTTGTTCAAATCTCTGTAGTCAACGCACATACGGACTTTTCCGTCCTTCTTAGGAACAGGCACACTATTGGCCACCCATTGAGGATATGTAGAAGTCACCAGAAACCCCGCATCAATTTGCTTCTGGACTTCCTCTTTGATCTTCACTGCCATATCTGGATGAGTTCTTCTGAGCTTCTGCTTCACAGGCACGCACTCAGGCTTCAAAGGCAGGAAATGTTGCACAATATCTGTATCCAAACCCGGCATGTCTTCATAGGACCAAGCAAAGATATCTGAATATTCTCGTAGCAAGCTGATCAAATCTTCCTTGACAGACTCTTCAAGAAGTGCCCCAATCTTCACCAGGCGCTCACAATCCTCAGACCCCAAGTTGACCGTTTCCAAGTCTTCAAGATGCGGCTGAATGATCTTCTCTTCATGCTCAAGGAGACGAGTGATCTCATCAGGAATCCCTTCAACATCATCTTCCTCTGCCTCAAATACAGGGAATTCAAAATTGGGAGATGGCGTTGGATCATTATGTTCAATGGGTTTTAGGATCAACCTGCATAATGATTTTGGTTAGGGAAAAACTTCAGAATTTAATCAAACAAATCATTATGCAGATGAAAAATGTTTGCTTTTATTTTTTTGTTTTTATGGGTTTTTTGTGATCACTGATTTCATATAAAAAGCAAAAAGTGAAAACAAAGGAAAAACAAACGTTTAACAATGTGAAAATTGAATGAAAACATCATTGTATATATGCTTTGCCAACAATGTCATCACTTCTCCTTTTGGCATGGGAGAAGGGTTTTAAACAAAGTGAAAAATTTACTCTGATCTATGGATAACTGTAGGAACATCCACAGCGACCCAATTGTGGCAGACACCACCAGGAATAACAAAATTGTTCAGATCTTCTGCATCTTCTTCAATGATAGCAGCAGCTTCCTCTTCTTCAGGTTGATCAGCATGGATGAATCCTCCACTTGTGAACAAACCTTGCTCGTTGCATGCCCCAGAACAGTAGCCAATGCCAGCCCGGGATCGGTTATCTTCAAGTTCAAGCACTTTCCCTAATCCAGCAACTGCACCACATTCAATGGCCAGCTTCGCATCACGGTAGGAAGTGAATGAAGGAGACTTCTTCTCGATTGGTTCATCAATAGATAATGCTTGGAATGGAGTTCCAACTTCATCCTCAGCGTCAATGTACGAGAAAGAAGACAGATGGCTAACCAGGAGAGCCTTTTCTCCCCCTACTACGACCAGTTTCTTGTTCTTGACAAACTTCAGCTTCTGGTGTAGGGTGGATGTCACGGCGCCAGCCTCGTGAATCCATGGTCTGCCCAAGAGACAACTATAAGATGGGTGGATATCCATTACTTGGAAAGTAACCTGGAAATCACTTGGTCCTATCTTGATTGGGAGATCAACTTCCCCAATCACGGTCTTGCGCGACCCATCGAATGCTTTCACAACAACCCCACTCTGCCTCATAGGAGGACCTTGATATGACAGACGAGAGAGTGTGGATTTCGGCAATACATTTAAAGAAGATCCAGTGTCCACCAACACATTGGACATTGCATCAGATTTGCAATTCATGGAGATATGTAAAGCCATGTTGTGGTCTCTTCCCTCCTCAGGGAGATCAGCGTCACAAAAGCTCAAAGTGTTGCAAGCGGTAATGTTTGCAACGATATTGTCAAACTGCTCAAGGGTGACGTCATGATCAACGTACGCCAGGTCCAAGACTTTCTGCAGAGACTCCCTATGGGGCTCTGAATTCAGCAGCAAAGAAAGGATAGAAATCTTGGAGGGCGTGTGTAGAAGCTGGTCTACAATGTTGTACTCACTCTTTCTGATGAGCCTTAGCATCTCATCAGATTCTTCATCAACAATGCCACTCGGGCCAACTGAAGAAATAGGAGTCTTCTGTACGGATGAGGAGGGTTTGGCAACATCAAGTGCCGGATTCTGAACTTTAACAGCAGTCCCCACAGGACGTTCAACAGATTCAGAAACAACAGCAGGAGCTTTGGCAGGCGCAGAAAACACACGACCACTTCGGGTCAACCCACTGACATCAGCTACATTGGTTACGGAAGTGGAAGGCAAAGGCACTTCGACCCCATCCTGGACAGCAACAGGATTGTACCGGAATGGCACAGCTCGATCAGAGGAATAGGGCACAGGGCCGGCAGGTTTAATCACTAAAGAAGGGGAAGCCTTCGGCTTGTTGCTATTGTAGCGAATAACAACGGGCTCAGGCAGCTTGAATACTGGTGAAATGACGTTCACTTCAGGCTCAACTATATCAACATTGAGGTTCTGCAGAATCTCAATGGTACCCTCATTTAACATCTTCTGAAGCTCTTTGCGGACCTGGTCGCAACCCAAACGGTTAACTGAGCAGACGCAACACTTGTCATGGTTATGCTCTAAGTAGCTGTACTGACACAGCATACGGTTTAATTCAACCAATGACTGCCTGATATGACTAACATACCTGACCTTGTACTTCCCAAGGCACTCCTGAATCATATTGACAGATTTCCCATGCGAAGGCAATGGGTTCCTGGTGACGTTCGGGTTTGAGTCCTCAAAACTCAGAATTCCACTTCTCATAAGGTCTTGCACCTTAGTCTTCAACTGGAAGCAATTTTCTATGTCATGGCCCGGAGCGCCAGAATGATAGACACAGTGTAGGTCAGGCTTATACCACCACTGAGGGTTGGCCGGTATAGCTGGAGGATCTCTTGGAGAAACCAACTTCCGCTCTATTAGAGAGGGATATAACTCTGCATAAGTCATGGGAATCGGATCAAAACTGATCTTCTTCCTTTCATAACCCAGGTTTGCTTGATTACTCGTACTCCCACGAGGCTGGTAGGCCTGTTGCTGTGGACGAGATTGTTGCTGATGGTACTGCGGTTGCTGATATTGCTGTTGATGCTGATATTGTTGATGTTGATGCTGCTGATGTTGAGGAGTATTGTCCTTGAAAACAGGTGCTACGTGAGCCACCTGATGCTGATGACTGGCATGTCGCGCAGGCTTCCTCTGAACAGAGGGTCTTCGATGTTTAGGCTGAGACTGCACAGCGTGTGCTTCCCCTTCTTTCCTCTTAAACGCTTCATATCGTTTAGAGGAAGAACCATCATCTTTTGCCAACCGTCCTTCACGGACACCTTCTTCGAGACGCATCCCCATGTTCACCATCTCGGTGAAATCAGAGGGAGCGCTTGCTACCATTCTCTCATAAGAAAATGTGCCAAGAGTTTTCAGAAAAATCTTGGTCATTTCCTTCTCTTCCAGCGGCGGAGTGATTTGAGCTGCCAGCTCTCGCCATCTCTGGGTGTACTCCTTGAACGATTCCTTGTCTTTCTGTGACATGGACCTGAGTTGATCTCGGTCAGGCGCCATATCAACATTGTACTTATACTGCTTGACGAAAGCTTCGCCAAGGTCATTGAAAGATCGGATGTTGACACTGTCCAGGCTCATGTACCATCTGAGCGCGGCACCAGACAGACTATCTTGAAAATAATGGATCAAGAGTTGATCATTATCAGTCTGAGTTGACATCTTCCTGGCGTACATGACCAGGTGAGCTAGTGGACAGGTGTTCCCCTTGTACTTTTCAAAGTCAGGGACCTTGAATTTGATCGGTATTTTGACACCGGGAACTAGGCAGAGTTCGGCTGCAGACTTGCCGAAGAGATCTTTACCACGGAGAGTCCTCAATTCCTTTCTCAGCTCAAGGAATTGATCGTTCATAGCATCCATTTTTTCATGAACGTCTGAGCTCTCAGATGGCTCAGAGTGATAGATGGTGTCGTCTACCCTGGGCATGGTATCCACGACAGGAGGAGCGGGAACAGGGACCGGGCTAGATGCCGGCATATGAGCAAATGTTGGCGCAGGAATATCAGGCATAAAACCCGGAGGCATCCCCCAAGGGAACCCGGCTGGCATAGCATTAGGCTGATGGGCACTGACTGGCACCGTTGAAGTAGCTATCTCTGATATAACTGTCCTCTGAGCAGGAGTTGCTGGAGGCGGAGTAGGCTGATTCTGGGCAGCAAGAAGTTGCTCCATCAAAGCGCCAAGTCTGGCGACCTCTTCCTTCAATTCTCTGTTCTCTTGTTCCAATTGCTCCATGACTCTAGCTGAGTTGACTCGCGTATAATACCGGTGAGTCAGCTTGTCTTCAAAATAAATGAAGAACACAAGGTTAGGAACAGAAGACCAGAAACAAAGGGTACCTGCTTATGCAAGAATGATGCATGAAATGCTTGTGCAGATGCTTTGTTTATTTTCAAGGAACCCTTATGGTATTATTTGCGATATTTTGAATAGTTAAAGCATTTTAATTACTCATGGAAAATATTTCATTCAAAATATCAAGGCAAAGAAGTACATCATTCTTTAATTTTTACAAAGAGAAAAGGTAAATGACATCCTATGGATCCCTATTAGCTCGGGATGCTGGAAGACGAGAAGTGCACAACTTCTTGATCTCTCTCTCATAGGCAGCCTCCATATCAGCTTTCTCCTTCGCAAGTTGATCATACCTCCTTTTCCAAAATTTGGAAGACTGAGGAAGCAGAGATGTCCAAGTGTCGTTCGGATCGTCGATCACTCGGTGCTCGAGAAATTCAATCATAGCATCCTTCTCCTTGAGCTGCTGCAGCAATTCCTCCCTTTCACGGATCCAAGCACGCGAAAGGTCTTCTTCTCTCAACTCCTCTACACGTTGGGTAGGGAGGGTTGAAGGCCCAGCCACATCCAACGGTGTAGGTCTCGGATGATCATACGGCATCAGGTAGGTAGCAGCCCTCTGTCTGACCCAAGAGGTGTAAGGCTCCAAAGCAATGCAGTTCTTTGGACCCAACTCATTCCTACCTTTCTTGCGAATACTGCGCCAAGCACGGACAAATCTGGCTTTCAGGCCTTGGGGATCTTTACCCTCCAGAAAGAACACACCTTCTAACAGAATGTTATGGGGTTTATCCTTTAGGGGGAACCCAAGCTGACGACGTGCGAGAATAGGATTGTAGCTGATCCCACCACATGTGCCAAAAAGAGGCACATTAGGGAATTCACCACAATAGTCGATGATCTGGACGGTATCATACACGCGATCATACCAGGTGATATCATCATTGGTGAGAGACATGAGTCTCTGAGACCACCGTAGACATCCCTTGTTCTCCTTGAAAGCAACTGTCTGCGGCAAGTGCGAAATAAACCACTTGTACAGCAGGGGTAGACAGCAGACAATAACTCCTCCTCCTTTCACAACCCTGGAGTGCAAGGAAACATAGGCGTCGCCCAACAAAGTCGGAACTGGATTAAGAACTGAGAAGACCCTAATAGCATTCATGTCCACGAACTTGTTGAAGTTGGGAAATAGCACCAATCCATAGATGAGCAGCACAAATAGAGCCTCAAAGGCATCCTCACTCATGGCCTTCCCATAAAAGGTAGCTTGGGCAATGAGGAACTCGGAAGGAAAACCCTGAATTCCGCCTTTGGTAGTCAGATTAGCTCTAATCAGATCTTCATCTATGTGCAACAAGCTGGAAATCTCTCGAGCAGATGGAATATTCTCTAGGCCACTGAGCGGCACTTGATCCAGAATCGGAATCCCAATAAGGTGAGAATACTCCTCCAAAGTCGGCAACAACTGGAAATCCGGAAATAAGAAGCAGTGATGCAACGGATCGTAGAACTGAGCAAGAGTACTCATCAGGCCTTCATCAACCTGAGTAGTCAGCAGTGGTAGAAGCTTTCCGTAGCGAGCTTTGAAACCCAAGGGATCTAATACATACGATGTCAGATTCCTTAACTCTTTTACATCGGGCTGTCTAAAGCTGTACTTCTTTGTATGCCTTTTTGGTCTTTCCATGTCTGAAAATTTTGCACATAAACCCTTTAAGTTCCTTGAAAATTTTCCTTTTTTGATGACATGAAGTGCAGATGAATGCATGAATGTATGAATGCAACAAACACACTCAAGGATCAAGCAAAGCACACCAAACAAAGGTCATGGGAAAGCTCTATGTATCCCTAATATCAATCATCCATTTTGGTGGATTTAGGTTTTCACCTTATCAACACCCAAGTTCCATTGATATTAACGGTACATGAACCGGCTCGAACACCCTTAATATCAACCAGCCGCTTTGATGGATTTTAGGTTTTACACCTGATCCGGGATCCATTGATATTAACGGTGTCTGAACGACTCAACCATGAATCAAGGGTTTGCTGAGAGTCACGAGCACGGAGTCTTGGTTAAGAACCACCCAAAGGGAGTGTACTAGGGTTTAAACCTGCCAGACATGTTCTATCAGAGGTTCCCATAATCATCGTTCCATCTTTCGAATATTATCGGAGGAACAAATACTCGTATTCCAAGAATATTCTCAAGAGAAACTCTTATGAGTGTAGTATCGCGTAACAATCGTATCAGAACTGACATTTGAACGACCTCCGCACTACGGTCCTAAAAATAGGCCAAGATGGGTTTGGTAAACTACGGTCCTTGGCTTCTGCGAAACATGATTGAAAGAATAATGCCTAACCACAAATAACTTGTGTGACATTATTAATTCAACATGACCTCCACCAAGTGAATGGGCTTACAAGTCAACTGGCTAAGGAATACTCCACACCAATCGACAAGACTATGCCATTCTCCTATCCTAGAGTGCACTCGAGTTCGGGTACAGAACTCATCTCACAGATCACCAAAGCAAATAGCAATTGTATATCAAGCAATTCACACATTACAATCAATACAGTCATCCCAAATTGTACAAAAACATGTCATATAACAAATAACAATATAGCACAACAAGGGTGAAAAGTAGGCAATACCACCAAGGATTCTGGTGAGAATTCCCCAGCAGAGTCGCCACTTTTCTGTAGCGGTGTATTCGTCGCTATATGATCTATCGATTAAATCATAAGCAAGAGATACAATGATTTTCGAGTCGCCACCGCACTTTTATTTATCCAAAGGACTGGCTAAAAAGCGAACAAAAGCCTAAGAAGTTTTACACGTAGAAAACTAATAAAAAGATCAGAGAGTCTGGGTAAGGGGTAAATTACGCAATGGGAAGGTGTTAGGCACCCACTACGTCCTAGGTACTCCTAGGGAACCCTTTTCACACTTGTTGTATAAAATTGTTATTTGTTATGACATAAAGATTGTGCAAACATGATTGGGATGATGAGAAAAGAATATACAATTTTTTATTAGGTTTGAACAGATGAACCCGTTGCCTACGTACCTTCCATCAAAGGTAAGGATCAAAACGCCGTAGTTCGGCTAAAAGATTTCCAAAAGTTGGTGGACTCAATTTTAAACAATAGCACTGAGGCTCTTCATTATCAATGGGAGAACACTCGACCAAAACCAACATCCACCATGCGAGGATAGCTTCGACGTACTAGAGGGGTTAACCCTGTTTTCAGTACGGAAGTCTTATTGTCGACTCACTAAAGATAAGGTGAGGTTTACATCAACCACAATGATAATTGAAACCTATGGCTAATGCATGAAAAGATTAACAATGGACAAAGCCAAAACAAGTGAATGGGTGAAGTTAATTGATTGTGATTATGAAAGTGGAGTCAAAGTATGATTAAGATTGATTCAAAAGAAGTGTTATGAAATGGGGTTTGAAAAAAGTCAAGGACTTGGGTCCAGGTTTTTAATTTGAAAACATGAAGATGTTTGCACAATATCTATCTCAAGTTTGAAATCAAAGTGTGAAAAGGTTTAGGACACAATGAGAATGAATGGATGGAAATGGGTTGTAAAACTTCTTAGAAAGTTCACCTCTTGAAATCATATAGGAGATGATTCAAGTGTGTCCTTTGGAATAGCAATGGATAATAACAAACAAACAAGAAAGTCAACAAAAGCGGATATCGGATGCCAATCACTGGGCTTATACCAATCTCCTAAAACAGAACTGGATATCAGAGGCCACTCAATGGTCTTACACTAATCTCCTAAAACAAAATGAAACTTGGATACCGGATGCCAATCTGTCTGGACTTATACCAATATCCAACATATGATCCTAGGAATACAAATGCCAACTTGCAGGGACTTACAATTGCATCCTCACATAAACAAAGAAAAACAAAACATGGATGTCAGATGCCAATCTGTCTGGGCTTACCCTAACCTCCACAGTAGGGTCCTAGGAATACAAATGCCAACAAATGCATCAGGCAAAGATAAGATGAGTGGCCAAGGTGATGGTCTTATACTCACTTCCATATCATAGGAGCAATGGCCAATGGATGGTCTTACAATTGTCCTCAATGGGTAAACAGCAATGATAAGTCACAAAGACAAATGAGATGATTATGCATTGATGAGCAATAAATGATGATAAATGCATAGAGCATACAAGCAAACATGTGCATATGAAACAATTGATCAATCAATGAAAGCAATTAGCACACACTATAACCAAACAATGAGGCTCATTCAAAGGGTCAGGCATTGAAGCCAACTGAAATAGGTTCAATGGTGCTCTTAACCTTGCCATTGAGGGGCTAAGGTGAAGCAGATGAAAGGATATGAGGGGTGTGCCTCATTGCTCTTATCCCTGATCAGGGAGAGCATTGAATATCAGAAGGTGTGGGAGTTCAGAAAGTAGGAACTCTCTCCACAGATAAGACTCTATAGATCTTGGGCTTGGATCTCAATGCTACAACCATGTAATGGGAGCAAAGAGAAGACTCACAGAATAGTAGGAGATAGATTGCTTATCTCTTGGATTCTACCAATTGCCTTATTTAAAGGACTTTTCCTGCTTGGGACAAATATAAACACACACAAGCATTGCCTCTTAAGGAGGACTTCAGACAGTTGCCTGGCCAAATAACAGGCCAGGTCTTCCAGACTACATGAAGAAAAGGGATTATACCTCAAATGCAAATTGCTAAAAAGCAAAGCAAAGCAAGTTCAAAGAACTAAGCAACTAATGGTACCTGAAATAGTCAAACAGAATCAGTACCCATTTCAAGAGATAAGCAAAATGAGAATAGAATTAACAGTCAGCATAATCAGATGAATGTGCAAAGCACAAGACTCAAATCATATGAGTCAAGCCACCTACAAAACAAAGAGGTTAGCTCATGATAAACAATCAAGCTCAATCAAATTGTATTGTTCTCTTTGAAGCATTTGTGCTTAACCTGAAAACAGGAACTCAAACATAAGCCACAGGACCACTAGGACAAGCCTAGGGTCAAAAGAGGATGAGAAAGTCAAAACAGCAAATGAAATCCAATCAAAGTCAAGTTCAAACATTTAAGAAGCAAGCTCAATTGGTTTCATGTTCATATCATGCATCATCATCATTTCATAAGCAAAAGAAATCAAAGCATGGCAAATGAAAGCTCATAGAAGTCAACAGCAAGACTTGAATCAAAAGCAATCATAAACATTTCTAAAAATCATCAAATAAATCATGATCAATCCTAACACATAGCATGGTAAGCATGTCAAATTTCATCTCATTTGGACAAGTGGAAGGCAGTCAATGAAAATCAGAAAGTCAAAACAATTTTGAACATGCTCAAAGAAGTCAACCAAACATATATCAACTTAGAAAAATCATAAATCAGAGATGGTGTATGATAAATGAATGGGACTAAAACCATGGCAAAGCTTAGGATGTCTAGTATTCACATGTAAAATTTCATGATCATCCAATAAAGTATGAGGATTTCACAAATGAAATGGCAACATGTGTCACAAGAAGTCAACATTTTGGTCAAACAGGGGGGAAAATCTCAAACAATTAGGAAATGCCTCAAATAATTCCAAGAAAATTCACATGTGAACTAGACATACAAAGGTAGGTTCATGCAAAAATTCACATCAATTTGAGGTAAGGAAGCAAGGTATCAAAAATCATGAAATTGCACATCATTGGTGTGACACACATTGTCACACCCTAATTCAAAAATTCATAAGTCAACAACCAGATAAGATAAATGCATAAACTCTACACCAAAATCACCATAGATGTGTCTAGTTTGTGCACAAAAAATTTCAGATCAAATGAATAATGCATGGCTATTTCACAAAGGATTTGGCAAAGGGTACAAAATAATGACATATGAACAAAACCCTAATACCATTAAAAATTCGATCATCCAAAAAATCAGCAAAAATCATGATAAAATACTAGACATCAAGATGAACACAATGCAAAAATTTCCATGAATTTTGGATAAAGCATGCTTGACTTATGATTTTTAGAAGATGATGCATCAATTTGAAACAAACATTAAAAACAAACATGGTTTAATGAGACATGGGGCACGACCAGTGGCAGTTTTGTAATAATGGAGGGAGCTTAGTAAAACACAGCGTATGAGGCAGACCAACGAAATGTTCTGATTGGCTCATGCCAATAGAACAGTAAAAACAACATGCACGCACGTGAACAGGGTTCTGGAAATTCAAGGAATTAGGGTTTATCAACTACAGTGCATGTTCATCCCCTTCCCCAAATCGTGAAATTCAAAAACGCCCAGAAATTGGAATCCAACATATCATTAGAACCAGTACACAACATACATCAAGAATCCATCATTCATTTTCCTTAAAACGCAATAACAATCATGAATCGAAGACAAATACATTCACACATCAGATTTCAAGTCAACATATCTTTTAGCATAGGCAACCATTTGACATGATTCGAAGCTTAAAACAACCAGCTAAGTAAGATCTACACAGTGCATAGCATCATTTCAAGAAATGAGAGATTCGAGATACCTACCAGATTTGAAGAGCTGAGTTGGAATGTGGTTTTCTGGTTGCAAGAGGTCAAAACAGATGTTCCTTATGCTTTGAAATGATGAATGGAGAAAGGCTTGTAGCTCAAAGACCCTGGGAATAGCTCAGATTGAAAATCACCATTGATGAACTTGGAGAAAACAGAGCTCGAAATGAGCTTCCAGTTGGTGTTTTATGCTTGGAAACAGCTCACAACGATGATGGATGATGAAGCAATGAAAGCTAGCTCGTGGTTCTTTTGAATTTTTCAGCCAAAGTTTCAAAAAAATGGAAATGAGGTTTTTGAGAGAGAGTTTTTCTGTGTGCAATTGATGGCTGCTAGGGTTTGAAATGGCAGAAAATGAACTATTTATCTTCTGTTTTAAGTCTGCTAAGCAAATGCTAATCACCATTATCTCAAATGAACCAATTTGCCATTTTGCTAAATTTCAACCAAATGGCAAGGAGGGTGTGTGTTCTGCCCGAGTTTGGGCCTCAAGCATGCTTCAAATAACATTTCAAAACAGTCCCAATTGGCCAAAATGAGTAAAATTGGTTATTTGGAAAAGTCAAAAATCAACCTCACTTGAAATTAATTAAGGCAAGTTCAAAAAGGCCATTTTTCATGGTGATGTTTTGGTGCATGAGGATGACATTTTTGGAAAGAGGGGATCAAATATGACTTGTAGGAAAAAACCCCACCCAATTTGGCCAAATGGTTTGAGAGATATGGCCTTTTGAAGTTCACAAATTTTTGAAAATGATTTGATCATATCTTGCAAACCATACATGGGAATTGAGTGTTCTTGGACTTTTTGGAAATGGGAGAACAAGATATTCAACTTTCATGTTGGGCAAAAATTCATTTGGAGCTTGTATCATGATGCAAGATTAAGATCAAGAAGTTTCCATTTTTGGCAAATTTGAATTACAGGTCAAGTTTCTATTTTGGGAAATTTTCTGTTTGACTTCAAATTCTTCCATGATGGTGTTTGACATGATATATGAGACCTATATAGGCATAAATGAGACCTCTCAGACCAAATCCCATCATCAAATCCCTGATTAAATGGACAGTTGACCAAGTTTGACTTTCTAGGGTTTTGCTTGACTGAAGCACCTTCTGATGAATTCCAAACCCTAATTCCTTGAGATCTTGATTCCAAATGATGTCCCAAGTCATATGAACTCTTGATTATTGATCATGGTGCCCAAATTCTGCAAGAATGGCCACCATCCACTGCAATGACTGACTTTGACTGATTTTGACCTAATTGGCTGATGATTGCTTCAGCTGCAAGTAACATGGTTAGCTGACAATATTTTTGTACTTTTTGTTAGTAAACATATGAAAGGCAAAGATATACAAGTGCAAAGCATGCTTGGTGATCAAGAACCACACTCACAAGGCAACCTACCCACTAGGAGGGAAGCTAGGGCATGCAATGATCCTTGAGGCCATGATATGATATGATATGGGCCATGAGGGATCTTAGGGCCCAAAATTGGGGTCTTACAACTACCATATCAGATGCCATGATTTTGTTTCTGACATCCAGAACCACTCCTGCATGAACAGCATCCTTGAACTCCTGCAGGTACATTGGCCTTCTCTCTATAGGGTATCTCCTTACCCTCTTGTATCCACCCTTGTTGTAAGCAGCATAGCTATGATCTGTTGACCCATCATAGCCTAGTACAAATTGTTTAATAGGAAGAGATATTAAACAATTTATCCCAAACATCAGTGGTTGCTATAAGGTCTCAGAGAGACATATTCCCAGTTTGCTCCTTAAGTTTTCAAACTGAGTAGCATCCAGAGCCTTTGTAAATATGTCAGCCAGTTGAAGATCCGTGGCTACATGTTCCAAAGTGATCACCTTGTCTTCCACCAGATCTCTGATGAAGTGGTGCCTAATGTCAATATGTTTGGTCCTGCTGTGTTGGATGGGATTCTTGGAGATATTGATGGCACTGAGATTATCACAGAACAATGTCATGACATTTTGAGAGACATTGTACTCAGTGAGCATCTGTTTCATCCAGACCAGTTGGGAGCAACTGCTTCCTGCAGCTATGTATTCAGCCTCTGCAGTGGACAGAGAGACACAATTCTGCTTCTTGCTGAACCACGATATGAGGTTTTCTCCTAAGAAGAAACATCCACCTGATGTGCTTTTTCTGTCATCAGCACTTCCAGCCCAATCAGCATCACAGTACCCAGATAGGACAGGCTCAGACCCATGTGAATACAGCATCCCATAGTCACACGTCCCATTGATGTACTTGAGAATCCTTTTGACTTGATTCAGTGGCTCACCTTGGGCTCTGCTTGGTATCTGGCACATACTCCAACTGCATAAGAAATATCAGGTCTACTTGCAGTTAGATACAGTAGACTACCTATCATGCTTCTGTACAGGCATTGATCGACACTAGGCCCTCCATCATCTTTGGTTAACTTCAGATGAGTAGGAGCAGGGGTCCTCTTGTGCCTGGCATTATCCATACCAAACTTCTTAACTATGTTCTTGGCATACTTGCTTTGGGAGAGAAACATAGAGTCCTCCATTTGGTTTACTTGCATTCCAAGGAAATAGGTCAGTTCTCCCACTAGACTCATTTCAAACTCAGACTGCATCTGGTGAACAAATTGTTTAACCATTTGTTCTGACATTCCACCAAAGACTATATCATCAACATAGATTTGAGCTATCATGATTTTGCCTTCTTCATCCTTCACAAACAAGGTTTTATCAATGCCACCCTTTCTGTATCCATTTGAGGTCAGAAATTCGGTTAACCTTTCATACCAAGCTCTGGGTGCTTGCTTCAACCCATACAAGGCTTTCTTCAACCTGTATACATGCTCAGGTTGGTTAGGATCACAGAACCCTTTGGGTTGTTCCACATAAACTTCTTCATTCAGGTAGCCATTCAAGAATGCACTCTTCACATCCATTTGGAATAGCTTAAACTTCAGGATGCAAGCTACCCCCAACAGCAATCTGATGGACTCAAGTCTAGCCACAGGAGCAAATGTCTCATCAAAGTCTACCCCTTCTACTTGAGTGTATCCTTGAGCTACTAGTCTTGCTTTATTTCTAGTAATTACTCCTTTCTCATCAGATTTGTTTTTGTAGATCCACTTGGTACCAATGATGTTGGACCCTTCAGGTCTTGGAACTAGCTCCCATACTTCATGCCTTGTGAACTGCTCGAGTTCCTCTTGCATGGCAATGATCCAGTATTCATCAGTCAGGGCTTCTTTCACATTCTTTGGTTCAACCTTGGAAACAAAGCAGGAATTTGAGTTTATTCCTCTTGACCTGGTAGTTACACCACTGGTGGGATCCCCTATGATAAGATCCTTAGGGTGGTCTTTCTGAATCCTGATAGATGGCACTTTGGAGGGTGCATCTACTTCACATTCAGGAGGAGGTTCCTGTACTTCTTCAGACTTGACTGGACTGTCAGTAGGACTGTCAAGGAATGTTTCAACATCCTCCATGACATCGGTTCCTTCCTCTTTATCATCCATAATGACATTTATGGATTCCATCAGGACATTGGTCCTGTAGTTGAACACTCTGTAGGCTCTGCTGTTAGTGGAGTATCCCAGAAATATGCCTTCATCACTTTTGGGATCTAGCTTCCTTCTCTGTTCACGATCTGTGAGAATGTAGCATTTACTTCCAAAAATATGAAAGTACTTCACAGTGGGTTTTCTGCCCTTCCATATTTCATACAGAGTGGAGGAGGTTCCTTTTCTCAAGGTGACTCTGTTGTGAACATAGCACGCGGTATTCATTGCTTCAGCCCAAAAGTGCATAGGGAGCTTCTTTGCATGAATCATTGCTCTGGCAGATTCTTGGATAGTTCTATTTTTTCTTTCAACTATTCCATTCTGCTGAGGAGTTATAGGAGAGGAGAACTCATGGCTTATTCCTTCAGACGAGCAAAACTCATCAAACTTGGAATTCTTGAATTCAGTACCATGATCACTTCTAATCCGGACCACACAACTGTCCTTTTCCCTTTGAAGTCTTATGCACAGATCTTTGAAGACATCAAATGTATCTGACTTCTCTCTGATGAAGCTTATCCACGTGTATCTGGAATGGTCATCAACCACCACGTAAGCATACTTCTTCCCACCAAGACTTTCAACCTGCATAGGTCCCATTAGGTCCATGTGCAACAGTTCCAGAACTCTGGAGGTTGTGGAATGTCCCAGCTTCGGGTGTGACATCTTGGTTTGCTTGCCCACCTGGCATTCTCCACAGACTCTTCCTTCATCAATCAGAAGCTTTGGAATTCCTCTGACTGCTTCCTTGGATATGATCTTCTTCATTCCCCGTAAGTGGAGATGTCCAAGTCTTCTATGCCACAGCTTCACCTCCTGTTCTTCCTTGGCTGAGGAGCATGTTGTGGAAAAGTTAGAGAGTTCAGGTTCCCACAGGTAGCAGTTGTCTTTGGACCTGGTTCCTCTCATAACTTCCTGATTGTCACCATTTGTCACAATGCACAGCTCCTTAGTAAACTGAACATGAAAACCTTGATCACACAGCTGACTTATGCTGATGAGGTTTGCAGTTAGTCCTCTTACTAACAACACATTGTTCAGTTTTGGCACTCCAGAACAGTTCAGTTTGCCCACACCTCTTATTTTTCCTTTGGCACCATCACCAAAAGTCACATAGCTGGTAGTGTGAGGTTGAATATCTACCAGTAGATTTTCCATACCAGTCATATGTCTTGAGCATCCACTGTCAAAGTACCAGTCTTCTCTGGAAGAAGCCCTTAGGGCAGTGTGTGCTATCCTAGCATACCATTGTTGCTTCTTAATGGGAACACATCGCTTACGTGTTTTATGCTTAGGTCTGGCATGTGAGGCTCTGTTAGGGAAACCATGAATCCAGTAGCAGAAGGCTTTTATATGTCCAAGCCTACCACAGTGATGACACCTCCAGTCCCGGTATTTCCTCTTCTGATGATCATTCATCCTAGTTCCTCGATGTTGAGACATTGGCTTTGACATCCGCTTGAACTTCTGAACTCTAGCCTTTGGGCGTTTGTGTTCAGCTCTTTTTCCAAATCCTAGCCCAGATTTGGTTCCAGACTGCTGTCCCACCTTTAGAATCTCTTCCACGGTGTCAGTTCCCTTATTCATCATTCTGATGGATTTGGTCATCTGGTTCAGCTTGGAGGTCAGCAAGGCTATCTCACCATTTAGCCCCTCTATGGCAGACAGTTGCTTCTGTCTCTCATCTTCCAGTTCCTTGATGAGTTTCTTCTGCTTTTCTCCTTGTGCACGCACTTCTGCACTGGTGGTACACAGCTTCTTATATGCTGCAGCAAGTTCATCATTTGTCAGCTCATCTGCACTTGTGTCATCTTCAGAGACACAAACACTGGTTAGTGCAGTGACATGTTTGGCAGATTCTCCTTCAGATTCACTTTCAGAATCTCCTTCAGACCATGTGATAGCTAGCCCCTTATTTTGCAATTTGAGGTAAGTAGGACATTCAGCTCTGACGTGTCCATACCCTTCACAACCATGACACTGGATTCCCTTCCCATGGTTGAACTTCTCCTCAGAAGTTGATCTTTTCTTAATGTCAGACGGGATGTTCTTGACATTAGGTCTACCTCTTTGATCAATCTTCTTCATGAACTTGTTGAATTGCCTCCCAAGCATGGCTAAGGCTTCTGATATACTTTCATCACCTCCAGTATATCCTTCTTCTGACTCCTCTTCAGCATTAGATATAAAGGCTATGCTTTTCTTCTTCTCATCATACTCACCTAAGCCCATTTCAAAGGTTTGGAGAGAACCAATGAGCTCATCTACCTTCATATTGCTGATGTCCTGAGCCTCCTCTATGTCCTGAGCAAACCTCTTAGGCAAGGACCTGAGAATCTTTCTTACAAGTTTCTCTTCAGTCATTTTCTCACCTAGTCCACCAGAGGTGTTTGCAATTTCAAGAATATTCATGTGAAAGTCATGAATAGTCTCATCCTCTTTCATCCTCAGATTTTCAAACTTGGTTGTCAACATCTGAAGTTTGGACATCTTCACCTTGGAAGTACCTTCATGAGTTACCTTGAGGGTATCCCAGACTTCCTTAGCTAGTTCACAATGGTGCACCAGCCTGAAGATGTTCTTAGTGATTCCATTGAACAGTGCATTCAAGGCTTTGGAATTTCCAAGAGCTAATGCCTCTTGTTCCTTGTCCCAATCTTCTTCAGGAATTTGCACACTGACTCCATCTTCATCTGTCCTTGTTGGATGTTCCCATCCCTTGTTGACAGCTCTCCAGACTTTGCTGTCTAGAGACTTTAAGAAGGCTATCATACGAGGCTTCCAGTCAGCATAATTAGATCCATCCAACATGGGTGGTCTGTTTGAGTGTCCTAAATCCTTGTCCATGGTACTAGAAAGTAACTTCCCTAGATCTCACTCAGAACTTCACAGGCAAGGTGCCTGCTCTGATGCCAATTGAAATTCTAGTTATCAGACTTTGGATGTCACACTGGTTGTTATGACATCCAATTCTGCACAGACAGGGATTATGCAGAACTTAACAGTAAGTGCAGTAAATAACACAAGTAATTGTTCACCCAGTTCAGTCCAACATGACCTACATCTGGGGGCTACCAAGCCAGGGAGGAAATCCACTATTAGTAGTATCAATTCAAAGCTAAACTCACCCGTTTACAACTTATCACTTAATCCCTACCCAATGCAATTTCAATCTTAACCTAAGATCAGAGTTCCTACTCACTCCCCCTCAATCACCTCAGTGATATTAAAGACACTTTGAAGTCACACTTCAAAAACAACTCTTGATTATGCTTCACAGCTTAAATCAAGATACACAGCACTCACGCTTAAAAGCTTTGAGTGACACAACACTTACAACTCAATGAACACCCTATGCCAAAGCTATCATCTACTTGATAATGGCTTGGCTTACAAGATACGTCTAATACTAGACTCACAAAATACAGCAGTGAAGTATGATGGACACACTAAATCTTCACGCCTCAAAATCCCCGAAACTGAATGAAGGAATGCCTTCCTTTTTATATTGCAGCACCTGGGCTTTTGCACCTGTATTTTCCTGAATTTTAGGTCACACAAGTTCCCTCAAATTCAACATTTAGGTTGCTAACAAATAGGCTATTTGTTAGGTTCATTGAATGTAGCTTGGTTGTTGATTTCCTGGATTTTCTCTCAGCTGTTGAATCCCTAAAGAATAGCCTGAGAAAAAGCTGAAACAGAAAACTGAACAACCTACAATTTAGCATATGCTGTCAGGAATGAATGTCACGACATTCAGCTTGACATCAAGGTCCATATGCTGAGTCTGTTTTTCAGAAAACAGACTGTACAAATTTGCTGACCTGTACATGATCAAAATGAACAAACTACAGTAACAGCTTACATTAATAAATGTCAAAGTGTCCAACTTAACATTTACACAATTGGCCTTAAGTTAGTTCTGTTATTCTCTTGAAGAACAAACTAAGTAATATGCTGAAGTATAGCAGAACACCACTCTGCCTAATCTTCAGTAGCTGCTGTCAATGATGAATGTCACAACATCCAGTTTGACATTCAGTCAGTAGGCCTTATGCCAGGTCTGGTTCTTCCTTGATAACCAGACTGCAAATGAATACTAAGTTCTAACAAAACTTCTGTTCCTTAGTATCTGTTGACAGGTATGAATGTCACAGCATTCAATAATCCTGTGTTAGCTAGTCCTGCAGTAACTACAATGTAGTCACACATACATGTCATGACATCAGTCAAGACATTAGTGTTTTACCATATAATGCAGCCAATTAAACACCTACACTTTTCATAACACTTATTTTGAATTGAATCTTTAAGTCAACTTTGACCATTTTGTATATACTTCTAATTGGTAAATATAACCCATTCAAATGTCTTTTTATGGCTTCAATGGCCACTTTCTAATCAAAACTTTTTCATACCCTTTAGCTATTAGGTTTGAGTTATCTTTGTGGTAGATGTAATACTCACCTATATCCTTAGTGATGGACAATGAGTCTTCCATGCTTATTATAGGGTTAACCCCTCACTAGCATGTTGAAGCTATCCTCACATGGTGGATTTGTGGTTTTAGGTTGAGTTTTCTCCCTTTGATAACAAAAGACCTTAAGGCTTTTGGATCAATCAATTCACCCACTCATATTTTTTTGAGATTTTTACCCCGAACTACGAGGTTTTGATCCTAATCTTTTTTAAGATGGTACGTAGGCAATGGGTTTATCCATCCAAACACAAAAATGTAAATAACTTGTATATTCTCTTCTCATCTCTTCAATCATGTTTGCACAAACAAATTTTCACAAAACAACAACCTTACCACAAGTATGAAAAGGGATCCCTAGGAGTACCTAGGATGTTTTGGGTGCCTAACACCTTCCCATTGCATAACCAATCCCCTTACCCAGATCTCTGACTCTCTTTTACGAGTTTTTGATTCGATAAAACTTTTAGGTTTTTGTTCGCTTTCTAACCATTCCTTTGGATAAATAGAAGTGCGGTGGCGACTCGACTTGTATGATTTACCTTGGATTTAGTCAATATCTCTAATGGTAACGAATACCCCGCTACAGAAAAGTGGCGACTCTGCTGGGGACATGTGTTTGCCCTAGTGGGTTTTGCCTACTTTTCATACTTGTTGTATTGTATTGTATTGTTTTGTGATATATTTTTGTGCAATTTGGGATTACTGTATTGTATGTAATAATTGAATTGCTTGAATATTAATTCCTTGTATGCTTGGTGATCTTTGTGAGATGATTCTATACCCGGACTCGAGCGCACTTAGGATAGGAGAATGGCATAGTCTTGTTGACTTGTGTGGAGTTATTCCTTAACAAGTTGACTTGCAAGTTCATTCACTTGGGGGAGGTCATGTTGGGATCAATAATGTCACACAAGTAGTTGTGGTTAGACATTACTCTTTCCAATATAGACCTTAGAAGCCAAGGACCTTAGTTTACCAAGCCCATCTTGGCCTATTCTTAGGATGTAGTGTGAAAGTCGTTCAAATGTAAGATTTGATACGATTGTTACGCGATACTACACTCATAAGAGTCTCTCTTGAGAATATTTTTGGAATACGAGTAGTCGTTTCTCCGATAATATCCGAAAGATGGGATGATGACTATGGGAACCTCTTGTAGAACATGTTTGGCAGGTTTAAACCCTAGTACACTCCCTTTGGGTGGTTCTTAACTGAGACTCCATGCTCGTGACTCGCAACAAACCCTTGATTTATGGTTGATCCGTTCATGTATCCTTAATATCAGTGGAACTTGGGTGTTGACAAGGTGTAAACCATAATCCACCAAAATGGATGATTGATATTAAGGATGATATGATCCATCCCATGACCTTTGTTTGGTGTGCTTTTCTTTATCCTTGAGTGTGATTGTTGCATTCATCCATTCATGCACCCATTTGCATCCATATCATCAATAATGAGGAAAATTTTCAAGGAACTTAAGAGGTCTATTTGCAAATTTTCAGACATGGAAAGACAAAGAAGGAATAGAAAGAAGTACAGTTTCAGACAACCAGATTTGAAAGAGTTAAGGAATCTGACATCCTATGTAATAGATCCCTTGGGTTTCAAGGCTCGTTTTGGGAAGCTTCTTTCTCTTCTGACTACTCAGGTGGACGAAGGATTGATGAGTGTATTGGTGCAGTTTTATGATCCCTTGTACCGTTTCTTCACGTTTCCGGATTTCCAGCTTTTGCCTAGACTTGAGGAGTATGCCTACCTTGTGGGTATACCGATTCTAGACCAGCTGTCGTTCAGTGGCTTGGAGAATGTTCCTATTTCTTAAGAGATAGCAGACATGTTGCACATAGATGAATCTCTGGTCGGTGCTCACATGACTACCAAAGATGGAATTCAAGGTCTCCCTTATGAGTTCCTCATTGCTCAAGCTATTATATATGGGAAGGCCATGAGTGAGGACGCCTTTGAGGCCATATTTGTACTTCTCATCTATGGGTTAGTATTGTTCCCCAACATCGACAAGTTTGTGGATATGAATGCTCTTAGGATCTTCTTTACTCTTAATCCCGTTCCGACTCTATTGGGTGACACTTATTTTTCTTTGCATATGAGGAATGCAAAGGGTGGTGGCGCCATTGTGTGCTGTTTGCCTTTGTTGTATAAGTGGTTTATTTCTCACTTACCGCAGACGGTCGCCTTCAAGGAGAACAAAGGATGTCTGCGGTGGTCCACGAGACTTATGTCTCTCACTAATGATGATATCTCTTGGTACAACCGTGTGTATGATGGTGTGCAGATTATCGACTCTTGTGGTGAATTCTCCAATGTACCTCTTCTTGGTACATGTGGTGGGATTAACTACAACCCTGTTTTGGCACGTTGTCAGCTTGGGTTCCCCCTAAAGGATAAACCTAATAATATTCTGTTAGAGGGTGTGTTCTTTCAGGAGGGTAAAGATCCCTAAAACTTGAAGGGCAGAATGGTCCACGCTTGGCGCAAGATTCATAGGAAAGGAAGGAAAGAGTTAGGTCCTAAGAATTGTGTTGCTATGGAGCCTTACACTGCTTGGGTTAGGAAGAGAGCGTCTGAGTATCTCATGCCTTACGAGTATCCAAGACCTACATCTTTGGTTATGGTTGGGCCTTCGACCCTCTCTGACCAAGGAGTATAGGAGTTGAGAGACGAAGACCGATCACGTGCTTGGATCCGTGAAAGAGAGGAGTTGCTTCAGCAAATCAAGGAGAAGGATGCTTTGATAGAGTTCCTCGAGCATCAGGTTATTGACGATCCTAATGATGCATGGACTTCTCTACTTCCTCAGTCTTCCAAGTTTTGGAAAAGGAAGTACGATCAACTCGCCAAGGAGAAGGCAGATATGGAGGCAGTCTACGAGAGGGAGGTGAAGAGGCTTTGTGCATCTTATCTTCCTCTGTCCAGAGCTTTGGACGATTGCTTCTAGAGATCCACAAGATGTTTATTTCCCTTCTCTCTTGTATTATATTTGGTTACCAAAACTGTACTTCTTTAGTGTAAAAATGTTTCCAGATATTATTTGATGAGATATTTCCATATGTGATAAATGTTTAATACTTCCAAATTTTGCAAATAGAACCCTAAAGTTCCTTTGAAATGAAAAGAAAAAACAAATCATGTGCACAAGCATTGCATGCATCATGTGCATAAGCAGGTTTTATTCCGGCTTCCTGTCCTGTGGTCTAACTCTGTATTCTTCATTTATTTTGAAGACAAGCTTACTCACCGGTACTACACCAGAGCCAACATTTCAAGACTAATGGATCATTTGGAACAAGAGAACCGCGAGCTGAAAGAGGAAGTGGCCAGATTAAGTGCCTTGATGGAGTCATTCATGGCTGCCCAGAGAAAGTCTTCTCCGACACCTTCAACTCCTCCCCAGAGGACAGTCATCTCTGAGATTGTCTCCTCGACTGTGCCCGCAGCCAGTGCACACTTTGCTCCAACGGCCATGCCAGCCGAATTCCCGTGGGGGATGCCTCCCAATTTCATGCCCGAGGGTCCTAAACCCTAAACCCTAAACCTCCTATCGTGCATACTCTGCCCAGAGTAGACGACACCATCTATCATTCTGGGCCGTCCGAGGGCCCAGATGTCTATGAGAAGATGGACGCTATGAACGATCAATTTCTTGAGCTTCGCAAGGAATTGAAAACTCTCAGAGGAAAGGATCTTTTCGGCAAGTCTGATGCCGAACTCTGCTTGGTTCCTAATGTGAAGATCCCTGACTTTGAAAAATACAAGGGAAATACTTGCCCTCTCAGCCACCTGGTCATGTATGCCAGGAAAATGTCGACTCAGACCGACAATGACCAACTGCTCATCCACTACTTTCAGGACAGTTTGTCCGGTGCTGCTCTGCGTTGGTACATGGGTTTAGACAGTGCGAACATCCGATCCTTCAACGATCTTGGCGAGGCCTTCGTCAAGTAATACAAGTACAATGTGGATATGGCTCCCGATAGGGACCAATTGAGGGCCATGTCCCAGAAGGACAAAGAAACATTCAAAGAATACACCCAAAGGTGGTGAGAGGTAGCAGCACAGATCGTGCCCCCGCTAGAAGAGAAAGAGATGACTAAGATCTTTTTGAAGACCTTGAGTTCTTTTTATTATGAGCGGGTGATTGCTAGCGCTCCTTCTGACTTCACCGAGATGGTGAATATGGGGATGCGTCTAGAAGAAGGGGTTAGGGAAGAGCGTCTGACAAGAGAAGAAGGCTCTTCTGCCAAACGTTATGGGGCGTTTGCGAAAAAGAAAGATGGAGAGGCACATGCTGTGACCTCCCATATGAAACCAAGAAGACCCTCTGTGAGGAGGAAGACCGTGCGTCCCGCCGGTAACCAGCACCTGGGGGCTCATATAGCACCTGTCTTCAGAGATAATCAGCAGTACCAGCAACATAACAACAATCAGCAACAACCACATCCTCAATATCAACAACAATAGCACCGTCCGCAACAGCAGGCCTACCAGCCTCGAAACAGTAATCAAACCAGCACAAGTTCCGAGAGGAAAAGGGTCACCTTCGATCCTATTCCGATGAGGTATGCAAAGTTATATCCCTCTTTGATAGAGAGGAAGTTGATTACTCCACGAGACCCACCGGCTATGCCTACTAACCCCCAGTAGTTGTATAAGCCCGAATTACACTGTGTTTACCATTCTGGTGCTCCCGGCCACGACGTGGAGAATTGCTACCCTTTGAAGACCAAAGTTCAAGACCTTGTGAGGTGTGGCATTCTGTGTTTCGAGGATATAAGTCCTAACGTGAAGAAGAACCCATTGCCCGAGCATGAAAATTTGTCAACATGGTCCAGGGTTGCCCTGGCAAATACAAAGTCAAATACGTCAGTCATATTCGACAATCTCTGGTCGAGATGCATTGTTTGCTATGTGATTATAATCATTATGAGCATGACCATGATAGATGCCGAGTCTGTTCTGTTAATCAAAGAGGTGGTCGCCAGGTACGCAAAGATGTTCAAGAAATGTTGGATGAAGGAGTTATTGAGATCCTTCAAAACAGAAATGTTGACGAAGATGCTGATGAGGTCAACGTGATTTCCCCGGTGTTCCGAATACCCGAGCCTGTTGTCATCAAGTATGATGGTAGCAAGCAGAAGGCTTCTCCTGCTCTCATCATTAAACCGGCCGGACCAGTACCATACTCTTCTAAAAAGGCGGTCCCCTATCGCTACAATGCTGTAGCAGTGGAAAATGGGAAAGAGGTGTCCTTGCCTTCTTCATCTGTTGTAAATATTGCTGATGTTAGCGGTTTGACCGGTAGTGGTCGTGTATTTTCAGCACCACCAAAGCCTCAAGCTGATGCTCGAGGAAGTGTTGATGTTGATTCTGTTGAACGCCCGATTGGGAATGCTGTGAGCACCCCGAATCCGGCACTTGTTGTTAAGCCATCCTCTATGTCAAGAACTCCTGCTTCTGCTGGCCCGAGTGGCAACACGAGAGAAGACTGTGATGAGATGTTGAGGCTCATCAAGAGAAGCGAGTACAACGTTGTAGACCAGCTTCTACAAACGCCATCCAAACTATCTGTGTTATCATTGCTTTTGAATTCATAACCACACCGAGAGGCTCTGTAGAAGGTGTTGGATGTGGCATATGTGGATCACGACGTCACGATAGAACAGTTTGATAACATCGTTGCAAACATTACCGCTTGTAACAACTTGAGTTTCTGTGACTCTGATCTCCCCGAGGAGGGAAGAGACCACAACTTGGCATTGCATATATCTATGGGTTGCAAAGACGACACCATGTCCAATGTTCTGGTGGACACTGGGTCATCATTGAATGTTTTTCCAAAATCCACTCTCTCGAAGCTGTCATATCAAGGGCCTCCCATGAGGCAAAGTGGAGTAGTTAGGAAGGCTTTCGATGGGTCTCGCAAAACCGTGATTGGTGAGGTTGATCTCCCAGTCAAAATTGGACCAAGTGATTTCCAGATTACCTTCCAGGTTATGGACATTCACCCATCGTATAGCTGTCTCCTAGGAAGACCATGGATTCACGAGGCAGGTGCCGTGACATCCACCCTACACCAGAAACTGAAATTTGTGAAGAATAAGAAGCTGGTGGTGGTAGGGGGAGAAAAGGCTCTCCTGGTTAGCCATTTGTCTTCCTTCTCATATATAGATGCTGAGGATAAAGTTGGAACTCCTTTCCAAGCTTTATCTATTGTTGAACCTATTGAGAAGAGAACTCCTTCATTTGCTTCCTACAAAGATGCAAAGTTGGCCATTGAGCGTGGTGCAACCGCTGGATTAGGGAAAATGATTGAGCTAGAAGACAACAAGTCCCGGGCTGGCATAGGTTATTCATCTGGGGTTTCTAATATGCAAGGGTTGTTAAAGAGTGGAGGTTTCATCCACACTGGTCAGGGCAAGGAGGTTGCTGCCATCTTGGAAGATAACGAAGAGGATTCTGGCAACTTCATCATCCCTGGGGGGATCTGCAATAATTGGGTCGCTGTGGATATTCCAACAGTTATCCATAAGTCAAAGTAATGATCATTGTGTTTAAAAACCTTCCTCCCATGCCAAAAGGAGGAGTAATGACATTGTTGGCGCATAAATACAATGATATTTTCATTCAATAGATTCATGTTAAATATTTGTTTTTCCAATTATTTTCCCTTTTCGTTTTTGCATGAAATTGGTGATCACATAAAACCTCAAAAATAAGAATAAAATCATTCTTTTCATCTGCATAATGATTTTCCTTGTTTGAATTCTAAAGCTTTCATATCCAAAATCATTATGCAGGTTGATCAAACCCATTGAACATAATGACCCAACACCATCTCCCAACTTTGAATTCCCTGTATTTGAAGCGGAAGAAGATGATGTTGAAGAGATTCCTGACGAGATTACCCGTCTACTTGAGCATGAAGAGAAGATCATTCAGCCACATCTTGAGAATCTGGAAACAGTCAACTCGGGGTCTGAAGATTGTGTGCGAGAAGTGAAGATTGGGGCACTCTTGGAAGAATCTGTTAAGAAGGGGTTGATTGAATTGCTACGAGAATATGTTGATGTCTTTGCCTGGTCATATGAAGACATGCCTGGTCTAGATACAGATATTGTGCAACATTTCCTACCTTTGAAACCTGAGTGCGTGCCTGTGAAGCAGAAGCTCAGAAGAACTCACCCTGATATGGCAGTAAAAATCAAAGAGGAAGTTCAGAAGCAAATTGATGCGGGGTTTCTGGTGACTTCTACGTATCCTCAATGGGTGGCCAATATTGTGCCTGTGCCTAAGAAAGACGGAAAAGTCCGGATGTGTGTGGACTATAGAGACTTGAATAAAGCTAGTCCGAAAGATGATTTCCCTCTACCACACATCGATATGTTGGTAGATAATACAGCTAAATTCAATGTCTTCTCATTTATGGATGGATTTTCCGGATATAATCAGATTAAGATGGCACCCGAGGATATGGAGAAGACAACATTTATCACACCTTGGGGAACATTCTGTTATCGAGTGATGCTCTTCGGTTTGAAGAGCGTCGGAGCCACGTATCAACGAGCTATGACCACTTTGTTTCATGATATGATGCACAAGGAGATCGAGGTATATGTTGACGATATGACCGCTAAGTCAAGAACGGAAGTTGAACATGTAGAGCACTTGTTGAAGCTTTTTCAGCGTTTGAGAAAGTATAAGCTTTGTCTGAATCCCAACAAGTGTACATTTGGAGGCCGTTCCGGCAAGTTATTGGGCTTTATCGTCAGTGAAAGAGGTATTGAGGTTGATCCTGCAAAGGTCAAAGCAATACAAGAGATGCCTGCGCCCAAAACTGAGAAGCAAGTCCGAGGTTTTCTTGGCCGCTTGAATTACATTTCCAGATTCATATCCCACATGACTGCCACATGTGCGCCGATATTCAAGCTCCTCCGGAAAGATCAGTCCCATGATTGGACCGGGGATTGCTAGAAAGCTTTCGACAATATTAAAGAGTATTTGTCTGAGCCTCTGATCCTGTCTCCGCCCGTGGAAGGAAGACCATTGATTATGTATCTGACTGTTCTTGAAGACTCAATGGGTTGTGTCCTTGGTCAGCAAGACGAATCAGGAAAGAAAGAATATGTTATTTACTACTTGAGCAAGAAGTTCACTGATTGTGAGTCTCGATACTCAATGCTTGAGAAAACATGTTGTGCTTTGGCTTGGGCTGCTAAGCGCCTACGCCAGTATATGTTAAATCATACGACGTGGTTGATATCCAGAATGGATCCAATCAAGTATATCTTCGAGAAGCATGCTTTAACAGGGAGGATTGCCCGTTGGCATATGTTGTTATCTGAGTATGATATTGAGTCTCGAGCTCAGAAGGCTATTAAAGGTAGTATTTTGGCTGACCACTTGGCACATCAGCCAATTGAGGATTATCAGTCAATTCAGTATGACTTCCCAGATGAGGAGATTCTGTATTTGAAAATGAAAGATTGCAATGAGCCTACGCTCGATGAAGGGCCAGAGCCTGGTTCCAGATGGAGTATGGTGTTTGATGGCGCTGTAAATCAATATGGAAATGGTATATGGGCAGTGATTATTACTCCTCAGGGCACACACATTCCTTTTACAGCAAGGCTAACTTTCAAATGCACGAATAATATGGCTGAATATGAGGCCTGCATTATGGGATTGGAGGAGTGCATTGATCTTAGGATCAAGCATCTTGATGTATATGGTGATTCGGCCCTCGTTGTTAATCAGATTAAGGGTGGATGGGAGACGAATCAGCCTGGCCTCATTCCATATAGGGATTATGCGAGGAGGATTTCAACGTTCTTTACTGAGGTTGACTTCCATCATATTCCTCGAGATGAGAATCGGATGGCAGACGCTCTTGCTACACTTGCTTCAGTGATTGTGGTTAGACTTTGGAATGAAGTTCCCAATATCATTGTGTTGCGCTTGGACAGACCAGCCCATGTGTTTGCGGTTGAAGAAGTGAGGGATGATAAGCCATGGTATTATGATATCAAGTGTTTCCTTCAGAACCAGTCTTACCCGCCTGGGGCATCTATGAAGGATAGGAAAAATCTAAGGAGATTATCAGGAAGTTTCTACCTCAATGATGATGTGCTATATAAGAGAAATTTTGACATGGTTCTGCTCAGATGCGTGGATAGACACGAAGCAGACCTGTTGATGACTAAGGTCCATGAGGGTTCATTTGGTACTCATTCCAATGGACATGCCATGGCTAGAAAGATATTGAGAGCAGGCTACTATTGGCTGACAATGGAGTCTGACAGCTGCAAATATGTGAAGAAATGCCATAAGTGTCAGATTTATGCAGATAAGATTCATATTCCCCCGACACTTCTGAATGTGATTTCATCACCATGGCCTTTCTCCATGCGGGGAATTGACATGATTGGCATGATAGAGCCAAAAGCGTCTAATGGACACAGATTTATTCTCGTAGCAATTGATTACTTCACCAAGTGGGTTGAAGCGGCATCATATGCAAATGTGACTAGGCAGGTAGTCGTGAAGTTTATCAAGAATCAACTCATATGCCGATATGGTGTGCCAGATAAGATCATTACTGATAATGGATCTAACCTGAACAACAAAATGATGAAAGAGTTGTGTAGTGAGTTCAAGATTGCGCATCACAACTCTTCTCCCTATAGACCCAAGATGAACGGGGCTGTTGAAGCTGATAATAAGAATATCAAGAAGATTATCCAAAAGATGGTTGTCACGTACAAAGATTGGCATGAGATGCTGCCATTTGCTTTACACGGATATCATACATTTGTCCGCACTTCAACAGGGGAAACCCCTTTCTCTCTTGTTTATGGCATGGAGGCTGTACTCCCAGTAGAGGTGGAGATCCCATCAATGAGAGTCTTGATAGAAGCCAAGTTGACTGATGCTGAATGGGTTCAGAGTCGTTATGACCAGCTGAATTTGATAGAAGAAAAGAGATTGACTGCCATGTGCCATGGTCAATTATATCAGCAAAGGATGAAGAAAGATTTTGACAAGAAGGTCAAGCCTCGTGTTTTCCGAGAGGGTGACCTTGTGCTCAAGAAAGTCTTGTCTTTCGCGCCCGATTCCAGGGGCAAGTGGACTCCAAACTATGAAGGTCCATATGTTGTTAAAAGAGCCTTTTCAGGCGGTGCTTTAATACTTACAACTATGGATGGGGAGGATTTCACTCGTCCTGTGAATTCAGATGCAGTCAAGAAATACTTCGCCTAAAATAAAAACAGAATAGCTCGCTAGGTTGAAAACCCGAAAGGGCGGCTTAGGCAAAAATGAGCGTCTCGGTGGATTGAAAACCCGAAAGGGCGATCCAGGCAAAAGTTAGAGACAAAAAAAAGTATATGTATCCCGATAGATTGAGTACCTCATCCTGGGGCAATCTAGGCAAAAATTAGGGATTTGGCAAGTAACTGCACCCTGGCAAGACTTTGTTCTACAACTGTCATCCGTCAGAGATTCTTGCTCATTCGTCATCAACTAAAGCTTCAAATACATCGGATTCAGAATTGGTGGAGAAATGGTCATTATGTTCAATGTAGCCCTTTTCCAATATATATCACCAACTTCCAATTTGTAAAGATCTATGGAGTCTTGCCATTCGCAAACTACCATCCCATCAAATAAATTTGAGCCTTTATCCAATTATTTGCACTCTTATTTATTTCTATCCAACAAAGGTTTTGCATGTTTTCATTGAAAAAAGTATCATTGTTTTAAATAATCGAATTTTTCATAAATTTGTTTTTAAACAAAATGAACATTCACAATGACATAAGGATACTTAAGAGATCTTCAGTGCTCTCCCAAGGATGGTATGATCTCCAACAGAGTAAGACTTTTGTTCATATTCCTGGCATGTTTGTATCCCCTTCCTACCGGGTCCTTTTGTGGTTTTTCTACCAAGCAGAGTGTGTGGTAAGACATTCATCCTTCCTTCCTCCTCAGCAGATGTGACCTTTTGGTAGTACAGTATTTGGTGGTGACCGTGGGGTGACCGTGGAAGATTCCTATTTGGTGGTTGTTCCCCACAGATTCCCTCACCTCCTCGGATTGGTCCCCCAATAGAGTTTCTTATGCGGCGGATTTTATTTGTGCAATAACTCCTGCCCCCAGCTGGAATGACTGATGTTCATTCCCCTGCAGAGATCTTTGCTTCCTGGTATCACTTGCCCTCATCAGATTGGATACTCTCCGGTGAACCTGGCTTTCTCTCTTGAGATGTAGTACCGGATGTTTGTGTACTTATCCTTTGGAGCTGTTTGTGTTAGAAATGTCTGTTTGTCAGCATTCATCATACATAAACCATGCATGCGTGCATATAGTTTTCAAACATTCAGATATTCATGATTGCATTCTTTGCCATATATCTTTGTTTGTTATCCCCTGCTAGTGGGTAATACATTTCCCAAGCAGATGCCGGTGTCTGATCTCCCCATGTAGAGTCAGCCCCTTAAGCAGAAAGTGTTTATCTTTCCTTCCATATTCCCCACCAAGTTATATCCTCGTGGATGATGGTTGTTTCTGTTCCTTCCCAACATATATTGGGATGGATTTCCCTATTGAGTTATATCCTCACTGGGACGAGTTTTGATTCAGCTTGCCTTTTTAGTTTGATCCTAGATTGGCCTTTTGTGACTATTTCCTGCGCTTCACTGCGGTATAAATGAATTATTGCTCAGTAATTAGTAATCATTCATCTTATCCCCGGCGGAGTATGTGGTTTTCTACCTTTATACCGGTAGTTGTAAACCCTATTTCATCCCCTTGCAGAGTTAACCTTTTGTTCATCCTAATCGATGACGGTTACTCTTCCGTTGTTTTCTACCCAGTATCCGGTAGATGTAATCCCCTCATTGACGGTTATCATTATCCAATATTTGGTGTTGATATTCCCTCATTCTTTTGGATAATTGCTCTGATTAGGCAGTTTATCCCCACCAAGTCATCTTTCATATACCGGTTGCCGGTAATGTTTGTTGCTCCCCTTGAATGGTCATCATTATACACCTAGTTTCGGTATCCCGATGCCTTTCTCTCTCGGTCGATTTATCCTTTATTAACCAAGTAGCCGGTTGTGGATAATCTTCCATGCGAGTATATTATCTACGTTCTGACGGTAATAGATAATATATCTCATGCACTCTTTGGTCGAAGCCTTTTGTTCTTCCCCAGTTGAGTAAGATTCGTATCCCTTTTTGGGAATCGAATGTCCATCCTATAATCGAGTTTGCTTTTAGCCCTCTTTTGGATGATGAGTGTCTTGAGAATATTCCCCAATTCACGTTTTGGTTGATCACCTATTATATGCCCAGTAACTGGAATCCCTAGTGTTCCCTCCTGTAGCACCTCAAATTTGCCCTCCTCATTCATGCATTCATTTTAGGTCATTTAACATTTCATATTGCATTTTATCATGTCAATCAGAATTAGCTCCAAGAGTTTGCCGTCCAAGAAGCTTGGATATCATCCAAGTCACTTTGTGGGTTCTATTTGAAGGATCAGTCAACACAAGAGAGATTGCGCATCAACTAGAGGTTTTCTTTAAAGGATCAAGCTTAATGGGCTCAGTACAGTTCAAAATTCAACTATGAAGCCAAAACTCAACTGTTGGTCAACTGAAGGTGAAATGGCCAGGGAATGACTTGAGTTACTTCCAACATGTTCAAATAGGGTCTATTCGTCATTCAAAACGTTAATCTTGAAGGAGCAAAAGTTTGTTCATGAGTTGTCATGCTCGCTAGGTGAGCAGAATGGGTCGCCTAGCGAGTCCCAAGAAAAGCCACCAGAATCACCTGCGCTCAGAGGAATTTCCTGAACTGTCATGCTCGCTAGGCGAAGCCCACGCGTTTTGAAAATAAATAAATAAATAAATAAATAAATAATAAAAAAATATAACAATAAAATCTTGGACTTGGACCTCATTTTGAGCCCACAAAGCCACGAAAATCAAGTGATAAATCCTGAAATTTCAGTAAAGGAAAAGGAGGAGGAGAATTGGTGAAAGCTGAAAACACTCTGAGGTTTCCTTGGAACAAAACCCTAGAGAGATTCTAACTAATTCAGAGCAACCTCCAGAGACTGAAGGGAACTCATCTGCAAAGAACCAATTCCCTCTCATATAAACCCTAAGATTGTTCTACAAAGCCAACGGTGCAATTCAATTTCAATCGATCTCTCCAATCAGTAGGTATGTCATGTCTCGATGTGTGGATCCTTGCCCCTGACTTTGAGTTTTGATACCCTTTTGATGCATTTGTTTGACAAGGGGTTTGGGCCTCCTGTCCTTGGTTGCTTTTTGTGAGCTTTTTTTGTGAATTTTAATGGCATGATTCATGTGGTTATATTTTGATTCTGGTTTGGTGTAACTCTTGATTGCACCCCGTCTTGTTATTCTAACCTGTTTGTTGAGATTTTTTGTGAGGGCTCACATGACTCTTGAAGAGATAACTTGCTTGGTATTCCACTTTATTTGTGGGATACCATTTGGAGATTTATTCCGATTACCTGTACTGACTCCCTTTCTTTGATGGTGCTAGCTTGAGAGATCTTTGGGTTTCTTGTTTCTTTAAATGTTGTTGCTTCAGATCTTTATCCGTGTGGTAGATCTCTTGATCCCCTTATTTTTCACGCATTTTACCGCTTTCTTAGCTGGAAGACCTCGATAGGAGGAAATGTTTTTGTGTGTTTACTTTTGTGACCAAAGACCTCCCAGAAGAGGTACCAGTGTTGAAGACCTCCATGAAGAGGCAATTGACGGATAAAAGGGATTAGTAGTCAATTCCCCGTTATTCAGTGCGTCGTTCTTTAAGATCACACTACGTGTCGATGCTTCAGAACAAAAGCCCAAGATCTTTTGTTCGGTCAGTCAGTGGAGAGGGTTCCACCTTTCTGAATCCCCACTTTTTGTCGTGAGCTCACCCTGTCCAGGGTTAAGAGCTATGAGGTCTTATCCTCATTACCCGCTTGATCTGCTCACCCTGACGTTCAATGTTAGTGGTTCAGAGCCCATTTGATTACCTTTCCATGGCTTGTTTGTCGAGGTTGATATGACCCCTCTTGACTAAAGCCCTACCCACGTATGTTTGAGCCCTCTTGTTGGCGTGTCTACTTTATGCATGTTTGTTTTGTATGGTGTGATCGTCTCCCCATAGGATTGCTAGGCTTCGTATAGTCTCTCGTTTGCATGTCAATTAAGGTAGCACGGTTCCTTCGTCTAGGACATCCTTTTTGCATGAGCATTCCTAAAACACAAACAAACTCATTGATTTTTCTTCTCCTAAGAACACGTTAACTCCTTCTACTACAGGCGAGTAAGTCTCCAAAGGTCGAGCATCTGGTAGATTGCGTAGTAACGTCGTTCATCTAAAAAACACAAAACAAACAAAAATAGGTTAGCCGAGCTACCGTGCTCTGATTCTCAATCCTTCTTGAGATACGTATGCAGCAGGGTAGGGCCTGTGCGAGCAATAACTCTTTCTTTTCCCTACTTTGACTTTATCTCTTTCGCATCGCATATAGGACTTTTTATACACACACTTTAGACATAAATAGCAATCGTGGATCCTGTGGAGTACCACAGACGTGAAGGGGTGCGATAACCTTCCCTTCACGTAACCGGCCCCCTTACTCAGTTTTCTTTGGTTCCAGACTTTGTTTTATCCGTTCACTCTTGGTTATGCAGTATTACCTTTCCCTCCTCTTGGGATAAAAATACATAGCTGGCGACTCTACTCTTTTTCCTTGCCACCTCTTTTCCCGTTTGTACTTGGATTCGGGAAATCCGGGGAGCGACAGCTGGCGAATCTGCTGGGGACTTATTTTCCCTAGTGGGCTTTTCCTAGCGTTTGTTTGTTTATTGTCTATTGTGTGTTATTTATTTATTGCTTTGCATACTTATCTACTTGCATTGCATCCTATGTGCGCTTTACTGTTTCATGCATACTCTGTTGGCTGTGTATCTGTTTCGCTGTTGGGTGGGAGTCACAAGAGATAAAAGGCCCAATACACAGGCTATGAGTGAACTTTAAGACACCTAGGAATAGAGTGATTCATGGGAAGCGGGTGGTATGGCGCCACTTAGCAGAACATGGTATCACGAGCAGTTCAGATTCTGATGGGGTATTATCGTTGCATACACCTGGTGTGCATATGATGGTATTCTTGAAAGGATTGTTTATCCTGCGTTTCTCTTGACCTTACCCTGGCCTAGATTACACCCGTGAGTGGGGCGGGAATGAATCATTTATAGGTACTGATGGTGACTTGTTCTGTTGGTGACTGTGTCTGTTGGTGACTTTTGTTTGGTTCTTGTTAGTGACCGTTGGTTCTGAAGTCTGGGTTCTAAGTTGATGACCATGTTCTATGGTTCCCGGTTCCGAGTTCATGCTGAAGTTCTGATCCTGTGCCTTGAGATACACAGCCAACCATCCATTGTTTCATCATTTTGCATCATAGCGTGTTCATTTTTAAAAAAATGCATAAAAAAAGGGAAAAAAGTTAAAACGCATATGCATATCATTCTTCAGATTTATTCATGATAAAACATAGCATACGCATCATATGCATATCATTCTTGCATCATCACAGGTGTTCTTGAGGAGGATTTCTCATCCTTATTCCAGGGGAGAAGATCAACAACTGGACTGCTGAAGAAATAGTCCAAGTTACTCTTCAGACAGAGTAATTTTCTTTTGTTTTTCATTTTGCATGAAAGCCCTACGCTCTGCCCAAGGCGTAGTGGTTCATTGTAGGGCCACATTATGTTTTGAATTTTCAATGATTCTCATCAATAAAGGACGTTTTGCAATCAAATTTGTGCTCACTATCTTTCTGTTTTTACTTTCATTTTCAAAACAATAAAAATGGCAATGTTTTTTTGTTTTTTGTGACTTTCTTGAACTCTTTTCTAAAATAAAGCATGAAACATCGTTCGTGCAGAATTGATCTTGCAGATTCCATTAAAAACAATTATGTTATGGCTCAGTATGACTTTGATAATCCCATTTACCAAGCCGAAGAGGAGAGTGAAAAAGATTGTGAACTCCCCGAAGAATTGGCCAGACTATTGAAACAGGAGGAAAGGGTCATTCGACCTCATCAGGAAGAGTTGGAAGTCATTAACCTTGGTATTGAGGACGCAGAGAAAGAGATCAAGATAGGGGTTGCTTTAGAGGAAAAGGTCAAGAGAGGGCTGATTGAAATGCTGCGAGAATACGTCGATGTCTTTGCATGGTCGTATCAAGATATGCCTGGTTTAGATACAAATATTGTGATGCACAGGCTACCTCTCAGAGAAGATTGTCCTTCGGTAAAGCAGAAGCTTCGCAGAACTAGTCCTGATATGGCTGTCAAGATCAAAGAGGAGGTTCAGAAACAGTTGGATGCAGGTTTTCTAGCAGTTACCAATTATCCCCCTTGGGTGGCCAACATCGTACCCGTGCCGAAGAAGGATGGTAAAGTCAGGATGTGTGTCGATTACCGAGATTTAAACAGAGCCAGTCCAAAAGATGACTTCACATTACCTCACATTGATGTATTGTTCGATAACACTACTCAGTCCTCGGTTTTCTCTTTCATGGATGGATTTTCTGGCTATAATCAGATCAAGATGGCACCAGAAGACACGGAGAAGACGACATTCATTACACCTTGGAGCACATTCTGTTATAAGGTAATGCCATTTGGGTTGAAGAACGCCGGTGCTACCTACCAAAGAGCTATGACGATTCTCTTTCATGACATGATGCATAAAGAAATTGAAGTGTACGTGGATGATATGATTGCGAAGTCTTAGACAGAAGAGGAGCACTTGGTAAACTTGCAAAAGTTGTTTGAAAGATTGAGAAAGTTCAAACTGAGGCTGAATCCAAACAAGTGTATGTTTGGAGAGAGATCTGGAAAGCTGTTAGGTTTCATTGTCAGTAAGAAAGGGATTGAGGTTGATCCAGCGAAAGTAAAAGCTATTCAAGAAATGCCTGAACCAAGAACGGAAAAGCAGGTTCGTGGGTTTTTAGGGAGGCTGAACTACATTGCACGGTTCATATCTCACCTAACAGCTACGTGCGAACCGATATTTAAATTGCTAAAAAAAGATCAAGCAATCAGGTGGAACAATGATTGTCAAAAGAATATTTGCAGAAACCTCCAATTCTTATACCTCCAGTTCCTGGGAGGCCCCTGATAATGTACCTTTCAGTAACAGAGAATTCGATGGGGTGTGTATTGGGACAACATGACGAGTCTGGTCGAAAAGAGCATGCAATATACTACCTTAGCAAAAAGTTTACCGACTGTGAAACAAGATATTCGCTACTCGAGAAAACTTGCTGCGCTTTGGCATGGGCTGCTCGCCGACTAAGACAGTATATGTTGAACCATACTACCTTGTTGATTTCTAAGATGGACCCAGTAAAGTATATCTTTGAAAAGTCGGCTCTTACCGGACGAGTGGCTCGTTGGCAGATGATTTTGACAGAGTATGATATCCAGTACACGTCGCAAAAGGCCATCAAGGGTAGTATTCTGTCTGATTACCTTGCCGAGCAACCAATTGATGACTATCAGCCGATGATGTTTGAATTCCCCGATGAAGATATCATGTACTTAAAGATGAAATATTGTGAGGAGCCTCTTGTCGAGGTAGGACCGGATCCCGATGAAAAGTGGACACTGATGTTTGATGGGGCGGTAAATGTCAATGGAAATGGTGTTGGGGTAGTACTCATTAATCCTAAAGGTGCACACATACCTTTTTCCGCCAGATTGACTTTTGAAGTAACCAACAACGAAGCTGAGTACGAGGCCTGTATCATGGGGATTGAGGAAGCCATCGACCTAAGGATCAAAACTATGGACATTTATGGAGATTCTGCTCTAGTGATTAACCAAGTCAATGGAGACTAGAATACTCATCAGCCGCATTTGATTCCTTATAGAGATTACACCAGAAGGATCCTGACTTTCTTTAAGACAGTAAAGTTGTATCATGTACCCCGAGATGAAAATCAAATGGCTGATGCCTTAGCCACAGTGTCTTCCATGATTAAAGTCCATTGGTAGAATCATGTGCCACACGTTGTTATGAATCGACTCGAGAGGCCTGCGTATGTGTTTGCAGCCGAGTCTGTTATTGATGAGAAGCCGTGGTTTTATGATATTAAGAATTTCCTCAAAAGCCAAGAGTATCCTGAAGGAGCGTTAAAGAATGACAAGAAGACATTGAGAAGGCTAGCTGGAAGCTTTTACTTGAACAAGGATGATGTATTGTACAAGAGAAACTTTGACATGGTTCTGCTCAGATGCGTGGTTAGACACGAAGCAGACATGTTAATGCAGGAAGTACACGAGGGATCTTTCGCTACCCATGCTGGTGGTCATGCAATGGGTAAGAAGTTGTTAAGAGCCGATTATTACTGGATAACCATGGAACCTGATTGTTTCAAATACGCTCGGAAGTGCCACAAATGTCAGATCTATGCAGATAAAGTGCATGTACCACCAAACCCTCTGAATATTATGAATTCTCCTTGGCCATTCGCGATGTGGGGCATCGATATGATTGGAAAGATTGAACCTACTGCTTCTAATGGACATCGCTTCATCCTAGTCGCAATTGATTACTTTACCAAGTGGGTTGAAGCAGCTTCCTATGCCAATGTTACCAGACAAGTGGTTGCTCGATTCATTAAGAAAGAAATTATCTGTCGTTATGGGGTTCCTGAGAGAATCATCACTGATAATGGTTCGAATCTCAATAACAAGATGATGAAAGAGCTTTGCAAAGACTTTAAGATCGAACACCATAATCCTTCTCCTTACATACCAAAGATGAATGGTGCTGTAGAGGCGGCAAATAAGAACATTAAGAAGATTGTGCAAAAGATGGTTGTGACGTACAAGGATTGGCATGAGATTTTTCCTTTCGCTTTGCATGGGTATCGTACCTCAGTGCGTACGTCAACCGGGGCAACTCCGTTTTCACTTGTGTATGGCATGGAGGTAGTCTTGCCAGTAGAAGTTGAAATCCCTTCTTTGAGGGTGATGATGGATGTAAAACTTGACGAGGCTGAGTGGGTTCAAGCCAGGTTTGATGAGTTAAATTTAATTGAGGAAAAGCGATTAGCAGCTGTGTGCCATGGACAACTATATCAGAGAAGGATGAAGAAAGTCTTTGATCAGAAAGTGCGTCCTCGAAGCTATCAGATAGGTGATTTGGTTTTGAAGAGGATCCTTCCTCCCGGTACAGATAACAGGGGCAAGTGGACTCCGAATTATGAAGTTCCATATGTTGTTAAAAAGGTATTTTCTGGTGGAGCCTTGATGCTTACAACTATGGATGGTGAAGACTTTCCGTCCCCTGTGAATTCAGATGTAGTCAAAAAATACTTCGCATAAACTGACCCGCTGGACAAAAAAAGAAAGTCCAGGCAAAAAAGGGCATCCCGGCGAACCAAGAGAAAAAAAAGAAAAAGGTTCGGGAAAAAGTTAGGGATAAAGAATAAAAATAATATGTACACCCGGTAAGTCGAAAACCTGCAAAGGCGGCTTAGGCAAAAATGGGTATCCCGGTGGATTGAAAACTTGAAAAGGAGGTCCAGGCAAAAGAGGGATTAAAGCGAAGACTACAGTCTGAGTTATCTGTACTTCATCGCGTTTCAGTGTCTACCATCTAGAAGGATATGATCGGTCCAATCACTCTTCTCAGAAAGCAAAGAATTTGGGGGAAAGTGAAGATCTATCAGTCATAACAGAATTGGAAAATAGTGGAATGTCGTGTTCACATTGCCAATAGGATAGTTTATTTTCTCTTTTGGCGCAATTACCTCTTCCTTGGAATTGCTTCCTGATGTATTTGCCTTTATAGACCATTTTCAATCAATTAAAGTCGTTATTCAGTCAAATTGCTCTCTTGTTTTTTATTTTTACTGTTTTGGTTGCAAAAAACGTCCGAATTTTTGATAAACATTGCATCTAAAAACATGAAGGCTAGACAATGACGTGCAGAAAGATAAAACATCTGAAAATCATTTTGAATGTTGAGTGCACTTGAGTATATCTTGACCATACGATCCCCTGGGGCATGTATGTCCTGCCGTTTTGCAGGTTACTATCTTTGATTGATGGCTAAAGCAGATGAGCCAAAGTTTGTTCGAAGGAAGACCCTGTCGTTTCAACATTGTCCAGTCGTGTAAGAAGTTGGGTCGTCTAAGTAGAGTTCGAAATTTGTTTCCCCAGCATGATCGAGAGGTTGGTGTTTTCCCAACAAGTGACTCCCTAGTTGAGTAGGTTTCTCTACCGTTCCGAGAATGTTATCCTCAGAAGAATTGTTGTATGTCCCTGCAGAGTTGGAAGATCGTATCAGAAATTGTGCGCTCAGTAAAGTGATCATTTGCTTTCCCAGCAGGAGTTTTCCTCCCTTTGCATCTTGCATGTAGTAATCATCATTTGCATTCGCATTCTCAAATCGCGTAGCATTTCCATTCAGTGTGGAGCATTACGCCATAGAAAACTCAAACATATGCATACATGTATTAAACCAGATTGGATCATATCTCCGGAAGAGACGGATCATTTTTCAACATCAGTGTAGCACATTTGCAGCAGTTGCTCTTGGCAACATTCAGAATCGATGATCCCAGTGAGATTTATTTTCTCACCAGTCCGTGAAAGGAAAGTTTGATTCTCTTCCGATCTAGTCACCAGTAAGTGTCTGCCTTACTTTGACATATGTAAATATCATCCTTGCGATCCCGGTAAGTGTCGTGTTGATCCCCGTAAATGTCTGTGCTTTTCTTTGATGTCGGTAAACATCATCTTTCGATGTCGGTAAAACGTCAAGTTCCAATCGTTGGCCATCAGTAAATGGCATGTCTCTTATGGTGTCTACAAAAATCGTTCTGTCAACACCCGTGTGTGTCCTTTCCCTTTTTGGTGTCGGTATACATCATTGATTCGATGTCAGTAAACATCAGCCACTTGTTAACCATCGGTAAATGGTTTGGTCGTTTAAGATTCCCCAGCAGATTCACTATCCATAAATATCGAGTGTTTCATTTTCGCCATCGGTAAATGGTTTCGTTTCATAAATGTATCCTTTCTTTGGTGTCGGTAAACATCATTGTTCGATGTCGGTAAACATCGAGTTCCTCCCCAGTCATCGGTAAATGTCTGGTCTTGTTTCACTTGTAAACATCATTGGTTCGATGTCGGTAAACATCGAGTTCCTCCCCAGTCATCGGTAAATGTCTGGTCTTGTTTCACATCACTGTTCGATGTCGGTAAACATCGAGTTCCTTCCCAGTCATCGGTAAATGTTTGGTCCTGTTTCATTTATAAACATCTTTTTCCTCCCTAGTGAAGCCGCCATCGGTAAATGGCCTTGCTTTCTTTGATATCGATAAATATCAAATCTGTTTTGAAACCACCATTGGTAAATGGCCTTGCTTTCTTTGATATCGGTAAATATCAAATCTGTTTTGAAGCCGCCATCGGTAAATGGCCTTGCTTTCTTTGATATCGGTAAATATCAAATTTGTTTTGAAGCCGCCATCGGTAAATGGCCTTGCTTTCTTTGATATCGGTAAATATCAAATTTGTTTTGAAGCCGCCATCGGTAAATGGCCTTGCTTTCTTTGATATCGGTAAATATCAAATTTGTTTTGAAGTCGCCATCGGTAAATGGCCTTGCTTTCTTTGACGTCGGTAAATATCAAATTTGTTTTGAAGCCGCCAACGGTAAATGGCCCCGCTTTCCTTGATTCGTCACCTACAAAGTGCAAATTCTCCTGTTCTTTTGGTATTCAATCCCTATTTACCTTGAAAGTCTGATAGCCGCTGCTTTCATCCATTCTGGTTCACAATTGATTGAATAGGGGCAGCTGTAGCACCTCAAGTTTGCCCTCCTCATTCATGCATTCATTTTAGGTCATTTAACATTTAATATTGTATTTTATCATGTCAATCAGAATTAGCTCCAAGAGTTTGTCGTCCAAGAAGCTTGGATATCATCCAAGTCACTTTGTGGGTTCTATATGAAGGATCAGTCAACACAAGGGAGATTGCGCATCAACTAGAGGTTTTCTTTAAAGGATCAAGCTTAATGGGCTCAGTACAGTTCAAAATTCAACTATGAAGCCAAAAGTCAACTGTTGGTCAACTGAAGGTGAAATGGCCAGGGAATGACATGAGTTACTTCCAACATGTTCAAATAGGATCTATTCGTCATTCAAAACGTTAATCTTGAAGGAGCAAAAGATTGTTCATGAGCTGTCATGCTCGCTAGGCGAGCAGAATGGGTCGCTTAGCGAGTCCCAAGAAAAGCCACCAGAATCATCTGCGCTCAGAGGAATTTCCTGAACTGTCATGCTCGCTAGGCGAAGCCCACGCGTTTTGAAAAAAAAAACGAAAAAAAAACGAAAAATTAATAAATAAATAAATAAATAAATAAATAAATAAATAATAAAAAAATATAATAGAAAAATCTTGGACTTGGACCTCATTTTGAGCCCACAAAGCCACGAAAATCAAGTTATAAATCCTGAAATTTCAGTAAAGGAAAAGGAGGAGGAGAATTGGTGAAAGCTGAAAACACTCTGAGGTTTCCTTGGAACAAAACCCTAGAGAGATTCTAACTAATTCAGAGCAACCTCCAGAGACTGAAGGGAACTCATCTGCAAAGAACCAATTCCATCTCATATAAACCCTAAGATTGTTCTGCAAAGCCAACGGTGCAATTCAATTTCAATCGATCTCTCCAATCAGTAGGTATGTCATGTCTTGATGTGTGGATCCTTGCCCCTGACTTTGAGTTTTGATACCCTTTTGATGCATTTGTTTGACAAGGGGTTTAGGCCTCCTGTCCTTGGTTGCTTTTTGTGAGCTTTTTTTGTGAATTTTAATGGCATGATTCATGTGGTTATATTTTGATTCTGGTTTGGTGTAACTCTTGATTGCACCCCGTCTTGTTATTCTAACCTGTTTGTTGAGTTTTTTTGTGAAGCTCACATGACTCTTGAAGAGATAGCTTGCTTGGTATTCCACTTTATTTGTGGGATACCATTTAGAGATTTATTCCGATTACCTGTACTGACTCGCTTTCTTTGATGGTGCTAGCTTGAGAGATCTCTGGGTTTCTTGTTTATTTAATTATTGTTGCTTCAGATCTTTATCCGTGTGGTAGATCTCTTGATCCCCTTATTTTTCCCGCATTTTACCGCTTTCTTAGCTGGAAGACCTCGATAGGAGGAAATGTTTTTGTGTGTTTACTTTTGTGCCCAAAGACCTCCCAGAAGAGGCACCAGTGTTGAAGACCTCCATGAAGAGGCAATTGACGAATAAAAGGGATTAGTAGTCAATCACCCGTTATTCAGTGCGTCGTTCTTTAAGATCACACTACGTGTCGATGCTTCAGAACAAAAGCCCAAGATCTTTTGTCCGGTCAGTCAGTGGAGAGGGTTCCACCTTTCTGAATCCCCACTTTTTATCGTGAGCTCACCCTGTCCAGGGTTAAGAGCTATGAGGTCTTATCCTCATTACCCACTTGATTTGCTCACCTTAACGTTCAATGTCAGTGGTTCAGAGCCCATTTGATTACCTTTCCATGGCTTGTTTGTCGAGGTTGATATGACCCCTCTTGACTAAAGCCCTACCCACGTATGTTTGAGCCCCCTTGTTGGCGTGTCTACTTTATGCATGTTTGTTTTGTATGGTGTGATCGTCTCCCCATAGGATTGCTAGGCTTCGTATAGTCTCTCGTTCGCATGTCAATTAAGGTAGCACGGTTCCTTCGTCTAGGACTTCCTTTTTGCATGAGCATTCCTAAAACACAAACAAACTCATTGCTTTTTCTTCTCCTAAGAACACGTTAACTCCTTCTACTACAGGCGACTAATTCTCCAAAGGTCGAGCATCCGGTAGATTGCGTAGTAACGTCGTTCATCTAAAAAACACAAAACAAACAAAAATAGGTTAGCCGAGCTACGGTGCTCTGATTCTCAATCCTTCTTGAGATACGTATGCAACAGGGTCGGGCCTGTGCGAGCAATAACTCTTTCTTTTCCCTACTTTGATTTTCTCTCTTTCGCATCGCATATAGGACTTTTTATACACACACTTTAGACATAAATAGCAATCGTGGATCCTGTGGAGTACCACCAACGTGAAAGGGTGCGATAACCTTCCCTTCACGTAACCGACCCCCTTACTCAATTTTCTTTGGTTCGAGACTTTGTTTTATCCGTTCCCTCTTGGTTATGCAGTACTACCTTTCCCTCCTCTTGGGATAAAAGTACATAGCTGGCGACTCTACTCTTTTTCCTCGCCACCTCTTTTCACGTTTGTACTTGGATTCGGGAAATCCGGGGAGCGACACCTCCTTCTGCTCCCTATTATGACTTTTTGTCCCCTGTGGAGTCAGAATCCCTGAGTTGAAATATACCTTTTAGGTCTTCCTCAGACGTTTTGGATGTTTGATATCTCTCACCCTTATACCGGTCTTAGATATTCATTCTCCCGGAGCATGTTTTTCCCTCACCCTGATGCTGGTGGGATCACATGATCTCTTTTTGAGCTTATTACCCAGTAACCGGCAATACCTCATTTGTTATTTCCTCAGCTGAGTCCTTAGTGGACATCCCCACCTGAGTCCGGATTTTTATCCGAGGTATCCGTTACGGATAAATTTGCTGTATTGGCATATTCCCCAATACGTGCATCTTCGAGTCAGCTCGAGTCTTTCCATTGATTTATTTCATTGATTCTCTCCGTGTCTCTCAGCAAGTTTCAAGTCGTGACCTGCTCACGCGTTTTCATCCCTTTACTCCCTGGTAGAGTCTCTGCCCCATAGAATGATTTATTCATAGGAATTGTTGATTTCCTCCTGATCTTTGCCTTTGTGGACGCATATCCCCATAGAGTTTTACCATTTGCATGCATATATCTGCATCATAAGGTCTCTTAGGGACCAAAATTCGTCTCTTTGTTATTATTTAAGCCCATTCTACCTCGTCGAAACGAAGATTTTAACCTTCACTCCTCCGGCTAGAATGACCTTAAATAGGGGCATCTATAAGACCCCAATTTTGACCCTAAGATCCCTCATGGCATCATAACATTGCATTTGCAAAGCCTCAAGGATCATAAGCATCTTGGTTCCTTTTACCTTTGGGTAGGACCTCTTGTGAGTGGTTTGAGATCACAAAGCATGCTTGAATTGTATATCATTGCTTTTCTCATTTTTGTTTATTAACGAAAAGCACAAAAATATGTCACTAACATCTTTTGTTTGTAGCTTGAGCAATCACAAGGTCAAAAGCTTCTAGGAGATCATAAGTACAAAGGTATGGTCAAAAGAAGAGGAAAGCAAGCATGGTAATAGTTCCCAAAGCTCCCCTCCATCAAATGTGCTTCCCTAGCATCTTAATTCATCATTTTGATCAAAGCAAGTCAAAGGGTTTGAGGTTGGTTCCCCAAGGAAACCCTAATTCATCTGTGTACCACAATGCCTTGCTCCTGAAGCAACCTCAGCCCATGATCAAATACAATCAAGGGAAGTTCTTTAACTAATCATTTCATGCATATTTGAACTTATTTGAGTATCCTCAATCATCAATTCATCAAGATATGAGTCATGGACTTGAGAAGTTGATCAGTCAATTCATCTGATTATTTTGAAATGCACTAAGACCTAACTTTTTGTGTGTTGGTCAAATGGAGATGATCCCAAAATTAAAAATGTTCTTAAGGACAATATGAACAATTTTCATGTTCATCAAAAATTTATTTGAAGCTTGGAAGGTCATCTCCCATTCCAAGACATTATAGGTCATTTTGACTGAAACCCTAATTTTGGGTCAACTTCCCAAGGACATAACTCATTCATTTTGTATGCTTTTGAGGTGGGATCAAATGAATTGGAAAGCCTAAGATGTCTAATTCAAATGTTATGTTGAACAAAATTTCAAAATCTCAAAGGAAATACATGTGATAATGCAAAACATTATAGGTCACTTTGGACTAAATGCATTGAAAGGAAAAAAAGTCCAACTTCAAGTGCCCATAACTCTTTCATCAAAAATCCAAATGATGCAAAATTTAAGTCCATTTTGATTGTCTTGAAAAGATCTACAACTTTGATGTTGGAGGTTTTTTCATTTGAAGTTTGAATCATCAAAACAGAGGGGCTCGAACATTGGCCAAATTTAGAAACTTTGCCTTTACATGTTTTGCACCTTGCACTTTAAACTCCAATTTCACAAATTTCCACACTTCAAATGGATTTTTTCCCAACCTAACAATTGTTACTTACATCAAAACCTTTCCAACCATTACTCACATGCTCATGTTTGGATTTGGCAAATGGCATTTTCGAAGAGGAGACGTTTTAGGCATGATTATGCATAACATGTTGAAACTCATTATACAAGCTTGTGCATTGCCAATTCCACGACCATTTCAGCTCAGTTATGCTTCAGATTGCATTTGGCATTGAATTTGGGCCTTTTGAATGATCATGCAAGCCCATGCAATGAATATCCAATTCCATGCACACGGCTTTGATCACACTTACCTTGCCTTTCCATCTATAAATAAGAACCTCACTCCATTCAGATTTCATCCATGACTCAACCTGAAGTACTGCAGAAATCAAAACCAAGCCACACCTAAAGGAACTCTTTCAATTTTCTTCATTTTCTCATATCTGTAATTCAACTAAATCAGGTTGAATTTCTAGATTTTAAAGTTCCTAAACCTCTCTCTCACACTCCATTGATCTTCTGTTTGGCCAAAGGAAGCAAGGAAGCAAGCTCAAATCTCCATAATTCAAGGTTGTTCTTCAACTGGTTTTCTCTTCGAAACTCACCATTTATTGATCTATTTACTCGGATATTGTGTTGGCTGAACTCCTCTTCATAGAGGCAATTGTTTTGAGTAATTAATTGTTAAAATCCATGAAGTTCACATGAACACCACAGAATTTCCATCTCTGATTTGTCTCAATATAGAGATCTAGAGTGGATTTGAGTGGTATAGGGATGATGTATGGATCGTGTATTTTGGTTAAGCTTTTGAAACCTGCAATTTTGGCCGGAATCTTCATGCTCACCGGAGAAGACGGTGGCTCCGGTCACCGTCTCCTTTCCAGTTTGAATCTGGACCCTTGGATCTGATTTCCAGATCTAATCCTGGCCTTTGCTTCTTATGACTTTTAATAATTCATTGTGTTACGCGTGGACTTTGGCCTACCGTGGAAACGCGCTTCTGGACCATTAGATGTTGCCACGTCAATTAATGAGTTCCATCAGACGCTCCCTGTTTTTTTGAATTTTCTAATTTCTGTTTTAATTTCTTTTATTTCCATTATTTTCCAAAATTCATATCTTCTTCATTTTAAATCCAAAAAATATGGGACCAATTGCATTTTTCTCCAAATAATTTCTATTTTCTAATTTTGATTTTTAATATTTTTTATTTTGTCATTTGATATTTTTTGTGAATTTTATCTTTTCTGGTTATTTTTAATTCATTTTAAATAGTTTTTGATATTCAAAAAATATAAAAATATTTTTCTAACCTATTTGAATGATGATGAATCTATGAAAAATATTCTCATCAATTTTTTAATTGATTTGAGATTTATTTGAGATTTTAGTTCAATTAGGTTATTTTTATTCATTTTTAATTGATTAAAAATAGTTTCTGACTTTTAAAAATGTTGAAATTTTTTGTCAAACTTTGTTTGACCTTGTTAAACTTAGGATAATTCACTTGGACCTTTCAAGGTTGATTTGAAGTGATTTTGAAGTTTGACCTTTCTTTTATTTTTAATTCAAGTTTATTTTAATATTAAAAATGCCAAAAATATTTTGCTTATTGTCTGACCTCCAATCTTCATCTCATTTCTGATTTCTCATTGTTTGACTTTGACTTTCAATGTCATTTGGTCAACACACATGGATTGGTACATTTTATTTCACCTTATGCACTTTATTCTTTCCTTTTTTCCTTTTCCATTATTCATCTCTTTCTTCTTCTTCTTCTTTTTCTTTTTTTTGATCAATGAGTTGAAGGTTGATAAGTTAGCATTGATTAGGGAGACTTAACCTTCCTTGATTCAAATCTAATTCATCTTGATCAATTGATCAAGTGAATGGCTTTGCATTAAGGATATGTTGTTTCCTAAATTATGCAAAAGACTTAAACCAATACAAGATCAATTCTCTTCTTCTTTTTGGCATGGCAAGTTGTTGGAACTTGGTTCACTAATCAAGACTTCTAACTTATGTTGTTGCCTACATTATTATTGACCGGCCTCAGATAGTTGTGACTTCTACATAAGTCCAATTACGATTGCTTAACATAGCGCTAAATTTGCCTTATGACACACTAACTACTAACACTAACCATTAACAATTAACATTTACTTTTTGCTCTTTATTTTTAATGCAATTTACTATTCTTGCACATATTATCCATTTGATTTCCCCTTTGCTCACTTGAGCACATGTTTATGTTAATGCCATTTGCCTTTTGCTCACTTGAGCACATAATTGTGTATATACTATTGTGTTTGTGTTTTATTTTGATTGTTGTGAACCAAATGCAAAGAATTGGACAAAATGGACTTAGATCTTAGGACTTTACCTAAGCTAATGGAGTTTGAAGAGCAACTAGGCCTCATACCTTTAGAATGCTTAAATGTCAAAGAGCAACTAGGCCTCATGCCTTTAGAATGCTTAAAGCTTGAAGATGAACATTGAAAGGACCATATTCTAAACTCCCTCTTGTCCATTCTTTGATTTGTAAATAGAACCTTTTGATGTGTGTGTTCTTGGGCTAGGGACTCCATCTTGATTCAAACTTGAGGAACCATTACCATGAGCCTCTAAGAGAGAGAGATCCAAGATACATTGAGGAGTCTTTCCAAGAGTTCATTTGACTGTTGATTGCTTGAGTTTATGCTTATGAGATTGCTTATTCCAAAGGATGAGAGCTACTTGGATCATCAATATGATCTCAAGAGAGGAACTCTATTGTGGTTTTGTTTCTTATTCCTTACCTCTTACATGCTTAGGACTTTAGCCCTTCTTCTTCTTCTCTCCACTCTAACCCAAGCCAAAACTTTTGTGCAAACATCTAACACTTGTTTTCAACATTAGAAACCTAAGCCTTATGCTTTTGATTTTCAAACTTTCTTTTCATAACACTTATTTTGAATTGAATCTTTAAGTCAACTTTGACCATTTTGTATATACTTCTAATTGGTAAATATAACCCATTCAAATGTCTTTTTGTGGTTTCAATGGCCACTTTCTAATCAAAACTTTTTCATACCCTTTAGCTATTAGGTTTGAGTTATCTTTGTGGTAGATGTAATACTCACCTATATCCTTAGTGATGGACAATGAGTCTTCCATGCTTATTATAGGGTTAACCCCTCACTAGCATGTTGAAGCTATCCTCACATGGTGGATTTGTGGTTTTAGGTTGAGTTTTCTCCCTTTGATAACAAAAGACCTTAAGGCTTTTGGATCAATCAATTCACCCACTCATTGTTTTTGAGATTTTTACCCCGAATTACGAGGTTTTGATCCTAATCTTTTTTAAGATGGTACGTAGGCAATGGGTTTATCCATCCAAACACAAAAATGTAAATAACTTGTATATTCTCTTCTCATCTCTTCAATCATGTTTGCACAAACAAATTTTCACAAAACAACAACCTTACCACAAGTATGAAAAGGGCTCCCTAGGAGTACCTAGGATGTTTTGGGTGCCTAACACCTTCCTATTGCATAACCAACCCCCTTACCCAGATCCATGACTCTCTTTTACTAGTTTTTGATTCCATAAAACTTTTAGGTTTTTGTTCGCTTTCTAACCATTCCTTTGGATAAATAGAAGTGCGGTGGCGACTCGACTTGTATGATTTACCTTGGATTTAGTCAATATCTCTAATCGTAACGAATACCCCGCTACAATCGCGTAACAACTGTTATCAAGTCTACATCTGAACATACTCTTCACTACGTCCTAAATAGGCCAAGTTGGGTTAAATATTCTATGGTCCTCAACTTCTCGGACCCCAAATCAGAGAAAGGAATGCATATCCACAAATAACTTGTGTGACATCGGTAACTCCAAAAGGATCTCCACTGAGTAGATGGATCTTAAGCCAACTTGTTAAGGACTACTACACATAAGTCGAACATGACTGTACCATCCTCCTATCTTAATTGCACTCAAGTTCGGGTTTAAATTTATCTCACCACTCAGAGATCACCAAGCATAAAAAGCAAATTATATCACACAAACAAATATACAAACATCAAATATACAAATATATACACAGATAAAAAAGTAGGCTAAACCCACTAAGGACTACTCCCCAGCAGAGTCTCCATTTAATTTCTATAGCGGTAAATTCATGACCATTAAGGTATGAATGAACTTAACATCAATAAAACCAGATTCGCCACCGCGCTTTTATTGTTTCCAAAGGAAAAGGGAAAAGTACAAAGAAAATCCAAAGATAAGAAGTTTTCAACTCAAAACTAATAAAAGGCTAGAGATTACAGGTAAGGGGGTTGGTTACACAGAGGGAAGGTGTTAGCACCCAAAGTGTCCTAGGTACTCCTAGGGAGCCCTTTTTATGTGTGTAAGTGTATTTGGTATAAAAGAAGATTGAGAAAAATAGAGTATGGATGTGAGAAAAAAATTCATTGATTATATTTTTGTGTTTTACAAGTCCTTTGGACTTGTGCCTCCGTACCAACGTAAAAATGAGGGATTAAAACCTCGTAGTTCGTGGTAACAATTTCAATGTGAGTGAATTGCTTTTAACAAAATTTAAGTGAAAAGAGTCACAAAGGACCCAAAAGTTTGAATAAGTTTAATTATTTTTGTCTTTTGAAATTTTAAGTCAATATGATTAGATTTATTTACAAATTTCATTTAAGAAAAAGTTTGAAAATTTATTGGCATAAGGCCAAAGTTTCTAATTTGAAACATGTCTAAGTTTGAAATCAGAAGCAAAGAATTTTTTTGAAAAGGAGGAGAGATTTTGAAATTTAAAAAGTGAGAGAAGATGAAGAGGTTATCCTAAGCACAAATTAAAAGTTAAGAGTTGAAAAAATCTGACCAATGGGATGCAATCCAATAGACAAGAATGTCATATAGAAAACTCATTTTCCCTTTGGACTTTGAATCAAGAAATTATCCACAAGCAATTAGCAATATGAAGATCAAGGCATCAAATAAAGATGATCACATCCAATCAAGCAAATCCATTGCTAGCATTATTCTTTTCCTTCTCATGTATCAAATGAAATACTCTTTGAGCAGCCCAAAATAAGACATTAGACACAAGATCAAAATAACAGTTGGCATCAAGACAATGTAACAGATGAACTCAAATAACTCCCAAGACTTGCATCAGATGAAGGCTCAAATCACAATAACTTGGTTTCTGAATGTTGGCACTGGCCAAGTCCTTTTGCATATGGAATGTTGTCTAATCCTAGGTCCAAAAGTTCAGATCAAACTCAACAGTCCACACAACATTTTTTAGGGATTTTTGTTGTTTATTAAGTATTTTATGGTCCTAAGACCACAAACACAAACAAGATACACAAACAAATATATACAATCACAATATATGGCTCAAATAATCAAAGTGAAAATGGCATAAACATAAACAAGTTAATGAAATGGAAATGGCAATGAATGGTAAATGATTTGAAATTAAATTGCATAAAGTAAATAACTTGAAAGTAAAGCAAAGTTAATAATAGTTAGTATTAGTCAAAGTCAATTAGATGTTAGTTTGTTTTGCTTTTTAATTGATTAAGTCATTCTTTGGAGGACACTTAACCCTCTATTCACAAGCATGGATCCTTGAACCAAGACATCTTCCATAGGAAGTAAAAAATGCCAAGTTTCCACATAATACCATGAAAGGGGGGAGACTTACAATCCCACTTACTAGAATGCTATGCCTTTAGGGTAAAAATATAGCTATATGTTAAGTAATCATAATTGGACTTATGTAGAAGTCACAACTATCTGAGGTCGGCAATAAAAATTTAGGTGTTAATGCATGTTAGAGCTTTGGTATAATGAACCAAGCTCCTAAAATATACCACACACTAAAAGAAAAGATCAAAAGGGATGAACCTATCTCATTCATACTTGTATTGGTTCATCTGACACAAAGTCATTGATGGATCAATTAGGCTTAGGATATTAAGACTTCATTGGTAAATGAAAGGAATGGGAAAGAAATGGGATGAATATGAAAGGGGATGGGATATAAGAGAAACAAAAATTGGTCATGGGAGGAATTTTATCAAATTAAAATCATCCATTCATTTTGAGAGATGAAATGTCCATTTCATCAATCCCCTAAATCTAATTATTTTAATCCAATAAAAGTCAAATCAACCTTGACCAAGGCCCAAACAAATAGTCAAACATCACAAGACCAAGGCAATAACTCAACATAATTTTTACACAATTAATCAATTAAAAATCTAATTAAAAATGAATTAAATTTCATTTTAAATTGGCCAAAACCTAAAACCTCTTCAAAACACCAAATAAATGGCCAAGAGATTTATCCTAGGTCAATGAAGGTCAAAGGATCTTAGACAAAAAAATTCATGATTTTTGAAATGTCAAAAGTATTTTTAAACAATTAAAAATATGCACAAAAACAATTAATTCATGAAAAATACCAAAATTAATCCAAAGAATAATTTTAATTCAGAAAATGAAAGAGGAAAATATTTAAAGATTTTTGGTGAAAGTCCATATTTTTTGGATTAAAATTGAAATTAATATGAATTAATAAAAATAAATGGATTAAATGAAAAATCAGAAAATTAAAAGAAATTCAAAAAAACAAGGGCCATCAGATCTTCCTCATTAATTGAGGTGGCAGATCTGATGGCCACGCGCATCATGTCCATGGTGTTCCAAAGTCAGCGTGTTGCAACATTGGTAATCAAAACCAAATGCCAAAATTAAAACAATTTAAACAAATATGATGGTTGAGAGGTGTGACAAAACACCACCGGAGCTAGGGCTCCGGTCTTCTTCTCCGATGGACCTCATCGGACTGGTCCACCATCAACTATCACTAAAATAAAAAACAAGGACATGGATTCAAAGAAAAAATGCTCAGGAGCTCGAATCTGGCTTCAATTTTCTCCAATTCCAAGTATATAGAAAGATACAAGGATTTGAAATTTGAGGATCATGAACTGAGTTACTTCGATTTGACCTCAAAGCAACTCAATTTGTTGCCTACATTGGTAGGACTTCAGACAACGAAAAATCACAAAGAATGGTGAAGAATTGAGAGAGAATCGAAGAGATGAAGTTTCTAAAAAATCACCTTCGAGTTGCTTCAAATTCACTTTATCTTGATCTGGATTTGCTTGCTTTCTCTTCCTCTTGCTTGCAGAAGCCAATTGAGATGAAAAGGAAAGTGAATTTCTGGAGTTTGAACTTCCAAACAGGAGATGAAGTTCAAGCTCGATTTCAAGAGAAATCTTCAGAAATTCTATGGAATTGAGGGTTTGGATTGCTTTGGAAAAGCTTGGGCAAGGTGTTGCTGGAGTTATGATCACAATGCACTCCTAGTTATAGCCAATGCAATTGATTTCCACACACTTTCTTTCAAATGTTCAAAAATAGAAAGTTTCTTCATGACCTAGCATGGGCATGCACAAAGCCTAAACAATCATTTGCAAATGTCCAAAATTGTACATAGGTCATGCTGAAAGTGTTGCATTCAGCCATGCAAAGTTGGAATGAGTTTGATCATGAGATTATTCCAAATGGTAGCACACATTGCACCCATGCGCAACTCCTTCAATTTTGATCCAAATGAGATGATCTTGGACTTTTTGGAAAGGTGAGATCAAGGGGAACAACTTTCATATCGAACATTTTTCCATTGGAAGCTTGTATCATGATGAATTTTGAGGTGGAAGTTTGGAAAATCAAACATATTTGAAATTTTTCAAAGTACCAAGTCATATGTTCACTTCTTCCATCTTGAATAAATATTGTTATGGACTTCAAATGGAACAACTTCCTTCATCAAAGTTGTATCTATTTCAAACCTATTAAATGTGGGCACAAATTTTTACCCCATTTGGATTTGGCATAAAGGAGTTATGTATTTTAGAAGTTGGGGAAAATCACTTGTTCAATGGTAATGACCCAAAATGACCTATAATGTTTCCTCTTGGAACATGTATTTGCAAAAGTTGAATATAAATTCCTCCAAACATAGAAGTTGAATTAGACATCTTGAATTTTATAATGGAATTTTAATGGATTTCATATCATAATAATTGAGAAAGTTATGATCTTGGGAAGTTGACCTCTTAACTAGGGTTCAAGCAAAATGACCTATAATCTTTCATCATAAAAAATGACTTTCCAAGCAAAACTAGCTCTTGAATTCAACATGAAAGTTGTTTGGAATGCCATTTTGAGTAATTTTGATCTTGGAATCATTTTCATTAGACAAACATTGTAGGATATAGGGTCTAGGGACCCCTAGTTTTGACCAGTTGACTTTCTCTGGTCAACCACCATGAATCATCTTGCTAGCTTGACATTCTCTTGATTTTTGGGACTCATGGAGGATCATATATGTGTAGGATGATGTAATATTAGGTATCACTAGAAATATTTGATCACATGTTGAAGAAACTTGTTGAGGAAGTCACACAAGATACCCAAATGAGTTAGGGCTTCCAAGGCAAACAAGCTTCAAACTCTTGATGAATTCTTGATCAAAATGATATGTGAAGACCATGGGGATCCATATATGATGTCTAGAGCCATTGTGAATCATTTCTATATTTGTCTCCTTGCATTGAGGGTCTCAAACCCTAGATATATGGGTTTGATGTTGCATAGGTGAGCACACACACTACCTACAAAAGAGTTAAACTATACATAGACATATTTTTTGCATTTTGGTTAGTAAATAATGAAAAATAAAGTATGATACAATCAAATGTGCTTGGTGATCTCTCCCAATGCAAACCCAATGAATGAGGGATATGGAGGATGCCAAGGTGTGATCCCAAGGTCAATGCATATGATGAGATAGCATGAGGGATCTTAGGGTCAAAATTGGGGTCTTACACATACTAAGGCCTCTGAGTCTCCCTGCCTTTGTAGGGGGAACATGCACACCTATAATTTTTTATCATTACACACATGATATACATGTATCATTTACATTGTCTGGTAAATTACACAACTTCTTAATAATATATTTATTTTTCATTTTAGTCACAATTTATAAAATAATTATTCAATCAATTTAAATCACTCTCTAGGATTTAGGAATTGGTTAGACTGTTATCAAATATTTTAATCATACAAGATGAAGTTGCTCTCGAAAAAAGAAATATTCTAAAAAATATTGTTGGCAAACATTATTATCCTTCTTATTTCTTGTTCCTCCCATCATGTATAAATTTTTTTTCCTGAAACAATCACTACTCCACTGATTAACAACATCATCAATAGGAATAAACCCAAAGTCACTAAATCATTTGTTGAGGAGGTTTATAATGTATGTAACATCCCATTGAGTTAGCTACGGGTTCCTTGTGTCAAGGGCAATGGAATAGCAATCTCCATCCATGAAGAAAAATACCATCTAGGTCTGGAAGCTTGCAAACATAATCTTGATGGAAGAATCATCTAGCCTAAGGGTTCCACTTCCCTAACAATTGTTAATTTGCACACCAAGCTATTAGAACCTTGGACCTCAATTGGAAAAAAGGGTATAACATCAATTGGAAAGAGTTTCTTTGAGTTTTCCTTTTCTTGATTAGAAGACATAAGATGGGTTAGGTCGGTTAGCTGAAACATTTCCACTATCTTACATTCCTACCTATGAACAAGAATTTCTCAAAACTAACATCTATGAGAATGCTCCACCCAAATCTTCATTTGATGAAGCATGGACAAAAGCATAATCAAAGATAGTAGCGAGTCTTTACTCTATGAAACAGGTTATCATTGAATGTGCCAATTCTGCTGAGAGTGATGCATTATGGCAACAATATGGCACCTGGACTGCTCATTACACCAAGTTCCTCAAAGAACTCTCTTATGATATGGTTCTTAATAACTTTCAAGATATATTATCTTCAGTTATGGTTCCTCTTCTATAAGTCAAGAAAATTGTTGCTGAATCAAAAGCTAGATCTTAGATTATGAGGTTACCTGCACCTGAGCCAGTCATGCATATTGAGAACTTCTCATCATCTTCTAGACGTGAGATTGGAACCTCTTATGATGTGGCATTGCCTTTTGTATCGTTGATATCTTTTGTGCCAACATCATCATCTAAGTCATCAGCTGTCTCTACCATTATCACGACTCTAGATGAGATTAAACAAGGCAATGAAGTGGTAATGGCAAGGTTAGATCGACAAGATGAGATGTTCAGAGCTCAAGTTCAGACCAATCACAAATATTGAGGATTTGTTGTGCACCATTTTAAACAGATTACCACTAGAACCTTAATTTGTTTTAATTTCTTTTGGTTTTTGAACTCTTCTATCTTTATCAATCTAAAATTATTTTATTCTTCAATTTTATCTATTCTTTTTTATTGATTAAAAAGTGGGAGAAATTAAATGATTTTGTTTCATTTTTATTCCAAGATAAATCTCAAACATGTTATAGTTATTGAATAAATTATATGTCTATCAGAGCTAATTTAAAAATTAAAAAATTTCTAAGTCTTAATCTCATGGGAAAATTGCAAACCTCTCTCTGTGAGCCTAAGCTAAGAAATTTTTTTGAAGTCTAAAAGCTAAGGGGGAGCTTACAAACCTAACTCAGTTTTTTAGCTGATTATTTGTGTTGTTAAGTCAAAATTGTTCATCAAAATTATAATATTTGTCATCATAAGAAAAAAAGGAGATTGTTGGAACAAGTTTGGTTCTACATCTACTATCCTTGAGTTTTTATGAGAATAAAGTGTACAATGATAATTTTGTACTTTAATAATTTGTTGAATGTGTAAAATCTAAACAAGTAAAGAGCTTAATCAAGCAGACTCCGAACAAGCTAGAAACTGAGTAAAGCAGAATCTGAACAAGTCAGAAGTCATACAAAGCTAAGTCTAAACAAGCCAGATCCTCAACAGAGCAAATTTTGAACAAGCAAGATGTTTAACAAAAGCTGATCAAACTAGACTCTGGACAAAGAGAGACTCTGGATAAAGAGACTATGGACTCTAGATAAGAGAGACTATGGACTTTGGACATCAACATACTCTAATAAGTGATAATATGAAGAAAATTTGAACTTAAAGTCAACTCTGGATACACCAGTCAACACTTATGAACTAAACAACCCAGATGCACTACGCCAAAAACTGGAATAGACAGCGCACCTTAGAGGGCGCTTTATTACAAAAGCGCTCTCTAAAGTGAAGCGAAAAAAAAAGGAGCAATAGACAGCGCACTTTAGAGGGCGCTTTTGTAATAAAGCGCCCTCTAAGGTGAAGCGAAAAAATAAGGAGGAGATAGAGGGACAACAATACATGGCGCTTTTTTAGAAAGCGCCCTCTAAGGTTACCCTTAGATGGCGCTTTTAGAAAAGCGCTGTTATAAGTCCATGTGCATTTCCAGTTTATAAAGTGCTTCTGGAAAGCCTTAGAGAGCGCTTTCATAAGCGCCCTCTTAGGCCCCCTTTAGAGGGCGCTTTTTTTCCACAAGCGCCCTCTAAGGTCCCCTTTAGTAAACATTAAAATTATAACATACTGCGCGTTTTGTTATTTCACTCTCTGTTATTTTCGTTCTTTTTCACGTTAGGGTTCTCAGTGCTACGATTTTCGCTACTTCTAAGGCGTTCTCCTTCCACTTCTGTTAGATCTACGACGTTTCCTCCTTCTACCAATCAAAGGTACACGATGCAGCTTATGAGTGTATTTATTCTAGCATACATTATTACTTGCACTATTGCTTTGTTTTAGCTTTGCCCCATTTTAGTTTTATGTTATTGTTGTCTATGCTACGTTTGTTTCGACCTGTAAAGTTTCAATATTCATAGTCATTTAAATAGTTTGGGTTTATTAGGCAATTGACGGTTGGTTTTTAAATTGCTGAATTTGATATCGCTATGAATCACATTCAAAGACTGTTGTTAGGGTTCGGTTATGGTTGCATTATAGAGACATTAGAAACCTTTGATTTCGCGGCTTAGATTGTAGTTTAACAACATTTTGTAAAACCCTAAAATAGTTTCAAATTTTTGACTATTCAGGCAGCAATATCTAAAACACCTTCTACCAATAAAAGGTACACTATGCAGCTTATGAGTGTATTTATTCTAGCATACATAGCGTAGCTAGTAACTTAAGAAGTTTAGGTATGGATGTTATTTGATAGAGTAAATGGAGACATGAATGCTCTGCACAGAGACTAACTCAATAAAGCGAAATTGTTTTGTCTCATCCCATTTTTGGTTTCTCTTCTGAAATTGTTTTTTGTTTATTCTAATTAGTAATGGATAATACATGGATGTCTTCCAATCGATTGTCGAGAGAGTACGAGAATGGGGTATCAAAATTCGTTAAGTTTGTCGTTGCGCACGCCGAAGATGCCAGTAGAATGATATGTCTTTGCTTGGGTTGTTGTTATGGGAAACAGGTTGACGCAGTTCAATTGACATCGCATCTAATGAGGCATGGAATTGATCGAAGTTATACATGTTGGAATTTGCATGGTGAGAAAAGTAACGAGAATGTTGAACCGGGGGATAGTACGACCTATGCCTCAAACTATAGTGGCGCAGATACATACGATTGTGATCGAGTTGAAGAGATTGCAGAAGCACTTGAAGGAGATCTTAAGGATTGTCCCGAAATGTTTGAGAGGTTGGTAAGTGATGCAGAGAAACCTTTGTATGATGGTTGCACTAAATTCACAAGATTGTCTGCGGTATTAAAGTTGTACAACTTAAAGGCGGGCAATGGATGGTCGGATAAAAGTTTCACAGAGTTATTAGCCCTTTTGAAAGATATGCTTCCTGAGGATAATGTTCTTCCCAATCGAACATATGAGACCAAAAAGATGTTGTGCTCTATTGGCATGAGCTATGATAAGATACATGCATGTCCAAACGATTGCGTTTTGTTTCGAAATGAGTATGCATCGTTAAATGAGTGTCCTAAATGCGGTGTCTCGCGATATAAGAACAAGTTGTCTCCAGCAAAAGTCTTGTGGTATTTTCCTGTTATTCCGAGATTTAGACGCATGTTTCGTAGTGAAACCGATTCAAGACACTTGACCTGGCATGCAGATGAAAGAATTATAGATGGAAAGTATCGACATCCGGCAGATTCACCACAGTGGTTGAAAATTGATAATGATTATCCTGAATTTGGAGAAGAATCAAGAAACCTTCGCTTGGCATTATCTACTGATGGAATGAACCCACACGGTATCCAGAGTATCTCACACAGTACATGGCCTGTGATTATTATGATTTATAACCTACCTCCATGGCTATGTATGAAGCGTAAGTACATGATGTTGTCTATGTTGATTTCTGGACCTAAACAACCAGGGAATGGCATAGACGTGTACTTGAAGCCCTTAATCGAAGATTTAAAGATTTTGTGGGAGACCGGTGTGGAGGTTTATGATGGATATAGGAAAGAAAGTTTCAACTTGAGGGCGATGTTGTTTGGCACAATTAATGATTTTCCAGCATACGGAAATCTATCAGGGTATAGCATAAAAGGTCAATGTGCGTGTCCTATTTGTGAAGATAAAACAGATTGGAAGCGCTTGGAGTTTGGTCAGAAGAATGTCTTTCTCGGTCATCGGAGATTCTTAAATTCAAATCATCACTACCGTGGATGGAGAAAGGCGTTCAATGGAGAGACAGAACAAGGCAGAGCTCCACCTATATTGACGGGTGATCAAATTTTTGAAAAGGTGAAAGATTTGGATACTCAGTTTGGCAAGCCTTTTGCCCACACACTTGTCAAAAGTGGGTGGAAGAAGAGGTCAGTTTTTTTTGAATTGCCGTATTGGAAGTCCTTGTATGTGAGACATTTTCTTGATGTTATGCATATTGAAAAAAATGTATTTAAAAGTGTTATTGGCACGTTACTCAATATACAAGGAAAGTCTAAGGATGACCTTAAGGTAAGAAAGGACTTGATAGCAATGGGAATAAGAACTGAATTAGGACCCTTGAAGAAAGGAAAACGAACATATCTACCGCCTGCTGCTTATACTCTATCTAGAAAGGAGAAAAAAACATTGTGTAAGTTTCTAAGTGAAGTTAAAGTTCCAGAAGGGTACTCTTCAGATATTAGAAGACTTTTGTCTATGAAAGACCTCAAGTTAAAGAGTTTAATGACCCATGATTTCCATGTTATAATGGAACATTTTCTCCCAATAGGTATACGTTCTATTCTTCCAGAAAAAGTAAGAAGCTCTATAACTAAGTTGTGTTCTTTCTTCAAGTCAATTTGCAGTAAGGTGATCGATCCTGCGATCTTACCAATGTTGCAAAAAGAAATCGTTATTACTTTGTGTGAGCTTGAAATGTTTTTTCCTCCATCATTTTTTGACATAATGGTACATCTAGTTGTTCATCTTGTGAAAGAGACACAATTGTGTGGACCAACTTATATGAGATGGATGTACCCTGTTGAACGTTATATGAAAATATTAAAAGGGTACGTGAAGAACCGAAGTCGACCAGAAGGTTGTATGGTTGAAAGATACATTGTTGAAGAAGCGATTGAGTTTTGTACTGAATATTTGTCTAATGTTCAGTCAATCGGACTCCCCAAGTCTCAGCTTGTCGAAAAGAAAGAAGGAAAAAATCTAATTGGAAATAAAATCGTGGCAGTATCAAGGGTCGAACGGGATCAAGTGCATTTGTATGTTCTGCACAATGAGAATGAGGTTGAGCCGTATGTTGAAATTTACAAGGATGTTCTCCGAGGTTTAAATCCCAATAGAAATGAAAATTGGATAGTACGAGAGCACAATCGATGTTTTATACCTTGGTTTAAGGATCATATTTATTCAAAGTATTATTCAAATCCCGCTTCAATAACAGAAAGGTTGAGATGCTTAGCATATGGTCCAAGTTTCCATGTTTTTCTTATAGCGCATACGCGATTAATGGATACACATTTTATACCAAAGAACAAGATGATAAAAGTACTATGCAGAATAGTGGTGTCACCGTGGTAGCTGAAGCAATGCACATATCAAGTGTGAAGGACTTAAACCCCAAATTTGCAAATCTGTCGTATTTTGGTGTTATCGAGCGCATTTGGGTGTTTGATTATGAGAAGTTTCAGATTCCTATATTTGGTTGCAAGTGGGTTGAAAATAATAACGGCATTCGAATGGATAAGTCAGGATTTTTGCAAGTGGATCTTAATAGGGTGGGATACAAAGATGAGTCTTTTATTCTAGCCTCTCAAGCTAGACAAGTGTTCTATGTCAATGATCCGAAAAGTACGAAATGGTCTATAGTTCTTTTTTCCAACAAAGTAATTGATGAAAACACTGGAGATCAATGTGATATTTATGTTGAGATTGAATCGTTTACCAGAAATGATCAAGATGAGAATATTATATCAAATGATTCATATATTAAAAATGATCATAATGAGGGTATTTGGATCAATCCAACCGTCCGTGTTGTTAAGAGACATGTAGAACATATTCCAACCAAGAAAAGAAAGAGAACTTAGTGAAAAAGGTACAGGTCAAATGATTTTAATTGTTTTCTTTATTACAGGTAAAATGGCTTTTATGATTTTAATTGTTTTTATATTTGTCATCTGATTTTAATTGTTTTCTTTATTACAGGTAAAATGGCTATTATGAAGTCAATCATTCGTGCAAGGGGCAAGGGATACTTGAAAGTATCAATTGATATTTGTTTAGATGGAGATGTTCCATTGTCGTCAAGCCTCATTCGCGTAGATGATGATGCTGGATATTTGAAAGTATCCCTCTACGACAATGGAACATGTCCATCTAAACAAATATCAATTCTATCTTCAAAAGATAAGGGACCAAAAATATAAGGGGATTACGCAGCAAATCGAGTCAGTTGCATAAAAAAAAAAGGTATAAACACAATTATATGATATTTATGCATAGAAAATGTTAATTCTTGATCTTATACTTCACCTAACTAATTTTATGATATTTTAGGTTCATTCTATTGATATTGAACAAAAAGAGGTTGTTGCTAAGAAGACTGCGGCTAGCAAAAAAAACATACATCTCAGAGATGCTTTTGCTACTAAGTTTTATTTCTTTTTAAGTTATGAATTGGTTGTATATTTAGAATCTTTAGAAGTTAAATGATTATATATCAGTCGATTGTTGTATATGTATGGATTGTTGTATATAAGGTTTGTTGAATGCAATGTGTGAAAAAGGGCTTCAAATTATACAGTTTTGGGTGACTGCTTCAATATACAGGTTGTCTAAATTAAATAAATAAAAAAATATAGCGCTTTTTAAAAAAAAAATTTAAATAACCACCCACTTTAGAGGGCGCTTTCCAAAATAAGCGCCCTCTAAACCCTTTAAATTTCAACTTTAGAGGGCGCTTTCCAGTAAAAGCGCCCTCTAAACCCTTAAAAGTTTCCACTTTAGAGGGCGCTTTCCAGTAAAAGCGCCCTCTAAACCCTTAAAAGTTTCCACTTTAGAGGGCGCTTTCTTTAAAAAGCGCCCTCTAAAGTGGTCCTTAAAGGGCTTAAAGAGCCACTTTAGAGAGCGCTTTCACCAGGAAAAAAAGCGTTGTCTTTACCTATGCCAGCGCCAGATTAGAGGGCGCTTTAAAGCGCTGTTATAGGCCAAAAAAAGCGCCCTCTTTTCCCTTATTTGGCGTAGTGATGGTCTCTGATACATTCAAGTCTCATTTTTACTAGACTCTGAAGTCTACTCTCAAGGCTTTGAACTCTGAACATACTTCAAATCTCTCATATACGAAGTCAATATTTTAGTGAAAAAGAAAGAATGAATATTCTAAGTGTACAATACAAGTTAAGCTGCGAAATTAAAAAGAATGTACTGCAAATGGCTATACAAGATTTTCTCTCCACTACCCACGATTTACGGCTGAACCTCATACCAACTATTACAGTTGTGAATGTGAAGGAATTTCTAATTCTATCCTCCAATGGTCTTATTCTTTACCTATATAAAGAGGACAACGTAATTGTGAAAGAAGAACTTTTGAACAAGCTTTTTGAAGAACTTGAAAAAACTCTAAGCTAAAATAATTTTAATAAAGAGAAAATCAACTTCAAGAAAGAGAAAATAGAGAAAAACACTTATCACTTTATTTCAAATATTCTTAAGTGTAAAGTATGATTATCACTTATGTATCTGCTTATTTAGAAGCAACTTTGTAAACATAAATCTTGTATTTAATAGTTGTACTTAAGGGATCAATTATAGTCAGAATATTTAAGAAGCCATTAACGGATAGTCTCTGAGATTGTTATCAGTTTGATTATTGGATTAAATCTTGTTGAAAAGGAAAAACCACTCTGACGAATAGACTGGACTAAACTCATTAACAATGAACCAAAATAAAAATATTTTGTTCCTTTTATCATTGTTGTTATTGTTTTGGGGATGAACAAAAACTATCATATTTAAAATCCATTTCAATCCCCTCCTTCTTGTGTTTCCTGAACCTTCAAATTGTATATCAATCAAGTCCATTAATAATATTCTCAAAAGACATGCTGAGTGTTTAAGCCAAGTTTGCAACACTTCTAAATCAATCAGACTCCGAACAAGCTAGAAACTGAGTAAAGCAGAATCTGAACAAGTCAGAAGTCATACAAAGCTAAGTCTAAACAAGCCAGATCCTCAACAGAGCAAATTCTGAACAAGCAAGATGTTTAACAAAAGCTGATCAAACTAGACCCTGGACTAAGAGAGACTCTGGATAAAGAGACTATGGACTCTAGATAAGAGAGACTATGGACTTTGGACATCAACATACTCTAATAAGTGATAATATGAAGAAAATTTGAACTTAAAGTCAACTCTGGATACACCAGTCAACACTTATGAACTAAACAACCCAGATGCACTACGCCAAAAACTGGAATAGACAGCGCACCTTAGAGGGCGCTTTATTACAAAAGCGCTCTCTAAAGTGAAGCGAAAAAACAAGGAGCAATAGACAGCGCACTTTAGAGGGCGCTTTTGTAATAAAGCGCCCTCTAAGGTGAAGCGAAAAAATAAGGAGGAGATAGAGGGACAACAATACATGGCGCTTTTTTAGAAAGCGCCCTCTAAGGTTACCCTTAGATGGCGCTTTTAGAAAAGCGTTGTTATAAGTCCATGTGCATTTCCAGTTTATAAAGCGCTTCTGGAAAGCCTTAGAGAGCGCTTTCATAAGCGCCCTCTTAGGCCCCCTTTAGAGGGCGCTTTTTTTCCACAAGCGCCCTCTAAGGTCCCCTTTAGTAAACATTAAAATTATAACATATTGCGCGTTTTGTTATTTCACTCTCTGTTATTTTTCGTTCTTTTTCACGTTAGGGTTCTCAGTGCTACGATTTTCGCTACTTCTAAGGCGTTCTCCTTCCACCTCTGTTAGATCTACGACGTTTCCTCCTTCTACCAATCAAAGGTACACGATGCAGCTTATGAGTGTATTTATTCTAGCATACATTATTACTTGCACTATTGCTTTGTTTTAGCTTTGCCCCATTTTAGTTTTATGTTATTGTTGTCTATGCTACGTTTGTTTCGACCTGTAAAGTTTCAATATTCATAGCCATTTAAATAGTTTGGGTTTATTAGGCAATTGACGGTTGGTTTTTAAATTGCTGAATTTGATATCGCTATGAATCACATTCAAAGACTGTTGTTAGGGTTCGGTTATGGTTGCATTATAGAGACATTAGAAACCTTTGATTTCGCGGCTTAGATTGTAGTTTAACAACATTTTGTAAAACCCTAAAATAGTTTCAAATTTTTGACTATTCAGGCAGCAATATCTAAAACACCTTCTACCAATCAAAGGTACACTATGCAGCTTATGAGTGTATTTATTCTAGCATACATAGCGTAGCTAGTAACTTAAGAAGTTTAGGTATGGATGTTATTTGATAGAGTAAATGGAGACATGAATGCCCTGCACAGAGACTAACTCAATAAAGCGAAATTGTTTTGTCTCATCCCATTTTTGGTTTCTCTTCTGAAATTGTTTTTTGTTTATTCTAATTAGTAATGGATAATACATGGATGTCTTCCAATCGATTGTCGAAAGAGTACGAGAATGGGGTATCAAAATTCGTTAAGTTTGTCGTTGCACACGCCGAAGACCCCAGTAGAATGATATGTCCTTGCTTGGGTTGTTGTTATGGGAAACAGGTTGACGCAGTTCAATTGACATCACATCTAATGAGGCATGGAATTGATCGAAGTTATACATGTTGGAATTTGCATGGTGAGAAAAGTAACGAGAATGTTGGACCGGGGGATAGTACGACCTATGCCTCAAACTATAGTGGCGCAGATACATACGATTGTGATCGAGTTGAAGAGATTGCAGAAGCACTTGAAGGAGATCTTAAGGATTGTCCCGAAATGTTTGAGAGGTTGGTAAGTGATGCAGAGAAACCTTTGTATGATGGTTGCACTAAATTCACAAGATTGTCTGCGGTATTAAAGTTGTACAACTTAAAGGCGGGCAATGGATGGTCGGATAAAAGTTTCACAGAGTTATTAGCCCTTTTGAAAGATATGCTTCCTGAGGATAATGTTCTTCCCAATCGAACATATGAGACCAAAAAGATGTTGTGCTCTATTGGCATGAGCTATGATAAGATACATGCATGTCCAAACGATTGCGTTTTGTTTCGAAATGAGTATGCATCGTTAAATGAGTGTCCTAAATGCGGTGTCTCGCGATATAAGAACAAGTTGTCTCCAGCAAAAGTCTTGTGGTATTTTCCTGTTATTCCGAGATTTAGACGCATGTTTCGTAGTGAAACCGATTCAAGACACTTGACCTGGCATGCAGATGAAAGAATTATAGATGGAAAGTATCGACATCCGGCAGATTCACCACAGTGGTTGAAAATTGATAATGATTATCCTGAATTTGGAGAAGAATCAAGAAACCTTCGCTTGGCATTATCTACTGATGGAATGAACCCACACGGTATCCAGAGTATCTCACACAGTACATGGCCTGTGATTATTATGATTTATAACCTACCTCCATGGCTATGTATGAAGCGTAAGTACATGATGTTGTCTATGTTGATTTCTGGACCTAAACAACCAGGGAATGGCATAGACGTGTACTTGAAGCCCTTAATCGAAGATTTAAAGATTTTGTGGGAGACCGGTGTGGAGGTTTATGATGGATATAGGAAAGAAAGTTTCAACTTGAGGGCGATGTTGTTTGGCACAATTAATGATTTTCCAGCATACGGAAATCTATCAGGGTATAGCATAAAAGGTCAATGTGCGTGTCCTATTTGTGAAGATAAAACAGATTGGAAGCGCTTGGAGTTTGGTCAGAAGAATGTCTTTCTCGGTCATCGGAGATTCTTAAATTTAAATCATCACTACCGTGGATGGAGAAAGGCGTTCAATGGAGAGACAGAACAAGGCAGAGCTCCACCTATATTGACGGGTGATCAAATTTTTGAAAAGGTGAAAGATTTGGATACTCAGTTTGGCAAGCCTTTTGCCCACACACTTGTCAAAAGTGGGTGGAAGAAGAGGTCAGTTTTTTTGAATTGCCGTATTGGAAGTCCTTGTATGTGAGACATTTTCTTGATGTTATGCATATTGAAAAAAATGTATTTAAAAGTGTTATTGGCACGTTACTCAATATACAAGGAAAGTCTAAGGATGACCTTAAGGTAAGAAAGGACTTGATAGCAATGGGAATAAGAACTGAATTAGGACCCTTGAAGAAAGGAAAACGAACATATCTACCGCCTGCTGCTTATACTCTATCTAGAAAGGAGAAAAAAACATTGTGTAAGTTTCTAAGTGAAGTTAAAGTTCCAGAAGGGTACTCTTCAGATATTAGAAGACTTTTGTCTATGAAAGACCTCAAGTTAAAGAGTTTAATGACCCATGATTTCCATGTTATAATGGAACATTTTCTCCCAATAGGTATACGTTCTATTCTTCCAGAAAAAGTAAGAAGCTCTATAACTAAGTTGTGTTCTTTCTTCAAGTCAATTTGCAGTAAGGTGATCGATCCTGCGATCTTACCAATGTTGCAAAAAGAAATCGTTATTACTTTGTGTGAGCTTGAAATGTTTTTTCCTCCATCATTTTTTGACATAATGGTACATCTAGTTGTTCATCTTGTGAAAGAGACACAATTGTGTGGACCAACTTATATGAGATGGATGTACCCTGTTGAACGTTATATGAAAATATTAAAAGGGTACGTGAAGAACCGAAGTCGACCAGAAGGTTGTATGGTTGAAAGATACATTGTTGAAGAAGCGATTGAGTTTTGTACTGAATATTTGTCTAATGTTCAGTCAATCGGACTCCCCAAGTCTCAGCTTGTCGAAAAGAAAGAAGGAAAAAATCTAATTGGAAATAAAATCGTGGCAGTATCAAGGGTCGAACGGGATCAAGTGCATTTGTATGTTCTGCACAATGAGAATGAGGTTGAGCCGTATGTTGAAATTTACAAGGATGTTCTCCGAGGTTTAAATCCCAATAGAAATGAAAATTGGATAGTACGAGAGCACAATCGATGTTTTATACCTTGGTTTAAGGATCATATTTATTCAAAGTATTATTCAAATCCCGCTTCAATAACAGAAAGGTTGAGATGCTTAGCATATGGTCCAAGTTTCCATGTTTTTCTTATAGCGCATACGCGATTAATGGATACACATTTTATACCAAAGAACAAGATGATAAAAGTACTATGCAGAATAGTGGTGTCACCGTGGTAGCTGAAGCAATGCACATATCAAGTGTGAAGGACTTAAACCCCAAATTTGCAAATCTGTCGTATTTTGGTGTTATCGAGCGCATTTGGGTGTTTGATTATGAGAAGTTTCAGATTCCTATATTTGGTTGCAAGTGGGTTGAAAATAATAACGGCATTCGAATGGATAAGTCAGGATTTTTGCAAGTGGATCTTAATAGGGTGGGATACAAAGATGAGTCTTTTATTCTAGCCTCTCAAGCTAGACAAGTGTTCTATGTCAATGATCCGAAAAGTACGAAATGGTCTATAGTTCTTTTTTCCAACAAAGTAATTGATGAAAACACTGGAGATCAATGTGATATTTATGTTGAGATTGAATCGTTTACCAGAAATGATCAAGATGAGAATATTATATCAAATGATTCATATATTAAAAATGATCATAATGAGGGTATTTGGATCAATCCAACCGTCCGTGTTGTTAAGAGACATGTAGAACATATTCCAACCAAGAAAAGAAAGAGAACTTAGTGAAAAAGGTACAGGTCAAATGATTTTAATTGTTTTCTTTATTACAGGTAAAATGGCTTTTATGATTTTAATTGTTTTTATATTTGTCATCTGATTTTAATTGTTTTCTTTATTACAGGTAAAATGGCTATTATGAAGTCAATCATTCGTGCAAGGGGCAAGGGATACTTGAAAGTATCAATTGATATTTGTTTAGATGGAGATGTTCCATTGTCGTCAAGCCTCATTCGCGTAGATGATGATGCTGGATATTTAAAAGTATCCCTCTACGACAATGGAACATGTCCATCTAAACAAATATCAATTCTATCTTCAAAAGATAAGGGACCAAAAATATAAGGGGATTACGCAGCAAATCGAGTCAGTTGCATCAAAAAAAAAGGTATAAACACAATTATATGATATTTATGCATAGAAAATGTTAATTCTTGATCTTATACTTCACCTAACTAATTTTATGATATTTTAGGTTCATGCTATTGATATTGAACAAAAAGAGGTTGTTGCTAAGAAGATTGCGGCTAGCAAAAAAAACATACATCTCAGAGATGCTTTTGCTACTAAGTTTTATTTCTTTTTAAGTTATGAATTGGTTGTATATTTAGAATCTTTAGAAGTTAAATGATTATATATCAGTCGATTGTTGTATATGTATGGATTGTTGTATATAAGGTTTGTTGAATGCAATGTGTGAAAAAGGGCTTCAAATTATACAGTTTTGGGTGTACTGCTTCAATATACAGGTTGTCTAAATTAAATAATAAAAAAATATAGCGCTTTTTTAAAAAAAAATTTAAATAACCACCCACTTTAGAGGGCGCTTTCCAAAATAAGCGCCCTCTAAACCCTTTAAATTTCCACTTTAGAGGGCGCTTTCCAATAAAAGCGCCCTCTAAACCCTTAAAAGTTTCCACTTTAGAGGGCGCTTTCCAGTAAAAGCGCCCTCTAAACCCTTAAAAGTTTCCACTTTAGAGGGCGCTTTCTTTAAAAAGCGCCCTCTAAAAAGCGCCCTCTAAAGTGGCCCTTAAAGGGCTTAAAGAGCCACTTTAGAGAGCGCTTTCACCAGGAAAAAAAGCGCTGTCTTTACCTATTCCAGCGCCAGATTAGAGGGCGCTTTAAAGCGCTGTTATAGGCCAAAAAAAGCGCCCTCTTTTCCCTTATTTGGCGTAGTGATGGTCTCTGATACATTCAAGTCTCATTTTTACTAGACTCTGAAGTCTACTCTCAAGGCTTTGAACTCTGAACATACTTCAAATCTCTCATATACGAAGTCAATATTTAGTGAAAAAGAAAGAATGAATATTCTAAGTGTACAATACAAGTTAAGCTGCGAAATTAAAAAGAATGTACTACAAATGGCTATACAAGATTTTCTCTCCACTACCCACGATTTACGGCTGAACCTTATACCAACTATTACAGTTGTGAATGTGAAGGAATTTCTAATTCTATCCTCCAATGGTCTTATTCTTTACCTATATAAAGAGGACAACGTAATTGTGAAAGAAGAACTCTTGAACAAGCTTTTTGAAGAACTTGAAAAAACTCTAAGCTAAAATAATTTCAATAAAGAGAAAATCAACTTCAAGAAAGAGAAAATAGAGAAAAACACTTATCACTTTATTTCAAATATTCTTAAGTGTAAAGTATGATTATCACTTATGTATCTGCTTATTTAGAAGCAATTTTGTAAACATAAATCTTGTATTTAATAGTTGTACTTAAGGGATCAATTATAGTCAGAATATTTAAAAAGCCATTAACGGATAGTCTCTGAGATTGTTATCAGTTTGATTATTGGATTAAATCTTGTTGAAAAGGAAAAACCACTCTGACGAATAGACTGGACTAAACTCATTAACAATGAACCAAAATAAAAATATTTTGTTGTTTTTATCATTGTTGTTATTGTTTTGGGGATGAACAAAAACTATCATATTTAAAATCCATTTCAATCCCCTCCTTCTTGTGTTTCCTGAACCTTCAAATTGTATATCAATCAAGTCCATTAATAATATTCTCAAAAGACATGCTGAGTGTTTAAGCCAAGTTTGCAACACTTCTAAATCAATCATGTTTGTTGGAGCTATGAGCCAAGACATGCACAAATTTCTGACTGAGATCCTTAGATTCAACATGGCTCATCCAACTTATATCTACCTTGGTGTTCCAATTTTTAGGGGCAAAACTAAAGCTAAATACTTCCAATTCATTGTAGACAAGATCAAACTTAATCTTCCAATTGGAAGGCTTCCCTTTTATCAATGGCAAGTAAACTTTATCTAGTGAAATTTGTTGCCCATAGCATGATTCATCACTCCATTCAAATTAATGAATGGCCTGTCAGTTCCTTGAAGACTATTGAGAGTTAGATTATAAATTTCCTTTAGAGTGGTGATGTGGATAAAGAAAATTGGTCATTATGGCCTGGCATTAGTGTTACAAACTAACCACTGAGTGAGGGTTCCTTAGATTCAACATGGCTCATCCACCTTATATCTACCTTGGTGTTCCAATTTTTAGGGGCAAAACTAAAGCTAAATACTTCCAATTCATTGTAGACAAGATCAAACTTAATCTTCCAATTGGAAGGCTTCCCTTTTATCAATGGCAAGTAAACTTTATCTAGTGAAATTTGTTGCCCATAGCATGATTCATCACTCCATTCAAATTAATGAATGGCCTGTCAGTTCCTTGAAGACTATTGAGAGTTAGATTATAAATTTCCTTTAGAGTGGTGATGTGGATAAAGAAAATTGGTCATTATGGTCTGGCATTAGTGTTACAAACTAACCACTGAGTGAGGGTTCCTTAGATTCAACATGGCTCATCCACCTTATATCTACCTTGGTGTTCCAATTTTTAGGGGCAAAACTAAAGCTAAATACTTCCAATTCATTGTAGACAAGATCAAACTTAATCTTCCAATTGGAAGGCTTCCCTTTTATCAATGGCAAGTAAACTTTATCTAGTGAAATTTGTTGCCCATAGCATGATTCATCACTCCATTCAAATTAATGAATGGCCTATCAGTTCCTTGAAGACTATTCACTACGCCAAAAACTGGAATAGACAGCGCCCCTTAGAGGGCGCTTTATTACAAAAGCGCACTCTAAAGTGAAGAGAAAAAATAAGGAGCATACTATTGGAATAGACAGCGCACTTTAGAGGGCGCTTTTGTAACAAAGCGCACTCTAAAGTGAAGCGAAAAAATAATGAGGAAATGGAGGGACACCAATAGAGGACGCTTTATTGAAAGCGCCCTCTAAGGGTAACCTTAGAGGGCGCTTTTTAAAAAGCGCTCTCTATGTCCATGTACATTTCCAGTTTATAAGGCGCTTTTGGAAAGCCTTAGAGAGAGCTTTTAGAAGCGCCCTCTTAGGCCCCCTTTAGAGGGCGCTTTTGTAACAAAGCGCCCTCTAAAGTGAAGCCAAAAAAAAAATAATGAGGAAATGGAGGGACAACAATAGAGGGTGCTTTAGTGAAAGCGCCCTCTAAGGTTACCCTTAGAGGGCGCTTTTAAAAAAGCGCTCTCTAAGTCCATGTACATTTCCAGTTTAGAAGGCGCTTTTGGAAAGCCTTAGAGAGAGCTTTCAGAAGCGCCCTCTAAGGTCCCCTTTAGTAAACATTAAAATTATAACATATACTGCATGTCTCTTTATTTTCCCTCTCTATAAGCTATTTCGTTTACGTAACTGGGTTTTCTCTCTACTGCGATTACTCTCTACTACGATTACTCTCGTCCTCCGTTCGTTCTCCCTCCCTCACCGTCATTGTCGCCGTCGCCTTTTTCTGCTGCTGCGTTCACGTTCACTGAGTTATCTGCGTCCACCGTCACTGTTCACTTTCTTCTCCATCGTTACCATCACCTTGAAGGTATTTCTCTTCTCCATCGTTACCGTTCACTTTCTTCATGTGTTTGATTAGGGCATTTTCTAAACTTAGTTTTACATTTTGTGCATTATGTTGATTAATGTTGTTTAGGGCAAACTGAGTTTTTATTTCTGATTGAAAACTGATATCATTTGAAGTGTGTTTGAGCTTGTGCTTGGAAGTTTGATGATTATGGATGCAAGTTTGTTCATGTTCCAAACACCATAAGTTTGCATTGGTCTTTTGCATGCAGTAGGTGTGTGTGAGTTTGTATTCAATAATGATAAAAAAAAAAAGAGTTTAGATTGTTGTAACATGAGAGAAATGGAAGGTATATGAATGTGTTCACGTATTGAATCATTGTCTTACTTGGGTCTTATTGAATCATTTCTATATTACAGATAAAATGGCTAACCAAGACGATACCCATGACGCGAATGGATCACGTAACAATGTTGAAAAAGAAATCAAACGAGGATTGACTGTTATGAAGTCAATCATTCGTGCAAGAGACAAGGGTGTAAAATTTGAAGTACATTGGAGTGCTGAAGACCAACTAATTGAGCCTAACGGTTCAATGTTGGCAAGTTACATTGGTTTCCTTGTTCGACAACATATTCCGATTACATGTGATAATTGGAGAAGTCCGGACTTGAAGGTTGGCAAAGAAAAAATATGGTCGGAGATACAGGTACTTACCATATATTGTTATATGTTTTTTTGTTGACTATTTGTTGACCATATATTGTTATAATATTACTTTATAATAACACACTCCATGTGTATGTTTTTTAGAGATCCTTTCACATCGATGAAAGCCGGCAAAAATATTGTATTCAATTGGCCGGAAAAAGACTCCGAGGATTTCGATCCTTTTTGTCCAACAAATTTCTCAAGGATGAGGAAGGAAAATTTGTTGAAGCAGAATACTGCTGCTGTACACGGTGAACACAGAAACACTCTGTTTTTTGTTGCATCAACTTTGCAGCCCTGTATTGTAGGCAGAATTTAGGACTTCTCAAAGTTGATTTCTTGTTGCTTTGTCGTTCATAAAATACACCACTAAATGCTCTGCGTTTAATTTTTAATTTTTTTTCATCAGGCTTGTGTCTCAATAGAGGATGAGTATCTACCTAAAGTTACTTTTGTAGTGGTCCAAAAGAGACATCACACCCGTCTCTTTCCTGTCAACCCCAAAGAGACCGATAGAAGTGGAAATATTATGCCAGGTTTTTTCAATATATTTCTCAACGCAGCTGGTATATATTATCATTTGAATTTATCACTTTTTGCTGATTTTGTTGTTCTAAATTGTCAAAGGAACCGTGGTAGACACCAGCATTTGTCACCCTAGGGAATTTGATTTTTACCTTAACAGCCATCCAGGAATTCAGGTAATATTAGCTATGTCATTTAACTTTATGCCATTGTTTACTATTTGTTGCTCAATCGCCTTTTGACAGTTCTGTGTTATTTGCATTTGGACGTGTTCTTTTTGCAGGGGACTAGTCGACCAACGCATTATCATGTGTTGTATGATGAAAATAAGTTCACTGCAGACCAGCTACAGAGTTTGACCAATAACTTGTGCTACATGTAATGATATGATTTGCTTTTTTAATCTTAATTAATGTTTTCTAAACTTGTACTGTTTTCATTTAATTTTAGAAGCCTTCTGATACTATTTTTTTCCATTCAGTTATGCGAGGTGTACTCGATCTGTCTCAATAGGTTTGTTACTCGATTCCCTTTGCTTGTTTTTGTTTTAGGCTATACAAAACTTTAGTTTAACAAAAATGTTATCTTGTATGCAGTTCCTCCTGCCTATTATGCACACTTGCTAGCTTTCGCGCTAGATACTACATAAGTGAAGTTGAAAATTCTGATTCTGGTTCTGCAAGTGGAAATAGGAGTGCCACCAACTTTGTGTCGACTCTGCCATCTATCTTGGAAAACGTCAAAGAAGTAATGTTTTACTGTTGATCTTGATTTGTCGTACAAGCTTCGAGGATAGATTTGGGAGTTAGGATATTCACCATGCCTTTTTTGGATATACTACTTATGCTGCCATCTGTTTTTTTGGTTGAGCCTTATTTTGTATGGATGTGCGATAGAACTACTAGACAGCTTTTGGATATACAGAACATGTTTGCCACCATGGGTGGATGAGCGTTATTTTGTTTAGTATTGGTTAGAACTACTAGACAGCTTTTGGATACAGTGGTCACTGGATGTTGGTTGCTATGGATCTTTCGAGACTAATAGTGTATTATCTCGATTCGTTATCGGGTGATTGGAGTAAATATCCGAGTATGAAGAAGACGGTTGACACGTAAGTGAAATTCCCCTAAATATTCGTGTGTATTTGTATATTTAATTATGTCTGTCAGATTGATCTCAATATACGTTTTTATTTTGTTAGGGCAATAATAAAATTTAGATCGAAAAAGAATTATCGTAATAGGAAGGACATTACCTGGGTCAGAGTTCAGGTATATATTAAGTATCTTATTTTTGCTTATAATAGTGTTTGTTTTTTTGTTTATAATAGTGTTTGTAAGAAATTAACTATATATATATTGTTTGTTTTTCTGTGTAGTGTCCTCAGCAAAATAATTCGGTCGATTGCGGATTTTTTGTATTGAGATTTATGAGAGATATCATTGCGTTGAATCGTATAGACATCCCAAAAATGGTATGGAATAATAACTTAGGGTTTATTTTAATATTATCGGATATTTCATCTAATTTGTTACTAAATCATGAATATGTTTTATTCTCTTAATTGTAGTACTTTGAGGAATACAAATCTTACTCAAGAGCTCATTTGGATGAAATGAAGGATGAATTGTGTCAATTCATTGTTGATCAAAGAATCATATAGCTAGGTTGTATATTGTTGTACATATATGTATGGAATGTTGTTGTTGTATGCTGTTGTTGTATATATGTTGTATATTGTTGTTGTACTTTTACTAAATCATGAATATGTTGTTGTATATTGTTGATCAAAGAATCATATATTAATGTTGTATATATGGAGGATTAATGTTGTATATAAATGGATTCATGTTGTATATATCAATGGATTAATGGTGTATAACATTGGATTAAAGGATGAAATCAATATGAATTTTACACTTTTGCAGCATGCGAACAGGTTACCAATTAAATATCCACTGTTTTTCAAACAATTTTTTTTAAAATAACTAACACTTTAGAGGGCGCTTTGTCCAGAAAGCGCCCTCTAAACACTTTACATTGACAACTTTAGAGGGCGCTTTTTCCTGAAATCGCCCTCTAAACACTTTACATTGACAACTTTAGAGGGCGCTTTTTCCTGAAAGCGCCCTATAAACACTTTACATTGACAACTTTAGAGGGCGCTTTTTCCAGAAAGCGCCCTCTAAGGTGTCCCTTTATGGACCACTCCAGAGGGCGCTTTTTTCTGAAAGCGCACTATAATGTGGCCACTTTAGACAGCGCTTTCTCCAGGAAAACAAAGAGCTGTCTTTACCTATGCCAGCGCCACTTTAGAGGGCGCTTAAAAGCGCTGTTATAGGCCAAAATAAGCGCCCTCTTTTCCCTTATTTGGCGTAGTGATTGAGAGTTAGATTATAAATTTCCTTTAGAGTGGTGATGTGGATAAAGAAAATTGGTCATTATGGCTTGGCATTAGTGTTACAAACTAACCACTGAGTGAGGGTTAGGCCTGACATCACTAATTATCCTCAATAAAGCATCTAATCTGAAATTGTGTTGGAATTTCTTAAATGACATGAGAAGTTGGTCCGTCCTTCTAAAAGCTAGAATGTTAAGGAATGGTAAACCAGTTAAGCATAACTTTCTTTCATCATTGTGGAATGGAATGATGGATCAATTTATAACGGTTCAAGAAAACTCCACTTGGTTAATTTGTAATGGTATGAAGGCCATTTCTAGCTTTATAACTGGTGTGGCACATCTCTTGTTTCTAAATACAACATTCTAACCTTTTTCACATTTATTTAATAAATTTGATTTTTTTTACTTATAATAATAATCGGATATTGTAATTCACATTTGTTCTCCATTGATGAAAACTTGTATTTTAGAGGCTTCTAATTCCCTTGTCAATGTAACTTGTCAATATGCTACACACACTAGTGTTAGAGTAACATGTCCATTTTGCATGTATGAGAGAAAAATGAGAAATTCCAAAAGAATAGGAAATCCATAGGTTTCAACAGGAACGCACAGCCAATCAATGATTGTGGTTCCCACATACTTTCGTAACAAAACATTTTGTTTTTGTATTCTTTCTATCATAAAGCATGAAAATGACTCGGTATATGATGACTACACTACAACTTAAATATTATTGTTCTTGTAATGTTGTTCATGCAACTTTAGTTTTTCTAGTAATAATTAGTTTATGTGTAATTTATTTCTTTTTTAGTATGTTAGTACTTATTTTCTTTATTGTATTTACAATTATGTCTAAGTAGTCTTATTTTTTGAGATTGCGGGGACTCCAAAAATAGAAACTCTAAAATCTCTTCTATTTCTTTTTGTTATGGGTACAAAGTCTTTAGTTTAATCTTAGGGAATTTCACTCTTGTAAATGCAAAATTAAATAATCTGTAATGAAGCCAAAAGAGAAAGAGATTTTAGAAGCAGCCTATGAGTCAGCAAAACAGAGGGAGGGCCCACAAAATATGCACGGAAAGGAAGTGGCTAACAAAAACGCGGAAATATTGGACATACGCACAGGAGCAAGGCCACGCAAACCGCACAGCATGTGGAGGGACTACGTGAAGGAATGAGTCAGTACAAATACTGCAGTAGTGAGGAATTTTAGGGTTTATGTGATGAGTAAAGTTATTATTCTTCTCCCTCAAACTTTCTTTTCACATCTGTATTTTTATTGTATGTCAACTGTTTGATTAAAGTCTTATAATATTATCCTCACTTTGCTTCCCATCTTTTCTGCCATATTTAGTACTGTTACATTGGTGCTTTCATTACACATGGCCGAACCCCAAAACAAAGAGCTGCAAGCTGAGATCAAGCGCACTAATGAGGAGATGCGGTTGTTTCAGACTGAAGTCCTTGAGCGTATGGAACGATTAGAAGCTAGTAACACATCAAAGTTTGATGATATCCACGCAGCGCTTGACATCCTCATTCAGCAGACACCGTCGAAGCATCGCCATGGTGCAGAACTCAACAACAGGCCTCCGTTTCAGGTGAGAAATGTCAAACTCGAATTTCCTCGTTTCGATGGCACTAACGTGCATGAGTGAATCTTTCGTGCTGAGCAATTTTTTGGTTATTACGATACCCCTGATCCTGATAGATTAACTATTGCATCTGTGCATCTGGATAAGGATGTGGTTCCTTGGTTTCAAATGTTACAACGTTCTAATCCGTTCCATTCTTGGTTAGATTTTACTCGTGTGTTAGAACTGGATTTTGGTCCATCCATCTATGAATGTCCCCGTGCTACCCTGTTTAAATTGACTCAAACTGGAACTGTTTCTGAGTATTATCTACAATTTACATCATTAGCTAATAGAGTTTATGGCCTAAGTAATGATGCCTTAATTGACTGTTTCATAAGTGGTCTCAATTCTGAGATCCGTCGTGACGTGTTAATTCACACACCCACCTCCATTATGAAAGCGGTATCTCTAGCCAAAGTCTATGAGGAAAAATACACTCAAACACACAAACCACAAAGAGCCAACCCATCCACATATATCAAACCACCCTTCAATTCATCCAAACTAGAAATTAACCAGAGAAACACGGCCCCCATCCTCAACACACCCCCCACCAGACCTATGAGTCATTTCCAACAGAATCCCAATATCAAACGCATTTCCCCTGCAGAGATGCAACTCAGACGGGACAAAGGACTTTGTTATTGGTGTGATGACAAATTTTCATTTACTCATAAATGCCCTAACAGACAACTTATGCTATTACATTATGATGATACTGAGGATGATCAACTCAGTGGGGATATCCTGAAACCATCTGATTTCAGCACAGACAGCATTCCCACCGTTGAGCCGGAGCACCATTTGTCATTAAATGCAATGAAAGGAGATTCTCATATGGGTGTGCTAAGATTTTCTGGGTTAATTGAGAACATTAAAGTGCAAGTGTTGATTGATGGTGGTAGTTCAGACAATTTTTTGCAGCCAAGAATCGCTAAGTTTCTGAAACTGCCCATAGAAACCGGTCCGGCATTCAGAGTTCTGGTTGGCAATGGGGAAATTATGAATGCAGAAGGGGTCATTTCAGACTTGTCAGTTAAGATACAGGGTCATGAACTGAAGGTTCCTGTGTTTTTGTTACCGGTGGCTGGGGCAGATATGATTTTGGGTGCATCGTGGCTAGCAACTCTAGGACCGCATGTGGCTGATTATGCTTCGCTCACACTGAAATTCTTTCTAAATGGAAAGTTTGTCACGCTAGAAGGAGAGAAAGTTCCCAGACCTTCAGTTGCTCAACTCAACCATTTGAAGAGGCTGCAGAACACTGATGCTATAGCAGAATGTTTCACCATTCAATGGCTCAAATCAAATGTTGTTGAGGACATGTTCAAGGAGCTACCTACTGATACCAAACCAGAGATTTCTAGGTTATTGCATACATACAAAGCGGTGTTTAACACACCAGTTGCGTTGCCACCGGATAGGTCACATAACCATCATATTCCATTAATGGAGGGCTCTAATCCTGTCAAAGTTAAACCATATCGATATCCTCATAGCCAAAAGACACAAATTGAACAAATGATCCATGAAATGCTGCATCAAGGTATCATACAACCAAGTACGAGCCCATTTTCTTCACCAATCATATTGGTGAAAAAGAAAGATGGTACATGGAGGTTTTGCACGGATTACAGGGCATTAAATACTATCACTGTCAAGGATTCCTTTCCCATTCCTACAGTAGACGAACTATTGGTTGAGCTATTCGGGGCTAAATATTTTTCAAAATTGGATCTCAGGTCTGGCTATCATCAAATATTGGTCCAACCCGAAGACAGGTATAAAACAGCTTTTCGAACACACCAAGGGCATTATGAATGGCTGGTCATGCCATTCGGACTGACCAACGCTCCAGCTACGTTTCAAAGCTTAATGAATCATATTTTTCACCATGCTTTGCGAAAATATGTTTTGATTTTCTTTGATGATATTCTCATATACAACCCTACTTGGCAAGCACATCTGGACCATTTAGATGCAGTTCTAAAAATACTTCAAGACAATGTTCTGTTTGTCAAGTTATCTAAGTGTTCATTTGGAGTTTCAGAAATTGAGTACTTGGGACATAGAGTTACAGGTCAAGGAGTTGCCATGGATAAAGATAAAATTCAAGCTGTACAGGATTGGCCAGTACCTAAGAACGTGAAGCAATTGAGGGGTTTTTTAGGTCTCACAGGTTATTATAGGAGATTTATAAAATCATATGCAAGAGTGGTTGCACCATTGACTGAATTACTTAAGAAGGAGAGTTTTGTGTGGAATGACCAAGCTGAGATGGCATTTCACCAGTTAAAACTTGCAATGATTTCTGGTCCAGTTTTGGCTTTGCCGAATTTCAATAAACCCTTCATTTTGGAAACAGATGCCTCATGGGTCGGAGTTGGTGCAGTGCTGCACCAAGATGGTCACCTCATTGCTTATTTTTCCAAGAAACTAGTTCCTCGCAATAAAAAGAAATCGGCTTATTTTCGAGAGATGCTTGCCATATCTGAAGCTATAGCCAAATTCAGACATTATTTAATGGGTCATAGGTTCATTATTCGAACCGATCAAAAGAGTTTGCGGAGTTTGATGGACCAATCCCTCTAGACACCCGAACAGCAGCAGTGGTTACATAAGTTTTTGGGTTACGATTTTGTTATAGAGTACAAGCCTGGCAAAGAGAATCTGGCAGCTGATGCTTTATCGAGGTTAATGACTTTGTCGTGGTCAGAGCCTGAGTGTCAATTCATTCAACAAGTAAAGGAAGTGTTGAAAAGTGATAACCACTGGAGTGACATCATACAAAAGTGTAGTAGCCAAGGTAATTCATATCTCCAATACACTTTCAGAGATGGACTGTTATATTGGAAGCAACGAATTGTGATTCCGCAACACACTGAATTGGTACAGCAAGTCTTATATGAATTACATACATCCCCACTGGGTGGTCATGCGGGTTTTACTAGAACTATGGCTAGAATAAAGTCCCAATTCTACTGGCCGGGTATGAAAAAGGATATCTATCACTATGTGCAAAGTTGTGGTGTGTGCTAACAAGCTAAAACTGCTAACACAGTACCGGCGGGGTTATTACAACCACTTCCAATACCATCACAAGTATGGGAAGACGTGGCTATGGATTTTATCACAGGACTTCCTTTATCCTTTGGGTTCACTACTATTTTGGTGGTCATAGATAGATTATCAAAGTATGCTCATTTCTTTCCTATGAAAACTGATTACTCTAGTAAGTCAGTGGCTGAAATTTTTATGCACAATATTGTCAAATTACATGGAATGCCTAAATCCATTGTATCTGATAGGGATAAAGTGTTTACAAGTTCCTTTTGGCAACATTTGTTCAAGCTACAAGGTACAAGTTTGGCAATGTCGTCGGCGTATCATCCCCAATCTGATGGGCAGTCTGAGGCGCTTAATAAGGCAGTAGAGCTATTTCTTAGGTGTTTCAACTTTCACAACCCTAAGTCATGGTACAAGGCATTATCATGGGCTGAATTCTGGTACAACACAGCCTTACAGACCAGCATTGGCATGACACCCTTCAAGGCTCTTTATGGGAGAGATCCGCCGGCTTTATTAAGGTATGAACCTCAAGCTACTGACCCTCCAGCACTCCAAGAGCAACTGATGGAGAGAGACAGAATTTTACAGTAGTTGAAAGCAAATTTAGAAAAGGCTCAGCAGTACATGAAGAAACAAGCGGACAAGCATAGAATGGATGTGACCTTTCAGGTGGGAGAGCTAGTGTTGGTGAAGCTCCAACCTTATCGGCAACAGTCGATGGCCTTGAGGAAGAATCAAAAGTTAGGCATGCGCTATTTTGGACCCTTTGAGATCATAGCTCGTGTGGGTTCCGTAGCTTACAAACTCAAACTTCCAGATCATGCTAAAATACACCCTGTTTTCCATGTGTCTCAGCTTAAACCATTCAAGGGAACTTTCCAAGAGCAATACTTGCCGTTACCTTTGACTATGTCAGACAGAGGACCAATTATAACTCCTATTAAAGTGTTGCAAGCTAGAACTGTTATCAAAGGCAAACAAACAATTCACCAAGTTTTAATTCAATGGGATCAGCATGATGTCGCAGATGCTTCTTGGGAAGAAATAACGGACTTGCAACAGAAGTTTCCCTCTTTCAACCTTGAGGACAAGGTTGCTTTTAATGGGGATGGTATTGTAATGAAGCCAAAAGAGAAAGAGATTTTAGAAGCAGCCTATGAGTCAGCAAAACAGAGGGAGGGCCCACAAAATATGCACGGAAAGGAAGTGGCTAACAATAACGCGGAAATATTGGACATACGCACAGGAGCAAGGCCACGCAAACCGCACAGCATGTGGAGGGACTACGTGAAGGAATGAGTCAGTACAAATACTGCAGTAGTGAGGAATTTTAGGGTTTATGTGATGAGTAAAATTATTATTCTTCTCCCTCAAACTTTCTTTTCACATCTAGATTTTTATTGTATGTCAACTGTTTGATTAAAGTCTTATAATATTATCCTCACTTTGCTTCCCATCTTTTCTGCCATATTTAGTAATGTTACATAATCTAAGATAATCGAATGAATGATTGAAATATGAAGATATAACACACATCTAAAGAATATTCTTATATGTCAATCATAATCTAAGATAATCGAATGAATGATTGAAATATGAAGATATAACACATATCTAAAGAATATTCTTATATGTCAATCATTAAAAATACTAATTATAGAATCATTTATTGATTTATAAAAATCTATAAAAAAATCTTTGTTTTGAAAATATTTAATTCTAAAAGTTTTATTTGTCATTTAAAAAATTATTAATTATATATATGAATTAACCATAGCGTGAATCTTTTTCTTATATATAAAGAGATAATTTTTATATAATTTAAACTTGAATAAATAATTTATAAAATGATTATAGTATTTTTTAGTAGGAATTGGGAATCCTCTACGCACAATTGAATAGATTAATCTCTTGAATTAAGCATGATTATAGTGGATGATAAATCTAAAGAGAATTTAATATTGTTGCATGCCTATGTAATGATTATAATGTTCGAATATATTATTCTTTATGTTTTATGCAATAATAATTTTTCTAATCATATTTCTTTGAATATTTCATGCTTTTTTTTCGTTTGTAAGTTTGTTAATGTAATAAAGTTTCTCAAATAATCTTATGAGCAATGCATTAATCTTATAAACCTGACATACATTTGTAGTAAATGCTTTGTCAATTTAAGATTTTTTTCATTTAATTTATCAAATTATCGGATAATTGCAATTGATTTTATTTAAACAATATGTTGTCGAAGTATTATGCTGATTTGATTCTAACTTACATAATATATAGTATGAAATTCTTCATGCGAGTTGTCGCCATTCTTTAGGAAGGCACAACTCGGTCGAATAATCACATATGTTTGATGATAATTTTTTTGGTGATTATAATTTATTTATCACGTGGATAAAATATTACTGAAAGGTGAATATTAATTGAAAAGATTTATAACTTCTATTTGATCATTTCATTTGCAAGTGTGCAAGTACCAGTTGCAGTTAATTTTTACAATCCAAGAATTGGGGAATAATGATGTCTTGATATCTTGTTTAAATCTTTTAATTTATAAAGAAAGATGTGTGTCTTTATAACAATATATTTACATGTTTAATTATATTGCGTGAGTGTATATTCCAACAAGTATTTACTGGGTTGAATTCACACATAAAATTATTAAACACGTGGTGGTTGTAAAATTAATTATTTATAAATATTAATTGTGCGTGTTTGATCATTGAAATTAAATACAACTAGCCATTGAAATTGTTTAAAGACTTAATATTAAGGGCACATTATGTATTTTGGTAAGTAAATTTTGCTACTTTTTGTTGTCTGCAATTTTATTTTATTTTAAAATAAATTATATTGATAAGGATCCAAAAACAATACAAAACACGGCAATCAAAAGATCCAGTCCTCCAAACAACAAACTAACAAAGGAAACAACCAAAGGTAACATGAGAGTCTCTAAAAATGGTCTAACTTTTCAGTTAGACCAGGATCTATACACCTAGGTATCAACGATACTATCACCAATATTAATACTATTATTTATGTCACCAAAACATCTAGCATTCATGTGGCGCCAACTTTCGTAGACCGTTTCAGTGAAAGTCTCTTTGAAGACGAGAGTCTCGCTATCTTTTCCTTTACAAGCAGATATGATCCAAGATAATTCTTCATGCCAAACCCTAGGTGATCGATGGATATGCTGCCCAATGCTCTTAGTAACAGTATAGTCGAAGAGAAAGTGTTGGATAGTTTCCTGTTGGTCACAATGCCCCCAACTATCATTGTCAATAATGTTGAATCGATGAAGTTTGTCCTTCGTTACCAATCTATCATGACATGCCAACTACAGAGTGAAGCAAGCTCTTGGTATAACATCATTATTGAAAAACAACTTTCTCCAATGGACCATTGGTTGGGTCTCTGTCAGACTGTGATATATGGGCCTCATTATAAACTTATCATCATGAACCACTTGTTGCCAAATCTGTTGCTGCATAATGTCTCTTTGCTTAAGGATTTCCTTAAGAATCCATGACCATGTGGTCCTTATGGAGACCGTTTCGATGATATTTCTCTTTATGTAGTAGTAATGCATCCATTTTATCCACAAACTATCTCTTTTACCATATAAGTTCCACAAGAGTTTGAAGATACAAATTTTATTCCACATCTTGATTGAAATAATGTTCAAACCCCCTTGAGATTTGACGGAGAAAACCTTGGTCCAAGCGATAGGAGACTTCCTAGTAATAACCTATTTACCACTCCAAAGGAAGGACCGACATATAGCTTCAATTTTATTGCAAACTTGTTTGGGGAGGGGATGAATTGCATCCAATTATTGGCTATGGAAAAAATAATACTCTTGATCAATTGGACTGTACCAGCAAAGCTGAGAAGTCTCGCACTCCAGTGTTTCACACTAGCCACAATTTTCTCAACCAAACTAAGGAAATGATAAACAAATAACATTTTATTCATTAAAGGGATGGCAAGGTACTTGAAGGGAAGAGGTCCTTCACTGAAATTTGTAAGATGAATATCATGTTTTGTCTGTTTGTCAACATTGCTACCATAATATTTGCATTTGTTCAAGTTGACAGATAATCCAATATATTTAGAGAAAACCTCGAAAGCTTCCTTGACCAAGGATATGGATTTGATGTCCCCTACAAAAAACAGTAATAAATCATCATCAAAGCTCAGATTTATTATGCTCAACTTCTCGCATTTGGAATGGAAATTGAAATTTGGAATGTGCTTATGTTTCTGTAAAACTCTATGGAGGTATTCCATGATGATGACAAAAATGAGGGGGATAGAGGATCATTCTGACGCAACCCTCTTTTGGCACCCATTAATCTAGAAAACTCACCATTAATTCTGAATTTGTAGGACATATTGGTGATAGTTAGCATAACCCAATTGATAATTTTTTTCTCGAAAACTATGCTCCTTTAAAATAGACTCCATAGCACTCCACTCAACCATATCACACGTTTTTTTGGAGACCCATCTGCAGCATGCAACTAGGCATACCCCCTTTGGTGGGGTATCCCTTGATCAACTCATAAGCAATTAAAATGCGGTCTTGAATATGTTGATTAGGGATAAAAGTAGCTTGATTTTTGTTGATGATGCTTCCAAGAACTTTACCAAGCCTAGTTATCATGATTTTGGAGATGAATTTTTTATATAGGGTTGTGCAACAAGAGATGGGTCTATAATCCTTTATGATTTTGGCAGAATTAGTTTTAGGGGTTAAGGTAACCAGAGTACTATTGAAAGGCTTATAAATATGCTCTTAAAAAAATAAATCTTGCATTGCACTAATGATGTCAGTCTTGGAAAAACTCCAAGTAACTTTGAATAATTTTGCACCATACCCATTAGTTCCAGGGGTTGTGAGGTCCTTGATACTTTTGAGAACTTTAAGAATCTCCTTCTCATCCACGGGAGAAGTAAAATATAGAGTTTGGTCCAAGGAGAATTGGTTGCCATTTCTCAGAGCTATAACATTGATTCCCATGTAACTTGTGAGCAGTTGATCCCATTAAGTTGCCATAGAAAGATATCACTTAATCCTCGATTTCAACATGAGTAGATAATTGATTTCCACTGTTGGTTTGTAAGTTCAACATTTGAGTTTTATTTTGTTTACTTTTCAAGATTTCATGGAAGTATGCATTGTTGCCATCACCATGATTCAGCCACTCAAGTTTAGATTTTTGCCTCAGAACCTATTCCTCAATATGGCTATAGTGAAGGTCTTCAGTTGTACAAGTCTTGGTTCTATCAATGAATTGATTGTTCAGTATTTCCTAAGAAAGGTTATGATGAGCCTCCATCAGATTACTTCTAGCTTTCTCTAATTGCCTATGCACCCCATTCACAGGTTGACTATATCGTTTAAGAATAGGTTGAAGTCTTTTAATTTTTCTCCCCAAAGTGGCCATAACATTCCCTTGTATTGGAAGGGTCTAATTTGCAACAACCACATCATTGAAACCCTCCATGGAAGTGACAATGTTCTAGAACTTGAAATGACTTCTGGAAGGCAGGCTTTGAGTTATAGGTTATAGAGAAAGGAAAGCATGATCCGAGACTGCTGGGTCTCTAATTTGCAAGGTTGTCTCAATGTTTTGTTATTGCCAAGTCACATTCCCTATGACTATATCAATATTGGAGTAAATGATTTTATTAGTTTGTTTGTTTGACCAAGTGTAATAATCACCAACACTCTCTTTTTCAAAAAGACTAGTTTTATCCATAATGTTTCCAAGGTCAATAAACTATTATTCATTAAAATCATTTCCACCAATTATGTTCTTAGTATTGAGGACATTGTTAAAATCCCCCATTAAAAGCCAATGGTGATGGACATGTTGTTGCAACTTCTCAATATCATTCCATAACAACTTTCTTTGAACCAATTTATTGGAGGCATAGATGGTTGTGCCCCAAGTGTTACCAGAACCACTTAGATAGGCAATAATGCAATGAATCATTTGGGAAGACCAGGTTATAAAGTCGATACTAACTTTATTGGGATCCCAAGCTAACCATTGTCTGACATTCACATGTTTGGTGTATTTATCAAAAAACTTCCAATTGGTTCCTAACTTTCTTCTAATTGCTTCAACATTATTCTGCTTAACTTTAGTTTCAGTCAAGATTGATATATCAGGTTTCATGCTATTGAGACGAGAGCGAATCTCATTGCATTTACCTGGGTTATTAAGCGCCTTGACATTCTAGGTTATAATCATGAACCTTTGTCAATGGTCCCTAGAGGATTATTACAAATCCTTAGGGTCTCAAAACCATTTTAACAAGGGATATTTGTTGGTGTTTTGGGATTGACCACAATTGCTACAACTTTACCTTTGCTTTTCCAAATTAACCTTCATTGCACTCAATGTGTTATCACTCTGAGATGCCTCTTCATGGATATTAGGGTCCTTAACTTGACTTGTTGATTCTTCTTTTTTATTTTGGTTGGCCTGTCCTTCTAGATCTTTGGCTTTCCACTATTCTGTTATTTTTTGCTTCTCCTTCATGTTGCATTGGTGACCAACCTGCTGACAGCTTTCCCAAAATTTCGGCCTCCACTCAAATTCAACCGGTTGGATAAATTTGGTTCCATCACTATTTTTGATAAATTTCGTCTTCAACAAGTATTATCGCATACAAAATCCTCAGATTGTTGGTAGTGTATTCATATGAAAATAGAGAATTACCCAGAGCACTTCCAATATTTCCTAGACTTTTAGAACCCTCGAGAGAAAGAGAGAAAGAGAGAGAGAGAGAGAGAGAGAGAGAGAGAGAGAGAGAGAGAGAGAGAGAGATTTGGAAATTTAACCTAAATGGGTATAGTCCTCAACATATCTCTCTTGTAGTTAAAACCAGGGCTCCGTTCCATCAGAATCATAGGCATGTAATGAATTGTGTAAGGGCCACGAGTTAGGATAATATCTCTATCCTTGAGTGAGTGAAATTTCAGCAAGAAATACCCTTCATCGTGATAAAGCCTATCAGGTAGTTTTATGAAATTCTAGAAACGGGTCATATAATTTTTCACAACATTCATACCTGGGTCTTGTTCAATAACATACATGATGAGAGAAGATTCCCAATATTTGACCTCTAATTCCACATCTGTTTCCTCAATTTCCATTTCTATTTCCCCCTCTATAATGCTTGGAGCAACAAATTCAATTTCCATTCCATTTTTGGAGACCATGTTTCCACTTATAAAATCCACCCAGTGTTTCTTAGGTGGATACTTCGCTTTAGTGGATATAACCTTCGTTTCGAGAGTGGGGTTCTCTATTAGGGTTTTGGAAATCAGATCCTCTTCAACACTATCCTCAGAAAGTTCATCCCTATCTATCCCTTTGTCATCATTCAAGTTTCTTTTTTCCGGTATAACCTCTTAAAATAGTGGATGGACCTCATGAGAGGACACCTTTTTCTTTGGCCTTTCTTTCCCTCGACCCATTGCAAGAAACTGAAAGACCGCTTGAATCTTTGATTTTGTCCCTAATCTGAGGATTACGAGTTTAAACCATAATTTATCGATTTTTAGCACCTTGTGATCTCAGATGGTGGTTGCATAAATGGTCGGAATCGTTTTTGCTTTCACCATATTTCGCCTTAACATGCACCATAAAACCGAGCTTGTTCTCTGCAAATTTGATTGTTATTTTTTCTGTTAAAAGTTCTAACATTTAGGATTAAAATGAGAAAGATGATAAAACTCACATTCTCTCACAAGTTAATGTCTCTAAAGTGATGAGAAAGTATAGAAATAGAATATGCTCGAACATTTTAAAGAATTTTGATCCTAAAGAGACAAAGAGAGAAAAGGAGAGAGAGATTTGGAAGTTTAACGTAAATGGGTATAGTACTCAACATATCTCTCTTGTAGTTAAAATCAGGGCTCCATTCCTTCAGAATCATAGGCATGTTGTGAATTGTGTAACGACCACGAGTTAGGATAATATCTCTATCCTTGAGTGAGTGAAATTTCAGCAAGAAATACGCCTCATTGTGATAAAGCATATCAGGTAGTTTTATGAAATTCTAGAAACGGGTCGTATAATTTTTCACAACATTCATACTTAGGTCTTGTCCAATAACATACATGATGAGAGCAGATTCCCAATATTTGACCTCTAATTCCACATTTTTTCCTCAATTTCCATTTTTATTTCCCCTTCTATAATGCTTGGAGCAACAAATTCAATTTCCATTCCATTTTTGGAGACCATGTTTCCACTTATAAAATCCACCCAATGTTTCTTAGGTGGATACTTCGCTTTAGTGGATATAACCTTCGTTTCGAGAGTCGGGTTCTCTACTAGGGCTTTGGAAATCAATTCCTCCTCAACATTATCCTCAGAAAGTTCATCCCTATCTATCCCTTGGTGATCATCCATGTTTCTTTTTTTCCGATATAACCTCTTAAAAAAGTGGTGGACCTTATGAGAGGACACCTTTTTCTTTGGCCTTTCTCTCCCTCGACCCATTGCAAGAAACTGAAAGACCGCTTGAATATTTGATTTTGTCCCTAATCTGAGGATTATGAGTTTAAACCAGAATTGATCGATTTTTAGCACCTTGGGATCTCAGATGGTTGTTGCATAAATGGTCGGAATCGTTTTTGCTTTCACCATAAATCGCCTTAACATGCACCATAAAGCCGAGATTGTTCTCTGCAAATTTGATTGTTATTTTTTCTGTTAAAAGTTCTAATATTTAGGATTAAAATGAGAAAGATGATAAAACTCACATTCTTTCACAAGTTAATGTCTTTAAAGTGATGAGAGAGTAGAAATAGAATATGCTCGAACATTTTAAAGAATTTTGAATCTAAAGAAAGAAAGAGAGAAAGAGAGAGAGAGAGATAGAGATAGAGAGAGATTTGGAAATTTAACCTAAATGGGTATAGTCCTTAACATATCTCTCTTGTAGTTAAAATCAGGGCTCCATTCCTTCAGAATCATAGGCATGTTGTGAATTGTGTAAGGGCCACGAGTTAGGATAATATCTCTATCATTGAGTGAGTGAAATTTTAGCAAGAAATACCCCTCATCGTGATAAAGCATACCAGGTAGTTTTATGAAATTCTAGAAATGGGTCAAAGAATTTTTCACAACATTCATACTTAGGTCTTGTCCAATAACATACATGATGAGAGAAGATTCCCAATATTTGACCTCTAATTCCACATCTGTTTCCTCAATTTCCATTTCTATTTCCCCTTCTATAATGCTTGGAGCAACAAATTCAATTTCCATTCCATTTTTCGAGACCATGTTTCCACTTATAAAATCCACCCAGTGTTTCTTAGGTGGATACTTTGCATTAGTTGATATAACCTTCTTTTCGAGAGTCGGGTTCTCTACTAGGGTTTTGGAAATAAATTCCTCTTCAACATTATCCTCAGAAAGTTCATTCCTATCTATCCCTTGGTCATCATCCAAGTTTCTTTTTTCCGGTATAACCTCTTAAAATAGTGGATGGACCTTATGAGAGGACACCTTTTTCTTTGGCCTTTCTCTCCCTCGACCCATTTCAAGAAACTGAAAGACCGCTTGAATCTTTGATTTTGTCCCTAATCTGAGGATTATGAGTTTAAACCATAATTGATCGATTTTTAGCACCTTGGGATCTCAGATGGTGGTTGCATAAATGGTCGGAATCATTTTTCTTTTCACCATAAATCGCCTTAACATGCACCATAAAGCAAAGATTGTTCTCTGCAAATTTGATTGTTATTTTTTCTGTTAAAAGTTCTAACATTTAGGATTAAAATGAGAAAGATGATAAAACTCACATTCTCTCACAAGTTAATGTCTCTAAAGTGATGAGAAAGTATAGAAATAGAATATGCTCGAACATTTTAAAGAATTTTGAACCTAAAGAGGAAAGAGGAAAAAAAGAGAGAGAGATTTGGAAATTTAACCTAAATGGGTATAGTCCTCAACATATCTCTCTTGTAGTTAAAATCAGGGCACCATTCCTTCAGAGTCATAGGCATGTTGTGAATTGTGTAAGGGCCACGAGTTAGGATAATATCTCTATCATTGAGTGAGTGAAATTTTAGCAAGAAATACGCCTCATCGTGATAAAGCATATCAGGTAGTTTTATGAAATTCTAGAAAAGGGTCATATAATTTTTCACAACATTCATACTTAGGTCTTGTCCAATAATAACATACATGATGAGAGAAGATTCCCAATATTTGACCTCTTATTCCACATCTGTTTCCTCAATTTCCATTTCTATTTCCCCTTCTATAATTTTTGGAGCAACAAATTCAATATCCATTCCATTTTTCGAGACCATGTTTCCACTTATAAAATCCACCCAATGTTTCTTAGGTGGATACTTCGCTTTAGTGGATATAACCTTCGTTTCGAGAGTCGGGTTCTCTACTAGGGTTTTAGAAATCAATTCGTCTTCAACATTATCCTCAGAAAGTTCATTCATATCTATCCCTTGGTCATCATCCAAGTTTCTTTTTTCCGGTATAACCTCTTAAAATAGTGGATGGACCTTATGAGAGGACACCTTTTTCTTTGGCCTTTCTCCCCCTCGACCGATTGCAAGAAACTGAAAGACCGCTTAAATCTTTGATTTTGTCCCTAATCTGAGGATTATGAGTTTAAACCAGAATTGATCGATTTTTAGCACCTTGGGATCTTAGATGGTTGTTGCATAAATGGTCGGAATCGTTTTTGCTTTCACCATAAATCGCCTTAACATGCACCATAAAGCCGAGATTGTTCTCTGCAAATTTGATTGTTATTTTTTCTGTTAAAAGTTCTAACATTTAGGATTAAAATGAGAAAGATGATAAAACTCACATTCTCTCACAAGTTAATGTCTTTAAAGTGATGAGCAAGTATAGAAATAGAATATGCTCGAACATTTTAAAGAATTTTGAATCTAAAGAGAGAGAGAGAGACAAAGAGAGAGAGAGAGATAGATAGATAGAGAGAGAGAGATTTGGAAATTTAACCTAAATGGGTATAGTCCTCAACATATCTCTCTTGTAGTTAAAATTAAGGCTCCATTCCTTCAGAATCATATGCATGTTGTGAATTGTGTAAGGGCCACGAGTTAGGATAACATCTCTATCATTGAGTGAGTGAAATTTTAGCAAGAAATACCCCTCATCGTGATAAAGCATATCAGGTAGTTTTATGAAATTCTAGAAACGGGTCATATAATTTTTCACAATATTCATTCTTAGGTCTTGTCCAATAACATACATAATGCGAGAAGATTCCCAATATTTGACCTCTAATTCCACATCTGTTTCCTCAATTTCCATTTATATTTCCCCTTCTATAATGCTTGGAGCAACAAATTCAATTTCCATTCCATTTTTGGAGACCATGTTTCCACTTATAAAATCCACCCAGTGTTTCTTAGGTGGATACTTCGCTTTAGTGAATATAACCTTCGTTTCGAGAGTGGGGTTCTCTATTAGGGTTTTGGAAATCAGATCCTCTTCAACACTATCCTCAGAAAGTTCATCCCTATCTATCCCTTTGTCATCATTCAAGTTTCTTTTTTCCGGTATAACCTCTTAAAATAGTGGATGGACCTCATGAGAGGACACCTTTTTCTTTGGCCTTTCTTTCCCTCGACCCATTGCAAGAAACTGAAAGACCGCTTGAATCTTTGATTTTGTCCCTAATCTGAGGATTACGAGTTTAAACCATACTTTATCGATTTTTAGCACCTTGGGATCTCAGATGGTGGTTGCATAAATGGTCGGAATCGTTTTTGCTTTCACCATATTTCGCCTTAATATGCACCATAAAACCGAGATTGTTCTCTGCAAATTTGATTGTTATTTTTTCTGTTAAAAGTTCTAACATTTAGGATTAAAATGAGAAAGATGATAAAACTCACATTCTCTCACAAGTTAATGTCTCTAAACTGATGAGAAAGTATAGAAATAGAATATGCTCAAACATTTTAAAGAATTTTGATCCTAAAGAGACAAAGAGAGAAAAGGAGAGAGAGATTTGGAAATTTAACGTAAATGGGTATAGTACTCAACATATCTCTTTTGTAGTTAAAATCAGGGCTCCATTCCTTCAGAATCATATGCATGTTGTGAATTGTGTAACGACCACGAGTTAGGATAATATCTCTATCCTTGAGTGAGTGAAATTTCAGCAAGAAATACGCCTCATCGTGATAAAGCATATCAGGTCGTTTTATGAAATTCTAGAAACGGGTCGTATAATTTTTCACAACATTCATACGTAGGTCTTGTCCAATAACATACATGATGAGAGCAGATTCCCAATATTTGACCTCTAATTCCACATCTGTTTCCTCAATTTCCATTTTTATTTCCCCTTCTATAATGCTTGGAGCAACAAATTCAATTTCCATTCCATTTTTGGAGACCATGTTTCAACTTATAAAATCCACCGAATGTTTCTTAGGTGGATACTTCCCTTTAGTGGATATAACCTTCGTTTCGAGAGTCGGGTTCTCTACTAGGGTTTTGGAAATCAATTCCTCTTCAACATTATCCTCAGAAAGTTCATCCCTATCTATCCCTTGGTGATCATGCATGTTTCTTTTTTTTCCGGTATAACCTCTTAAAAAAGTTGTGGACCTTATGAGAGGACACCTTTTTCTTTGGCCTTTCTCTCCCTCGACCCATTGCAAGAAACTGAAAGACCGCTTGAATATTTGATTTTGTCCCTAATCTGAGGATTATGAGTTTAAACCAGAATTGATCGATTTTTAGCACCTTGGGATCTCAGATGGTTGTTGCATAAATGGTCGGAATCGTTTTTGCTTTCACCATAAATCGCCTTAACATGCACCATAAAGCCGAGATTGTTCTCTGCAAATTTGATTGTTATTTTTTCTGTTAAAAGTTCTAATATTTAGGATTAAAATGAGAAAGATGATAAAACTCACATTCTTTCACAAGTTAATATCTTTAAAGTGATGAGAGAGTATAGAAATAGAATATGCTCGAACATTTTAAAGAATTTTGAATCTAAAGAAAGAAAGAGAGAAAGAGAGAGAGAGAGAGATAGAGAGAGAGAGATTTGGAAATTTAACCTAAATGGGTATAGTCCTTAACATATCTCTCTTGTAGTTAAAATCAGGGCTCCATTCCTTCAGAATCATAGGCATGTTGTGAATTGTGTAAGGGCCACGAGTTAGGATAATATCTCTATCATTGAGTGAGTGAAATTTTAGCAAGAAATACGCCTCATCGTGATAAAGCATATCAGGTAGTTTTATGAAATTCTAGAAAAGGGTCATATAATTTTTCACAACATTCATACTTAGGTCTTGTCCAATAATAACATACATGATGAGAGAAGATTCCCAATATTTGACCTCTAATTCCACATCTGTTTCCTCAATTTCCATTTCTATTTCCCCTTCTATAATGCTTGGAGCAACAAATTCAATTTCCATTCCATTTTTCGAGACCATGTTTCCACTTATAAAATCCACCCAGTGTTTCTTAGTAGGATACTTTGTATTAGTTGATATAACCTTCTTTTCGAGAGTCGGGTTCTCTACTAGGGTTTTGGAAATAAATTCCTCTTCAACATTATCCTCAGAAAGTTCATTCCTATCTATCCCTTGGTCATCATCCAAGTTTCTTTTTTCCGGTATAACCTCTTAAAATAGTGGATGGACCTTATGAGAGGACACCTTTTTCTTTGGCCTTTCTCTCCCTCGACCCATTGCAAGAAACTGAAAGACCGCTTGAATCTTTGATTTTGTCCCTAATCTGAGGATTATGAGTTTAAACCATAATTGATCGATTTTTAGCACCTTGGGATCTCAGATGGTGGTTGCATAAATGGTCGGAATCATTTTTCTTTTCACCATAAATCGCCTTAACATGCACCATAAAGCAGAGATTGTTCTCTGCAAATTTGATTGTTATTTTTTCTGTTAAAAGTTCTAACATTTAGGATTAAAATGAGAAAGATGATAAAACTCACATTCTCTCACAAGTTAATGTCTCTAAAGTGATGAGAAAGTATAAAAATAGAATATGCTCGAACATTTTAAAGAATTTTAAACCTAAAGAGGGAAAGAGAAAAAAAGAGAGAGAGATTTGGAAATTTAACCTAAATGGGTATAGTCCTCAACATATCTCTCTTGTAGTTAAAATCAGGGCACCATTCCTTCAGAATCATAGGCATGTTGTGAATTGTGTAACGGCCACGAGTTAGGATAATATCTCTATCCTTCAGTGAGTGAAATTTCAGCAAGAAATACGCCTCATCGTGATAAAGCATATCAGGTAGTTTTATGAAATTCTAGAAACGGGTCGTATAATTTTTCACAACATTCATACTTAGGTCTTGTCCAATAATAACATACATGATGAGAGAAGATTCCCAATATTTGACCTCTAATTCCACATCTGTTTCCTCAATTTCCATTTCTATTTCCCCTTCTATAATGCTTGGAGCAACAAATTCAATATCCATTCCATTTTTCGAGACCATGTTTCCACTTATAAAATCCACCCAATGTTTCTTAGGTGGATACTTCGCTTTAGTGGATATAACCTTCGTTTCGAGAGTCGGGTTCTCTACTAGGGTTTTAGAAATCAATTCGTCTTCAACATTATCCTCAGAAAGTTCATTCATATCTATCCCTTGGTCATCATCCAAGTTTCTTTTTTCCGGTATAACCTCTTAAAATAGTCGATGGACCTTATGAGAGGACACCTTTTTCTTTGGCCTTTCTTTCCCTCGACCCATTGCAAGAAACTGAAAGACCGCTTGAATCTTTGATTTTGTCTCTAATCTGAGGAGTACGAGTTTAAACCATAATTTATCGATTTTTAGCACCTTGGGATCTCAGATGGTGGTTGCATAAATGGTCGGAATCGTTTTTGCTTTCACCATATTTCGCCTTAATATGCACCATAAAACCGAGATTGTTCTCTGCAAATTTGATTGTTATTTTTTCTGTTAAAAGTTCTAACATTTAGGATTAAAATGAGAAAGATGATAAAACTCACATTCTCTCACAAGTTAATGTCTCTAAACTGATGAGAAAGTATAGAAATAGAATATGCTCAAACATTTTAAAGAACTTTGATCCTAAAGAGACAAAGAGAGAAAGAGAGAGATTTGGAAATTTAACGTAAATGGGTATAGTCCTCAGCATATCTCTTTTGTAGTTAAAATCAGGGCTCCATTCCTTCAGAATCATAGGCATGTTGTGAATTGTGTAAGGGCGACGAGTTAGGATAATATCTCTATCCTTGAGTGAGTGAAATTTCAGCAAGAAATACCCCTCATCGTGATAAAGCATATCAGGTCGTTTTATGAAATTCTAGAAACGGGTCATATAATTTTTCACAACATTCATACTTAGGTCTTGTCCAATAACATACACGATGAGAGCAGATTCCCAATATTTGACCTCTAATTCCCCATCTGTTTCCTCAGTTTCCATTTCTATTTCCCCTTCTATAATGCTTGGAGCAACAAATTCAGTTTCCATTCCATTTTTGGAGACCATGTTTCCACTTATAAAATCCACCTAGTGTTTCTTAGGTGGATACTTCGCTTTAGTGGATATTACCTTCGTTTCGAGAGTGGGGTTCTCTACTAGGGTTTTGGAAATCAATTCCTCTTCAACACTATCCTCAGACAGTTTATCTTTATCTATCCCTTGGTCATCATCCAAGTTTCTTTTTTCCGGTATAACCTCTTAAAATAGTGGTTGGACCTTATGAGAGGACACCTTTTTCTTTGGCCTTTCTCTCCCTCGACCCATTGCAAGAAACTGAAAGACCGCTTGAATATTTGATTTTGTCCCTAATCTGAGGATTATGAGTTTAAACCAGAATTGATCGATTTTTAGCACCTTGGGATCTCAGATGGTTGTTGCATAAATGGTCGGAATCGTTTTTGCTTTCACCATAAATCGCCTTAACATGCACCATAAAGCCGAGATTGTTCTCTACAAATTTGATTGTTATTTTTTCTGTTAAAAGTTCTAATATTTAGGATTAAAATGAGAAAGATGATAAAACTCACATTCTCTCACAAGTTAATGTCTTTAAAGTGATGAGAAAGTATAGAAATAGAATATGCTCGAACATTTTAAAGAATTTTGAATCTAAAGAGAGAGGGAGAGAAAGAGAGAGAGAGATAGATAGATAGAGAGAGAGAGATTTGGAAATTTAACCTAAATGGGTATAGTCCTCAACATATCTCTCTTGTAGTTAAAATCAGGGCTCCATTCCTTCAGAATCATATGCATGTTGTGAATTGTGTAAGGGCCACGAGTTAGGATAACATCTCTATCATTGAGTGAGTGAATTTTTAGCAAGAAATATCCCTCATCGTGATAAAGCGTATCAGGTAGTTTTATGAAATTCTAGAAACGGGTCATATAATTTTTCACAATATTCATACTTAGGTCTTGTCCAATAACATACATAATGAGAGAAGATTCCCAATATTTGACCTCTAATTCCACATCTGTTTCCTCAATTTCCATTTCTATTTCCCCTTCTATAATGCTTGGAGCAACAAATTCAATTTCCATTCCATTTTTCGAGACCATGTTTCCACTTATAAAATCCACCGAGTGATTCTTAGGTGGATACTTCGCTTTAGTGAATCTAACCTTCGTTTTGAGAGTGGGGTTCTCTATTAGGGTTTTGGAAATCAGATCCTCTTCAACACTATCCTCAGAAAGTTCATCCCTATCTATCCCTTTGTCATCATTCAAGTTTCTTTTTTCCGGTATAACCTCTTAAAATAGTGGATGGACCTCATGACAGGACACCTTTTTCTTTGGCCTTTCTTTCCCTCGACCCATTGCAAGAAACTGAAAGACCGCTTGAATCTTTGATTTTGTCCCTAATCTGAGGATTACGAGTTGAAACCATAATTTATCGATTTTTAGCACCTTGGGATCTCAGATGGTGGTTGCATAAATGGTCGGAATCCTTTTTGCTTTCACCATAAATTGCCTTTACATACACCATAAAGTAGAGATTGTTCTCTGCAAATTTGATTGTAATTTTTTGTGTTAAAAGTTCTAAAATTTAGGATTAAAATGAGAAAGATGATAAAACTCACATTCTCTCACAAGTTAATGTCTCTAAAGTGATGAGAAAGTATAGAAATAGAATATGTTCGAACATTTTAAAGAATTTCGATCCTAAAGAGACAAAGAGAGAAAGAGAGAGAGAGATTTGGAAATTTAACATAAATGGGTATAGTCCTCAACATATCTCTCTTGTAGTTAAAATCAGGTCTCCATTCCTTCAGAATCATAGACATGTTATGAGTTGTGTAAGGGCCACGAGTTAGGATAATATCTCTATCCTTGAGTGAGTGAAATTTCAGCAAGAAATATCCCTCATCTTGATAAAACATATCAGGTAGTTTTATGAAATTCTAGAAACGGGTCATATAATTTTTCAACACATTCATACTTAGGTCTTGTCCAATAACATACATGATGAGAGAAGATTCCCAGTATTTTACCTCTAATTCCACATCTGTTTCCTCAATTTCCATTTCTATTTCCCCTTCTATAATGCTTGGAGCAACAAATTCAATTTCCATTCCATTTTTTGAGACCATGTTTCCACTTATAAAATCCATCCAGTGTTTCTTAGGTGGATACTTCGCTTTAGTGGATATAATCTTCGTTTCCAGAGTGGGGTTCTCTACTAGGGTTTTGGAAATCAATTCCTCTTCAACACTATCCTCAGAAAGTTCATCCCTATCTATCCCTTGGTCATCATCCAAGTTTCTTTTTTCCGGTATAACCTCTTAAAATAGTGGATGGACCTTATGAGAGGACACCTTTTTCTTTGGCCTTTCTCTCCCTCGACCCATTGCAAGAAACTGAAAGACCGCTTGAATCTTTGATTTTGTCCCTAATCTGAGGATTATGAGTTTAAACCATAATTGATCGATTTTTAGCACCTTGGGATCTCAGATGGTGGTTGCATAAATGGTTGGAATCTTTTTGCTTTCACCATAAATCGCCTTAACATGCACCATAAAGCAGAGATTGTTCTCTGCAAATTTGATTGTTATTTTTTCTGTTAAAAGTTCTAACATTTAGGATTAAAATGAGAAAGATGATAAAACTCACTTTCTCTCACAAGTTAATGTCTCTAAAGTGATGAGAAAGTATAGAAATAGAATATGCTCGAACATTTTAAGGAATTTTGAATATAAAGAGAGAAAGAGAGAAAGAGAGAGAGAGAGAGAGAGAGAGAGAGAGAGATAGAGAGAGAGAGATTTGGAAATTTAACCTAAATGGAAATACTCCTCAACATATCTCTCTTGTAGTTAAAATCAGGGGTCCATTCCTTCGGAATCATAGGCATGTTGTGAATTGTGTAAGGGCCACGAGTTAGGATAATATCTCTATCCTTGAGTGAGTGAAATTTCAGCAAGAAATACCCCTCATCGTGACAAAGCATATCAGGTAGTTTTATGAAATTCTAGAAACGGGTCATATAATTTTTCACAACATTCATACTTAGGTCTTGTCCAATAACATACATGATGAGAGAAGATTCCCAATATTTGACCTCTAATTCCACATCTGTTTCCTCAATTTCCATTTTTATTTCCCCTTCTATAATGCTTGGAGCAACAAATTCAATTTCCATTCCATTTTAGGAGACCATGTTTCCACTTATAAAATCCACCCAGTGTTTCTTAGGTGGATACTTCGCTTTAGTGGATATAACCTTAGTTTGTAGAGTGGGGTGTAAGAACAAAAATTGTTCTACAACAAATTCCAGGATTTTGATGATAACAAAAGATGAAACCAAAATGGCATCCTAACGAAAAGTTTCTAAGTGTGCAGGGTTCTAAGGAAAGAAGAAAGAGATCTGATGACGTCATCAGATAAAGAAATAAATCAGATACAAAATATCAAAAGATCAGAAGTATCTGAAGTGGAAACACGCTCTAGAAGATCTGAGTCCAAGCAAAAGCGGATCAGGATATCAGAAGCATCTGAAGAAGAAGTGCTCTCTAGAAGATCTGACTCTGAAACTGGTATATCATTTCCAGAAGCTCTCAGCGTTATCCGAAGACATCATCAAAACTCTATGAGATCAACATCAGAAGCTCCGAATCCACATAGCAAGATTCCAAGATTCCCAGAGTCACGTAGACTTTGATAATGGATTTCCTAATGCATAAAGAGTAACGTCAACTTCAGATTCAAATGGAAAGGAACTATATTTGGAAAGAAGTTATTCAGGGAGACAAAGTTGTTTTGGCAAGAAACAACAGGAGTTATGGCATTAATTCCTATTCAAGACAAATTATCTGCCATCAATTTCAAACGGTCCTTTCACTCCAATATAAAGGACAGCAAACAAACATTGAGGGGCGCGCAAATATACACTGAAACATTCTCTCTCTCTCTCAATCTTTCACGAGCTTTTGCTCATACGTGAAACATTCTATTTGCTATTACCATTGTAATATTTGCTTTACCCTAGAAGCACTCTAGATTACAAACTTTTTTTTATCTAAGTTGTTTTAATTCCTCAAGTGACTCTGTGCAGTCTGTATACTTGAGAGGACTAAGAGATCCCTCTCTTAGACGTTGGTTGTAAACTATCTTTCAAGATTAGTGGATTAAGTCCTTGTTGAAGGCGAAATCACCTTGGCCGGGTGGACTGGAGTAGCTTTGTGTTATAAGCGAACCAGTATAAATTCCTTGTGTGGTTTTATTCTGAAAAAGCGCTTATTTTCCAAAACAATTCAAACCCCCCTTTCTTGTTTTTCTGACCTTCAATTGGTATCAGAGCTTCGGCTCTGTTATTGATTTTCTAATCAAACACTTAACAGTGTAGAGAGATCCAGAACGAGAAAAACTATGGCCCACACAAATGAAAGAGACAGTTACAATGCTAAGCGTCCTGTTTTTGATGGAGAGAAATTCGATTACTGGAAAGATAGAATTGAAAGTTTCTTTCTAGGCTATGATGCTGATCTCTGGGACATTGTCACAGATGGATACAAACCTCCCGTCTCAGAAAATGGAGTTGAAGTTCCCAGAAGTAAGATGTCAGAAGATCAGAAGCGTGTCTTCAAAAATCATCACAAGGCCAGAACCATTCTTCTCAATGCTATATCTTACAACGAGTATGAAAAGATCACCAACAGAGAATCAGCAAAAGACATCCTTGACTCTCTGAGGATGACTCATGAAGGAAACTCTCAGGTCAAAGAGACAAAGGCTCTGGCGCTTATCCAGAAATATGAAGCTTTCAAAATGGAAGATGACGAAGCCATAGAGGTAATGTTCTCTAGATTCCAAACTCTAATTGCAGGTCTCATGGTTCTAGACAAAGGATACACACAGACCACGTCAAAAAGATAATCAGAAGCTTGCCAAAGAAGTGGAGACCCATGGTCACTGCTCTGAAGCTGTCTAAGGATCTGAACAATATCAGTCTTGAAGAGCTTGTTAGTTCTCTCAGAAGCCATGAGATAGAACTAGAGGAAGACGAACCTCAGAAGAAAAACAAGTCTGTAGCATTAAAGTCCAGATCTGAAAGACGCAAATCTGACAGAACCAAAGCATTCCAGGCCGAGACAGAAGATGCAGATGACTCTGAATAAGAAGATTCTGATGAGGAAGAAGAATTGTCCCTCCTGACCAGAAGAGTTAAACAACTCTGGAAAAAGAGGAACAACAACTTCAGAAGACCAAGACCTAGAGGGGATCGATCAGAATCAACCTCAAAAGGTAAAACTAACAAAGATATTACTTGTTATGAATGTAAAGAAACAGGTCACTACAGGAATGAATGCCCCAAGTTAAAGAAAGACAGTTCCAGAAAAGAAAGTTTCAAGAAAAATACCTTCAAGACAAAGAAAGGATTAATGGCTACCTGGGATGATAGCGAATCTGACTCATCAGAATCTGACTCTGATGAACAGGCCAATGTGGCATACATGGCTACCACATCCAGGAACAGTTCAGATGAAGAATCTGAAGAGGTATTTTCTGAACTCTCTCGATCTGATCTAGAATCATGCTTGTCAGAAACTCTTAGCTCATATCAGAAATTAAAACAAAAGTTTAAAGCAATAAAAGGCTGTCTTGAAGCAAAATTTGAAGAATGTGGCAAACTTGAGATGACAATTCTAAAACGAGAAGATGAAATCAGATCTTTAACATTACAAAGAGATGGAGCAATTAAACATCGTTTAGAACTGGAAGAAGCGTTATCTCAAGCTCCACAGACTTCAAATACGATAATTTATAAATACGAAGAAGCCTTTCAAGAATTTCTGAAAAATGGGATAGGAAGGAGTGTTATGGCATCCATGATTTATGGAGTCAGTCAAAACAATAAAAAGGGAATTGGGTACAATCCTAAGGAAGATAAAACTTCTACTAGTGACCAACTCAAATCTCCATTTTCATATCACTACACACACACATAAGAACAAAAATTTGAAAATGCTAGAAAACCCAAAGTTATAAGAAACTCTGGGAAAACTAATCAGAAAGGACCCAAGAGACTCTGGGTACCAAAAGATAAGATTGTTTATGTTGCAGATATCCTATGCAGCAAAGTTCAGACACCAGTCATGGTACCTGGACTCTGGATGCTCGCGACACATGACGGGAACAAAGTCTATGTTCCAAAGCCTGGAACTTAAAGACGCTGGATTCATAGGCTTCGGAGGAGATTAGAAAGGAAGGATCAGAGGCTCCGGAACTATTGGTAATGGTACTCTTCCCTCTATATCTGATGTTCTTTACGTAGAAGGATTAATGCATAATTTGTTATCCATAAGTCAATTAAGTGATAACGGTTATGACGTGATCTTTAATCAAAAAACATATAAAGCCATAAATCAAAACAATGGTTCAGTCCTATTCACAGGCAAGAGGAAAAACAATATTTATAAAATTAATCTTTCTGATTTAAAAGAACAAAATGTGAAATGTCTGATGTCTGTTCACGAAGAGCAATGGGTATGGCATAGACGCTTGGGCCACATTAGCATGAGAAAACTATCTCAGCTAAATAAACTCGAGTTAGTCAGAGGCCTACCTAAACTGAAGTTTTCTTCAGATGCTCTATGTGAAGCATGTCAGAAAGGAAAATTTTCAAAAACATCTTTCAAAAAGAAAACTATTGTTACTACCTCTAAGCCTCTGGAACTTCTACACATTGACTTATTTGGTCCTGTGAAAACAGCATCAGTCAATGGAAAGAAGTATGGACTAGTCATTGTTGATGATTTCAGTCGCTGGACATGGGTGAAATTCCTAAAACACAAGAGTGAGTCTCACTCTGTATTCACTAGTTTCTGCTCCAAAGTGCAACAAGAATTTGACTCTAAAATCATCAGAGTCAGAAGTGATCATGGTGGGGAATTCGAAAATAAATCCTTTGAGGAATTATTTGACTCTAATGGAATATCCCATGATTTCTCCTGCCCTAGAACTCCACAACAAAATGGAGTTGTAAAGAGGAAGAATAGAACACTCCAAGAGATGGCCAGAACTATGATCAACGAAACTAATGTGGCTAAGCACTTTTGGGCAGAAGCTGTAAATACAGCGTGTTACATTTAGAATAGAATCTCAATAAGAACTATTCTGGAAAAGACTCCCTATGAAGTGTGTAAAGGAAGGAAACCAAACATTTCATATTTTCATCCTTTTGGATGTTCTTGCTTTATTTTGAACACTAAAGAACATCTGAACAAGTTTGATTCCAAAGCACAAAAAGGTATTATGTTAGGATACTCAGAACGCTCTAAAGGCTACAGAGTATACAATACAGAAACCAAAATTATGGAAGAATCAATTCATGTCAGATTTGACGATAAGCTTGACCCTGAAAAGTCAAAGCTAGTTGAAAATTTTGCAGATTTAGAAATCACTCTTGCAGGATCTGATAAAGCTCCAGAAGCAACTGCCACTCAGAACTCTGAGGAAATTAATTCCCCAGTAATCCCAAAGAAAGCTAAAAGTTGTATCAACGTATCTGAAGATTTGATTCTGGGCAATAAGGACGAACCTGTCAGAACCAGATCTACCTTCAGGACCTCTGAAGATACTCCTCTGGGACTAGTGTCTTTGATCGAGCCTACGTCCTGTGATGAAGCACTTCAAGATAACAACTGGGTTTCAGCCATGCAAGAAGAACTTGATCAATTCATAAAGAATGATGTCTGGGATCTTGTTCCTAAGCCCAGAGGCACTCACGTCATTGGAACCAGATGGGTTTTCAGAAACAAGCTGAACGAGAAAGGAGAAGTCGTCAGAAACAAAGCTCGACTGGTTGCTCAAGGTTACAGTCAACAAGAAGGTATTGACTACAATGAAACCTTTGCTCCAGTCGCAAGGTTAGAATCTATTCGTCTTCTTGTATCTTTTGCCATTAATCATTCTATTAAATTATATCAAATGGATGTCAAGAGTGCATTCCTTAATGGTTATATATCAGAAGAAGTGTATGTCAACCAACCTCCAGGTTTTGAAAACCCAAATTTTCCAGAACATGTTTTTAAACTTAAAAAATCTTTATATGGACTTAAACAAGCTCCCAGAGCTTGGTATGAACGTTTAAGTAACTTTCTTCTGGAACACAACTTTATCAGAGGGAAAGTTGACTCCACACTCTTCTGTAAAAACCTTAACAATGACCTCATGATATGTCAGATATATGTTGATGATATTATTTTTGGTTCTGCTAACGCCTCTGTTTGTCAAGAATTCTCTGAGTTAATGCAGGCAGAATTTGAAATGAGCTTAATGCAAGAACTAAAGTTCTTTTTAGGAATTCAAATTAACCAAACTTCAGAAGTCACGTACGTTCACCAAAGCAAATATATAAAAGACGTTCTGAAGAAATTTGACATGGCTGAATGCAACTCTGCAAAAACTCCCGTGCATCCAACATGCATTCTTGAAAAGGAAGAAGTCAGTAAAAAGGTTTGTCAGAAGCTCTATCATGGTATGATAAGCTCTCTTCTCTATCTGACTGCTACTCGACCTGATATTCTCTTTAGTCTCTGTCTCTGTGCCAGATTCCAATCAGACCCTAGAGAAACTCACTTAACAGCAGTTAAGAGAATTCTCAAATATCTGAAAGGAACTCCTAACCTGGGCCTGATGTATGAGAAAACATCAGAGTATAGACTTTCGGGTTACTGTGATGCAGATTATGCAGGAGATAGATTGGAACGAAAAAGCACATCTGGAAACTGTCAGCTCCTAGGAAACAATCTGATATCCTGGGCCAGCAAAAGACAGTCAACTATCGCTCTATCAACTGCAGAAGAAGAATGCATCTCAGCATCACTGTGCACAACTCAGATGCTCTGGATGAAGAATCAGTTAGAAGATCTGCAAATCTTCGAGAGTAACATTCCTATCTTTTGTGATAATACTGCTGCCATCTGTTTAAGTAAGAATCCCATTCTACACTCCAGAGCTAAGCACATTGAAATAAAACATCATTTTATCAGAGACTATGTTCATAAAGGAATAGTAACATTGAAGTTCATTGATACAGATCCTCAATGGGCAGATATATTTACTAAGCCTTTAGCTGAAGATAGATTTCTTTTTATCTTAGAAAATCTGAACATTCAAAATTGCCCTGAATAAATTGTGCCTCTGAAGATGTAAAATGAGACTCTGACATAAACAAATGAGCTTCTGCCTCTGACTCTGATACTTCTACCAAGTTAAGAAGATATCTGAGTTAGAAATCTCCAGGAACCAATCCCTTGGTATTCCTGAAGATCAGATACATCAAACCACGTGGAGCACGTAGCGTCTAACCTTGGAACTTCTAGACAGCTGTCCAGAAGAAATTCAAAGGGCAGACGTTTGAGATCTCCTCGAGCAGTGTGCATACTGTTGGGATTAGACATTCATTAATGAGCCATAATCATTTCTCCCTCTAAGCGTGCTAACTTGATTTTTGTGCTAACGTTGTTTTATGTGTCGTTTTGCATGCGTTTTGTTTAGGGTATTTAAACACTCCTCTCACACTTCACACACTTTTCACTCCCACTCACTTTCTCCAACCAGTTCTCTGAAGCATTTCTGCAAGCAGTTCATCTTCATCTCGTCCTTCCTCAACAATGGATGCTCATCAACAATCAGTTTTCAACTATTCTCAACAAATGGAATCCAGCAACACAGCCCAAAGCACAAGCATTCCCACTCCTATCATTACAGGCGTAACCATCACTCTAGTATACAAGGAACCCCATGTTCTTGATCGTGAGCCTCACATCAACCTGGCAACTCCCTTTGATAAACTGGATGTGTTGTGTGAATCACTTGTGGATTTCAACAACATGAAGAGGAATGGAGTAGACCTAACTGAAGAACTCCGTCAACAAGGTTGGGAAAACTACTTTCAACGGCTCTATGGCCCTGTTTACCCAAACCTCATCAAAGAATTATGGAGATTTGCTGACGCTGACGACCACTTCATAGTCTCCTATGTATTGGGGGTCAAGATAGTGATTACTGAAAAGTCAATTGCCTCATTACTAAACATGGAGAAAGCTGGAGGAAGAAGGATCTACGACATCAACCCTAGGTCAAGGAGCATTGCTCAGGAAATCCACCCCATTATCTTCAAACTCAACACAGAAGGAAATCCATCAAAGAACAAAGAACTTCATCAGAACCTCCGGGTATGGCTCAAGATCATTCTGGGAACCATTCATCACCGCCCAGCATCAAACTCCTCTGACTACATCAATACAGATCAGAAGTGCATTCTGTATTGCATTCACAAGGGTTTGAAGCTCTGCCTCCCAGCACTACTCTTCAAATATCTCAGAGACTCCGTACGGGAGACCAGAAACAACATGAAATCCAGAGCCTACATCCCTCTGGGAATACTTCTCTCTGACGTATTAATAGAAAATGGGCTCGTAGACCATCTGGAGAAGAACAAACTCATGGAAGACTTGGCAATAGATACTGGAAGGCCTCTGAACTCCAGAAATCTGAAGAGCATGGGAATTCTGAAGAAGATTCAAGTCAAACCTACACTGGACACCTCTTGGGACGCTTTAAAAGATCAGAGGAAGCTGCCACATGGTCTCGCAAGGTTCTACAAGAATGAACCCAGAGAGGCAATCCTCCACTATCTCCAACGTCTGAAGGATGAAGGAGTAGACATCTCAGACTTCAGACTAGACGATATGCTAGATTCAGAATCAGACTTCGTTAAGTTCAAAAGAGGTCCATCTGAAAAGAAGTCTTCAAGAGCGAAGAAAGCAAGGCTAGGAGAACCTCCTGAATCAAGACCTTCAACGCCTCTGCAAGAAACCTCTAGTAAGTCTGCCCCTACTATTCCCTCTGAACCATTGTTGGCTTCCTCTACTCCTCTCCCAACACCTATCTACACCTCCTCTGACACCCCACCTTCTACAACCAGAACCTCACAATCTCTACCCAAATTTAATCTCGCCCATACATCCCTACCTTTATCCGAAGCTGACAAACTCAATCAAACCACCTCTTCATCTTCAGCCCCAGAATCACCTCCCTACCTTATCCTCTCCTCTGACCCAGAACCTTCTGACCTCGCCTCTCCCACTCTAGCCCACCTCTATTCTCTAAACCATAACACACAACAACCACAACAACCTCCACCAGAACCTGCAATAACTTCACCACCCCCAGAATAACCAACCAACACACCTTCTGAAGCTCAACCCTCTGACCTCCAACCCTCTGACATCACCCCTCAAAACACTTCCGCTGAACCTGAACCTCTAACACTTAACCTAAGCCCTCCAACCTCTCCACCCCAAACATCTGAACCTGAAAATTCCCTGCTTACCCTAGAGGAAGCCATAATGCTGTTCGCAGGGGCTTCGGTACAAAAGGTCAAGTCTCTGACCATTAACTCTGGCATTAGTGATGATCCTGACTCTGTAAGGACACACTGGAACAGAGTCATTGGCTGGATGACCTCTGAGGCTTTCAAACTGAAGCACATCTCTGAGCAAGTCAGAAACGACTTCATCAGAGATGCTGAGGCAAGACTACAGGAGAGACTTGCCAGAGAAGCTGAAGAGGAAGCCAGAAGACAAGAAGAAGAGAGAGCCAGACAAGAAGAAATCCAAAGGGCAAGGGAAGCTGAAGCCAAAGCACTTGCCGATGCTGCTGCTGCTGCTGAAGCTGAAGCACAAGCTGCTGTTGAAGCTGAAGCGAAGGCCGCTGCTGAAGCACAGAATGCTCTGACTCAGGGGGAGTCCTCGACCGTTATCCCTCTGGTTCTCAAGACGCTTGAAGAAGTTCAGAAAGACTAGAAGGAACTCCGTGCCAGAATGGATCAACAGGACTCAGTGAACGTCACTATCCAGAGCCTGCTGACTCAACTGCTTCAGAGATTGCCTCCTCCTCCCAACCCTTAGGCACTTAGAATTTTTTGCTTGTTGCCTTGCTTCCCTGTTTTCTTTTGTTTGTTTGTTTGTTTTTCTTGTCTTTGTCTCTGTTGCTCTATTATCTGAATATAATGTTTTTTTTTTGTTTTTTTAAGTCTTTTTGATTCTGACAAAAAGGGGGATAAAATCATATAGCTCTGATGATGAAAAATTGCCTAAATTCTTAAGCACTCTGCAGACATACTATTCATTAAAAATAAATTCATCTAACACTGGACTTAAGAAATTGTAGAAGGTATCAAGAAACCACCACTCTTAGAAGCTTTGGTAAGAACTTCTGAACTCCCAAGTCTTTCTCAGGGGGAGCGTTTTTCTATCTGATCTGATAAACTCTAATCTTTTCATATTTCATCTATCATCTGAGTTTGTTTTGTCATCATCAAAAAGGGGGAGATTGTAAGAACAAAAATTGTTCTACAACAGATTCCAGGATTTTGATGATAACAAAAGATGAAACCAAAATGGCACCCTAACGAAAAGTTTCTAAGTGTGCAGGGTTCTAAGGAAAGAAGAAAGAGATCTGATGACGTCATCAGATACAGAATCAAATCAGATACAAAATATCAAAAGATCAGAAGTATCTGAAGTGGAAACACGCTTTAGAAGATCTGAGTCCAAGCAAAAGCGGATCAGGATATCAGAAGCATCTGAAGAAGAAGTGCTCTCTAGAAGATCTGACTCTGAAACTAGTATATCATTTCCAGAAGCTCTCAGCGTTATCCGAAGACATCATCAGAACTCTATGAGATCAACATCAGAAGCTCCGAATCCACATAGCAAGATTCCAAGATTCCCAGAGTCACGTAGACTTTGATAATGGATTTCCTAATGCATAAAGAGTAACGTCAACTTCAGATTCAAATGGAAAGGAACTATATTTGGAAAGAAGTTATTCAGGGAGACAAAGTTGTTTTGGCAAGAAACAACAGGAGTTATGGCATTAATTCCTATTCAAGACAAATTATCTACCATCAATTTCAAACGGTCCTTTCACTCCTATATAAAGGACAGCAAACAAACATTGAGGGGCGCGCAAATATACACTGAAACTTTCTCTCTCTCTCTCTCAATCTTTCACGAGCTTTTGCTCATACGTGAAACATTCTGTTTGCTATTACCATTGTAATATTTGCTTTATCCTAGAAGCACTCTAGATTACAAACTTTGTTTTATCTAAAATGTTTTAATTCCTCAAGTGACTCTGCGCAGTCTGTATACTTGAGAGGACTAAGAGATCCCTCTCTTAGACGTTGGTTGTAAACTATCTTTCAAGATTAGTGGATTAAGTCCTTGTTGAAGGCGAAATCACCTTGGCCTGGTGGACTGGAGTAACTTTGTGTTATAAGCGAACCAGTATAAATTCCTTGTGTGGTTTTATTCTGAAAAAGCGCTTATTTTCCAAAACAATTCAAACCCCCCATTCTTGTTTTTCTCACCTTCATGGGGTTCTCTACTAGGGTTTTAGAAATCAATTCCTCTTCAATACTATCCTCAGAAATTTCATCCCTATCTATCCCTTGGTCATCATCCAAGTTTCTTTTTTCCGGTATAACCTCTTAAAATAGTGGTTGGACCTCATGAGAGGACACCTTTTTCTTTGGCCTTTCTCTCCCTCGACCCATTGCAAGAAACTGAAAGACCGCTTGAATCTTTGATTTTGTCCCTAATCTCAGGATTATGAGTCTAAACCATAATTGATCGATTTTTAGCACTTTGGGATCTCAGATGGTGGTTGCATAAATGGTCAGAATCGTTTTTGCTTTCACCATAAATCGCCTTAACATGCACCATAAAGCAGAGATTGTTCTCTGCAAATTTGATTGTTATTTTTTTTGTTAAAAGTTCTAACATTTAGGATTAAAATGAGAAAGATGATAAAATTCACATTCTCTCACAAGTTAATGTCTCTAAAGTGATGAAAAAGTATAAAAATAGAATATGCTAGAACATTTTAAAGAATTTTGATCCTAAAGAGAGAAAGAGAGAGTAAGATTTGGAAATTTAACCTAAATGGGTATAGTCCTCAACATATCTCTCTTGTAGTTAAAATCAGGGCTCCATTCCTTCAGAATCATAGGCATGTTGTGAATTGTGTAAAGGACACGAGTTAGGATAATATCTCTATCCTTGAGTGAGTGAAATTTCAGCAAGAAGTACCCCTCATCGTGATAAAGCATATAAGGTTGTTTTATGAAATTCTAGAAACGGGTCATATAATTTTCCACAACTATCATACTTAGGTCTTGTCCAATAACATACATGATAAGAGAAGATTCCCAATATCTGACCTCTAATTCAACATCTGTTTCCTCAATTTCCATTTCTATTTCCCCTACTATAATGCTTGGAGCAACAAATTCAATTTCCATTCCATTTTCGGAGACCATGCTTCCACTTATAAAATCCACCAAATGTTTCTTAGGTGGATACTTCGCTTTAGTGGATGTAACCTTCGTTTCGAGAGTGGGGTTCTCTACTAGGGTTTTGGAAATCAATTCCTCTTAAACACTATCCTCAGTAAGTTCATCCCTATCTATCCCTTGGTCATCATCCAAGTTTCTTTTTTCCAGTATAACCTCTTAAAATAATGGATGGACCTCATGAGAGGACACCTTTTTCTTTGGCCTTTCTTTCCCCCGACCCATTGCATGAAACTGAAAGACCGCTTGAATCTTTGATTTTGTCCCTAATCTGAGGATTATGAGTTTAAACCATAATAGATCGATTTTTAGCACCTTGGGATCTCAGATGGTGGTTGCATAAATGGTCGGAATCGTTTTTGCTTTCACCATAAATCGCCTTAACATGATCCATAAAGCAGAGATTGTTCTCTGCAAATTTGATTGTTGTTTTTTCTGTTAAAAGTTCTAACATTTAGGATAATAATGAGAAAGATGATAAAATTGACATTCTATCCCAAGTTAATGTCTCTAAAGTGATGAGAAAGTATAGAAATAGAATATGCTCGAACATTTTAAAGAATTTTGATGCTAAAGAGAGAAGGAGAGAAAGAGAGAGAGAGAGATTTGGAAATTTAACCTAAATGGGTATAGTCCTCAACATATCTCTCTTGTAGTTAAAATCAGGGCTCCATTCCTTCAGAATCATAGGCATGTTGTGAATTGTGTAAGGGACACGAGTTAGGATAATATCTCTATCCTTGAGTGAGTGAAATTTCAGCAAGAAATACCCCTCATCGTGATAAAGCATATAAGGTAGTTTTATGAAATTCTAGAAACGGGTCATATAATTTTTCACAACATTCATACTTAGGTCTTGTCCAATAACATACATGATGAGAGAAGATTCCCTATATCTGACCTCTAATTCAACATCTGTTTCCTCAATTTCCACTTCTATTTCCCCTTCTATAATGCTTGGAGAACCAAATTCAATTTCCATTCCATTTTCGGAGACCATGTTTCCACTTATAAAATCCACCCAATGTTTCTTAGGTGGATACTTCGCTTTAGTGGATATAACCTTCGTTTCGAGAGTGGGGTTCTCTACTAGGTTTTGGAAATCAATTCCTCTTCAACACTATCCTCAGAAAGTTCATCCCTATCTATCCCTTGGTCATCATCCAAGTTTCTTTTTTCCAGTATAACCTCTTAAAATAGTGGATGGACCTCGTGAGAGGAAACCTTTTTTTTTGGCCTTTCTTTCCCTCGACCCATTGCATGAAACTGAAAGACCGCTTGAATCTTTGATTTTGTCCCTAATCTGAGGATTATGAGTTTAAACCATAATTGATCGATTTTTAGCACCTTGGGATCTTAGATGGTGGTTGCATAAATGGTCGGAATCGTTTATGCTTTCACCATAAATCGCCTTAACATGATCCAAAAGCAGAGATTGTTCTCTGCAAATTTGATTGTTGTTTTTTTTGTTAAAAGTTCTAACATTTAGGATAAAAATGAGAAAGATGATAAAATTGACATTCTATCACAAGTTAATGTGTCTAAAGTGATGAGAAAGTATAGAAATAGAATATGCTCGAACATTTTAAAGAATTTTGATCCTAAAGAGAGAAAGAGAGAAAGAAAGAGAGAGATTTGGAAATTTAACCTAAATGGGTATAGTCCTCAACATATCTCTCTTGTAGTTAAAATCAGGGCTCCATTCCTTCAGAATCATAGGCATGTTGTGAATTGTGTAAGGGACACGAGTTAGGATAATATCTCTATCCTTGAGTGAGTGAAATTTCAGCAAGAAATACCCATCATCGTGATAAAGCATATAAGGTAGTTTTATGAAATTCTAGAAACGGGTCATATAATTTTTCACAACATTCATACTTAGGTCTTGTCCAATAACATACATGATGAGAGAAGATTCCCAATATTTGACCTCTAATTCAACATCTGTTTCCTCAATTTCCATTTCTATTCCCCCTTCTATAATGCTTGGAGCAACAAATTCAATTTCCATTCCATTTTCGGAGACCATGTTTCCACTTATAAAATCCACCCGGTGTTTCTTAGGTGGATACTTCGCTTTAGTGGATATAACCTTCGTTTCGAGAGTGGGGTTCTCTACTAGGGTTTTGGAAATCAATTCCTCTTCAACATTATCCTCAGAAAGTTCATCCCTATCTATCCCTTGGTCATCATCCAAGTTTCTTTTTTCAAGTATAACCTCTTAAAATAGTGGATGGACCTCATGAGAGGACACCTTTTTCTTTGGCCTTTCTTTCCCTCGACCCATTGCATGAAACTGAAAGACCGCTTGAATCTTTGATTTTGTCCCTAATCTGAGGATTATGAGTTTAAACCATAATTGATCGATTTTTAGCACCTTGGGATCTCAGATGGTGGTTGCATAAATGGTCGAAATCGTTTATGCTTTCACCATAAATCGCCTTAACATGATCCATAAAGCAGAGATTGTTCTCTGCAAATTTGATTGTTGTTTTTTTTGTTAAAAGTTCTAACATTTAGGATAAAAATGAGAAAGATGATAAAATTGACATTCTATCACAAGTTAATGTGTCTAAAGTGATGAGAAAGTATAGAAATAGAATATGCTCGAACATTTTAAAGAATTTTGATCCTAAAGAGAGAAAGAGAGAAAGAAAGAGAGAGATTTGGAAATTTAACCTAAATGGGTATAGTCCTCAACATATCTCTCTTGTAGTTAAAATCAGGGCTCCATTCCTTCAGAATCATAGGCATGTTGTGAATTGTGTAAGGGACACGAGTTAGGATAATATCTCTATCCTTGAGTGAGTGAAATTTCAGCAAGAAATACCCATCATCGTGATAAAGCATATAAGGTAGTTTTATGAAATTCTAGAAACGGGTCATATAATTTTTCACAACATTCATACTTAGGTCTTGTCCAATAACATACATGATGAGAGAAGATTCCCTATATCTGACCTCTAATTCAACATCTGTTTCCTCAATTTCCATTTCTATTTCCCCTTCTATAATGCTTGGAGCAACAAATTCAATTTCCATGCCATTTTCGGAGACCATGTTTCCACTTATAAAATCCACCCAATGTTTCTTAGATGGATACTTCGCTTTAGTGGATATAACCTTCGTTTCGAGAGTGGGGTTCTCTACTAGGTTTTGGAAATCAATTCCTCTTCAACACTATCCTCAGAAAGGTCATCCCTATCTATCCCTTGGTCATCATCCAAGTTTCTTTTTTCCAGTATAACCTCTTAAAATAGTGGATGGACCTCATGAGAGGACACCTTTTTCTTTGGCCTTTCTTTCCCTCGACCCATTGCATGAAACTGAAAGACCGCTTGAATCTTTGATTTTGTCCCTAATCTGAGGATTATGAGTTTAAACCATAATTGATCGATTTTTAGCACCTTGGGATCTCAGATGGTGGTTGCATAAATGGTCGGAATCGTTTTTGCTTTCACCATAAATCGCCTTAACATGATCCATAAAGCAGAGATTGTTCTCTGCAAATTTGGTTGTTGTTTTTTTTGTTAAAAGTTCTAACATTTAGGATAAAAATGAGAAAGATGATAAAATTGACATTCTATCACAAGTTAATGTCTCTAAAGTGATGAGAAAGTATAAAAATAGAATATGCTCGAACATTTTAAAGAATTTTGATCCTAAAGAGAGAAAGAGAGAAAGAAAGAGAGAGATTTGGAAATTTAACCTAAATGGGTATAGTCCTCAACATACTCTCTTGTAGTTAAAATCAGGGCTCCATTCCTTCAGAATCATAGGCATGTTGTGAATTGTGTAAGGGACACGAGTTAGGATAATATCTCTATCCTTGAGTGAGTGAAATTTCAGCAAGAGATACCCATCATCGTGATAAAGCATATAAGGTAGTTTTATGAAATTCTAGAAACGGGTCATATAATTTTTCAAAACATTCATACTTAGGTCTTGTCCAATAACATACATGATGAGAGAAGATTCCCAGTATTTGACCTCTAATTCAACATCTGTTTCCTCAATTTCCATTTCTATTTCCCCTTCTATAATGCTTGGAGCAACAAATTCAATTTCCATTCCATTTTCGGAGACCATGTTTCCACTTATAAAATCCACCCAGTGTTTCTTAGGTGGATACTTCGCTTTAGTGGATATAACCTTCGTTTCGAGAGTGGGGTTCTCTACTAGGGTTTTGGAAATCAATTCCTCGTCAACACTATCCTCAGAAAGTTCATCCCTATCTATCCCTTGGTCATCATCCAAGTTTCTTTTTTCCAGTATAACCTCTTAAAATAGTGGATGAACCTCATGAGAGGACACCTTTTTCTTTGGCCTTTCTTTCCCTCGACCCATTGCAAGAAACTGAAAGACCGCTTGAATCTTTGATTTTGTCCCTAATCTGAGGATTATGAGTTTAAACCATAATTGATCGATTTTTAGCACCTTGGGATCTCAGATGGTGGTTGCATAAATGGTCGGAATCGTTTTTGCTTTCACCATAAATCGCCTTAACATGATCCATAAAGCAGAGATTGTTCTCTGCAAATTTGATTGTTGTTTTTCTGTTAAAAGTTCTAACATTTAGGATAAAAATGAGAAAGATGATAAAATTGACATTCTATCACAAGTTAATGTGTCTAAAGTGATGAGAAAGTATAGAAATAGAATATGCTCGAACATTTTAAAGAATTTTGATCCTAAAGAGAGAAAGAGAAAAAGAAAGAGAGAGATTTGGAAATTTAACCTAAATGGGTATAGTCCTCAACATATCTCTCTTTTAGTTAAAATCAGGGCTCCATTCCTTCAGAATCATAGGCATGTTGTGAATTGTGTAAGGGACACGAGTTAGGATAATATCTCTATCCTTGAGTGAGTGAAATTTCAGCAAGAAATACCCCTCATCGTGATAAAGCATATAAGGTAGTTTTATGAAATTCTAGAAACGGGTCATATAATTTTTCACAACATTCATACTTAGGTATTGTTCAATAACATACATGATGAGAGAAGATTCCCAATATTTGACCTCTAATTCAACATCTGTTTCCTCAATTTCCATTTCTATTTCCCCTTCTATAATGCTTGGAGCAACAAATTCAATTTCCATTCCATTTTCGGAGACCATGTTTCCACTTATAAAATCCACCCAGTGTTTCTTAGGTGGATACTTCGCTTTAGTGGATATAACCTTCGTTTCGAGAGTGGGGTTCTCTACTAGGGTTTTGGAAATCAATTCCTCTTCAACACTATCCTCAGAAAGTTCATCCCTATCTATCCCTTGGTCATCATCCAAGTTTCTTTTTTCCAGTATAACCTCTTAAAATAGTGGATGAACCTCATGAGAGGACACCTTTTTCTTTGGCCTTTCTTTCCCTCGACCCATTGCAAGAAACTGAAAGACCGCTTGAATCTTTGATTTTGTCCCTAATCTGAGGATTATGAGTTTAAACCATAATTGATCGATTTTTAGCACCTTGGGATCTCAGATGGTGGTTGCATAAATGGTCAGAATCGTTTTTGCTTTCACCATAAATCGCCTTAACATGATCCATAAAGCAGAGATTGTTCTCTGCAAATTTGATTGTTGTTTTTTTTGTTAAAAGTTCTAACATTTAGGATAAAAATGAGAAAGATGATAAAATTGACATTCTATCACAAGTTAATGTCTCTAAAGTGATGAGAAAGTATAAAAATAGAATATGCTCGAACATTTTAAAGAATTTTGATCCTAAAGAGAGAAGAGAGAGAAGAGAGAGATTTGGAAATTTAACCTAAATGGGTATAGTCCTCAACATATCTCTCTTGTAGTTAAAATCAGGGCTCCATTCCTTCAGAATCATAGGCATGTTGTGAATTGTGTAAGGGACACGAGTTAGGATAATATCTCTATCCTTGAGTGAGTGAAATTTCAGCAAGAAATACCCATCATCGTGATAAAGCATATAAGGTAGTTTTATGAAATTCTAGAAACGGGTCATATAATTTTCACAACATTATACTTAGGTCTTGTCCAATAACATACATGATGAGAGAAGATTCCCTATATCTGACCTCTAATTCAACATCTGTTTCCTCAATTTCCATTTCTATTTCCCCTTCTATAATGCTTGGAGCAACAAATTCAATTTCCATGCCATTTTCGGAGACCATGTTTCCACTTATAAAATCCACCCAATGTTTCTTAGGTGGATACTTCGCTTTAGTGGATATAACCTTCGTTTCGAGAGTGGGGTTCTCTACTAGGTTTTGGAAATCAATTCCTCTTCAACACTATCCTCAGAAAGGTCATCCCTATCTATCCTTGGTCATCATCCAAGTTTCTTTTTTCCAGTATAACCTCTTAAAATAGTGGATGGACCTCATGAGAGGACACCTTTTTCTTTGGCCTTTCTTTCCCTCGACCCATTGCATGAAACTGAAAGACCGCTTGAATCTTTGATTTTGTCCCTAATCTGAGGATTATGAGTTTAAACCATAATTGATCGATTTTTAGCACCTTGGGATCTCAGATGGTGGTTGCATAAATGGTCGGAATCGTTTTTGCTTTCACCATAAATCGCCTTAACATGATCCATAAAGCAGAGATTGTTCTTTGCAAATTTGGTTGTTGTTTTTTTTGTTAAAAGTTCTAACATTTAGGATAAAAATGAGAAAGATGATAAAATTGACATTCTATCACAAGTTAATGTCTCTAAAGTGATGAGAAAGTATAAAAATAGAATATGCTCGAACATTTTAAAGAATTTTGATCCTAAAGAGAATAAAGAGAAAGAAAGAGAGAGATTTGGAAATTTAACCTAAACGGGTATAGTCCTCAACACTCTCTTGTAGTTAAAATCAGGGCTCCATTCCTTCAGAATCATAGGCATGTTGTGAATTGTGTAAGGGACACGAGTTAGGATAATATCTCTATCCTTGAGTGAGTGAAATTTCAGCAAGAGATACCCATCATCGTGATAAAGCATATAAGGTAGTTTTATGAAATTCTAGAAACGGGTCATATAATTTTTCAAAACATTCATACTTAGGTCTTGTCCAATAACATACATGATGAGAGAAGATTCCCAGTATTTGACCTCTAATTCAACATCTGTTTCCTCAATTTCCATTTCTATTTCCCCTTCTATAATGCTTGGAGCAACAAATTCAATTTCCATTCCATTTTCGGAGACCATGTTTCCACTTATAAAATCCACCCAGTGTTTCTTAGGTGGATACTTCGCTTTAGTGGATATAACCTTCGTTTCGAGAGTGGGGTTCTCTACTAGGTTTTGGAAATCAATTCCTCGTCAACACTATCCTCAGAAAGTTCATCCCTATCTATCCCTTGGTCATCATCCAAGTTTCTTTTTTCCAGTATAACCTCTTAAAATAGTGGATGAACCTCATGAGAGGACACCTTTTTCTTTGGCCTTTCTTTCCCTCGACCCATTGCAAGAAACTGAAAGACCGCTTGAATCTTTGATTTTGTCCCTAATCTGAGGATTATGAGTTTAAACCATAATTGATCGATTTTTAGCACCTTGGGATCTCAGATGGTGGTTGCATAAATGGTCGGAATCGTTTTTGCTTTCACCATAAATCGCCTTAACATGATCCATAAAGCAGAGATTGTTCTCTGCAAATTTGATTGTTGTTTTTCTGTTAAAAGTTCTAACATTTAGGATAAAAATGAGAAAGATGATAAAATTGACATTCTATCACAAGTTAATGTGTCTAAAGTGATGAGAAAGTATAGAAATAGAATATGCTCGAACATTTTAAAGAATTTTGATCCTAAAGAGAGAAAGAGAAAAAGAAAGAGAGAGATTGGGAAATTTAACTTAAATGGGTATAGTCCTCAACATATCTCTCTTGTAGTTAAAATCAGGGCTCCATTCCTTCAGAATCATAGGCATGTTGTGAATTGTGTAAGGGACACGAGTTAGGATAATATCTCTATCCTTGAGTGAGTGAAATTTCAGCAAGAAATACCCCTCATCGTGATAAAGCATATAAGGTAGTTTTATGAAATTCTAGAAACGGGTCATATAATTTTTCACAACATTCATACTTAGGTCTTGTCCAATAACATACATGATGAGAGAAGATTCCCAATATTTGACCTCTAATTCAACATCTGTTTCCTCAATTTCCATTTCTATTTCCCCTTCTATAATGCTTGGAGCAACAAATTCAATTTCCATTCCATTTTCGGAGACCATGTTTCCACTTATAAAATCCACCCAGTGTTTCTTAGGTGGATACTTCGCTTTAGTGGATATAACCTTCGTTTCGAGAGTGGGGTTCTCTACTAGGGTTTTGGAAATCAATTCCTCTTCAACACTATCCTCAGAAAGTTCATCCCTATCTATCCCTTGGTCATCATCCAAGTTTCTTTTTCCAGTATAACCTCTTAAAATAGTGGATGAACCTCATGAGAGGACACCTTTTTCTTTGGCCTTTCTTTCCCTCGACCCATTGCAAGAAACTGAAAGACCGCTTGAATCTTTGATTTTGTCCCTAATCTGAGGATTATGAGTTTAAACCATAATTGATCGATTTTTAGCACCTTGGGATCTCAGATGGTGGTTGCATAAATGGTCAGAATCGTTTTTGCTTTCACCATAAATCGCCTTAACATGATCCATAAAGCAGAGATTGTTCTCTGCAAATTTGATTGTTGTTTTTTTTGTTAAAAGTTCTAACATTTAGGATAAAAATGAGAAAGATGATAAAATTGACATTCTATCACAAGTTAATGTCTCTAAAGTGATGAGAAAGTATAAAAATAGAATATGCTCGAACATTTTAAAGAATTTTGATCCTAAAGAGAGAAAGAGAGAAAGAAAGAGAGAGATTTGGAAATTTAACCTAAATGGGTATAGTCCTCAACATATCTCTCTTGTAGTTAAAATCAGGGCTCCATTCCTTCAGAATCATATGCATGTTGTGAATTGTGTAAGGGACACGAGTTAGGATAATATCTCTATCCTTGAGTGAGTGAAATTTCAGCAAGAAATACCCCTCATCGTGATAAAGCATATAAGGTAGTTTTATGAAATTCTAGAAACGGGTCATATAATTTTTCACAACATTCATACTTAGGTCTTGTCCAATAACATACATGATGAGAGAAGATTCTCAGTATTTGACCTCTAATTCAACATCTGTTTCCTCAATTTCCATTTCTATTCCCCTTCTATAATGCTTGGAGCAACAAATTCAATTTCCATTCCATTTTCGGAGACCATGTTTCCACTTATAAAATCCACCCAGTGTTTCTTAGGTGGATACTTCGCTTTAGTGGATATAACCTTCGTTTCGAGAGTGGGGTTCTCTACTAGGGTTTTGGAAATCAATTCCTCGTCAACACTATCCTCAGAAAGTTCATCCCTATCTATCCCTTGGTCATCATCCAAGTTTCTTTTTTCCAGTATAACCTCTTAAAATAGTGGATGAACCTCATGAGAGGACACCTTTTTCTTTGGCCTTTCTTTCCCTCGACCCATTGCAAGAAACTGAAAGACCGCTTGAATCTTTGATTTTGTCCCTAATCTGAGGATTATGAGTTTAAACCATAATTGATCGATTTTTAGCACCTTGCGATCTCAGATGGTGGTTGCATAAATGGTCGGAATCGTTTTTGCTTTCACCATAAATCGCCTTAACATGATCCATAAAGCAGAGATTGTTCACTGCAAATTTGATGTTGTTTTTTCTGTTAAAAGGTCTAACATTTAGGATAAAAATGAGAAAGATGGTAAAATTGACATTCTATCACAAGTTAATGTGTCTAAAGTGATGAGAAAGTATAGAAATAGAAATGCTGCTCGACATTTTAAAGAATTTTGATCCTAAAGAGAGAAAGAGATTTGGAAATTTAACCTAAATGGGTATAGTCCTCAACATATCTCTCTTGTAGTTAAAATCAGGGCTCCATTCCTTCAGAATCATAGGCATGTTGTGAATTGTGTAAGGGACACGAGTTAGGATAATATCTCTATTCTTGAGTGAGTGAAATTTCAGCAAGAAATACCCCTCATCGTGATAAAGCATATAAGGTAGTTTTATGAAATTCTAGAAACGGGTCATATAATTTTTCACAACATTCATACTTAGGTCTTGTCCAATAACATACATGATGAGAGAAGATTCCCTATATCTGACCTCTAATTCAACATCTCTTTCCTCAATTTCCATTTTTATTTCCCCTTCTATAATGCTTGGAGCAACAAATTCAATTTCCATGCCATTTTCGGAGACCATGTTTCCACTTATAAAATCCACCCAATGTTTCTTAGGTGGATACTTCGCTTTAGTGGATATAACCTTCGTTTCGAGAGTGGGGTTCTCTACTAGGTTTTGGAAATCAATTCCTCTTCAACACTATCCTCAGAAAGTTCATCCCTATCTATCCCTTGGTCATCATCCAAGTTTCTTTTTTCCAGTATAACCTCTTAAAATAGTGGATGGACCTCATGAGAGGACACCTTTTTCTTTGGCCTTTCTTTCCCTCGACCCATTGCATGAAACTGAAAGACCGCTTGAATCTTTGATTTGAGGATTATGAGTTTAAACCATAATTGATCGATTTTTAGCACCTTGGGATCTCAGATGGTGGTTGCATAAATGGTCGGAATCGTTTTTGCTTTCACCATAAATCGCCTTAACATGATCCATAAAGCAGAGATTGTTCTCTGCAAATTTGATTGTTGTTTTTTCTGTTAAAAGTTCTAACATTTAGGATAAAAATGAGAAAGATGATAAAATTGACATTCTATCACAAGTTAATGTGTCTAAAGTGATGAGAAAGTATAGAAATAGAATATGCTCGAACATTTTAAAGAATTTTGATCCTAAAGAGAGAAAGAGAAAAAGAAAGAGAGAGATTTGGAAATTTAACCTAAATGGGTATAGTCCTCAACATATCTCTCTTGTAGTTAAAATCAGGGCCCCATTCCTTCAGAATCATAGGCATGTTATGAATTGTGTAAGGGACACGAGTTAGGATAATATCTCTATCCTTGAGTGAGTGAAATTTCAGCAAGAAATACCCCTCATCGTGATAAAGCATATAAGGTAGTTTTATGAAATTCTAGAAACGGGTCACATAATTTTTCACAACATTCATACTTAGGTCTTGTCCAATAACATACATGATGAGAGAAGATTCCCTATATCTGACCTCTAATTCAACATCTGTTTCCTCAATTTCCATTTCTATTTCCCCTTCTATAATGCTTGGAGCAACAAATTCAATTTCCATTCCATTTCAGAGACCATGTTTCCACTTATAAAATCCACCCAATGTTTCTTAGGTGGATACTTCGCTTTAGTGGATATAACCTTCGTTTCGAGAGTGGGGTTCTCTACTAGGTTTTGGAAATCAATTCCTCTTCAACACTATCCTCAGAAAGTTCATCCCTATATATCTCTTGGTCATCATCCAAGTTTCTTTTTTCCAGTATAACCTCTTAAAATAATGGATGGACCTCATGATAGGACACCTTTTTCTTTGGCCTTTCTTTCCCTCGACCCATTGCATGAAACTGAAAGACCGCTTGAATCTTTGATTTTGTCCCTAATCTGAGGATTATGAGTTTAAACTATAATTGATCGATTTTTAGCACCTTGGGATCTCAGACGGTGGTTGCATAAATGGTCGGAATAGTTTTTGCTTTCACCATAAATCGCCTTAACATGATCCATAAAGCAGAGATTGTTCTCTGCAAATTTGATTGTTGTTTTTTCTGTTAAAAGTTCTAACATTTAGGATAAAAATGAGAAAGATGATAAAATAAACATTCCATCACAAGTTAATGTGTCTAAAGTGATGAGAAAGTATAGAAATAGAATATGCTCGAACATTTTAAAGAATTTTGATCCTAAAGAGAGAAAGAGAGAAAGAAAGAGAGAGATTTGGAAATTTAACCTAAATGGGTATAGTCCTCAACATATCTCTCTTGTAGTTAAAATCAGGGCTCCATTCCTTCAGAATCATAGGCATGTTGTGAATTGTGTAAGGGACACGAGTTAGGATAATATCTCTATCCTTGAGTGAGTGAAATTTCAGCAAGAAATACCCCTCATCGTGATAAAGCATATAAGGTAGTTTTATGAAATTCTAGAAACGGGTCATATAATTTTTCACAACATTCATACTTAGGTCTTGTCCAATAACATACATGATGAGAGAAGATTCCCTATATTTGATCTCTAATTCAACATCTGTTTCCTCAATTTCCATTTCTATTTCCCCTTCTATAATGCTTGGAGCAACAAATTCAATTTCCATTCCATTTTCGGAGACCATGTTTCCACTTATAAAATCCACCCAGTGTTTCTTAGGTGGATACTTCGCTTTAGTGGATATAACCTTCGTTTCGAGAGTGGGGTTCTCTACTAGGGTTTTGGAAATCAATTCCTCTTCAACACTATCCTCAGAAAGTTCATCCCTATCTATCCGTTGGTCATCATCCAAGTTTCTTTTTTCCAGTATAACCTCTTAAAATAGTGGATGGACCTCATGAGAAGACACCTTTTTCTTTGGCCTTTCTTTCCCTCGACCCATTGCAAGAAACTGAAAGACCGCTTGAATCTTTTATTTTGTCCCTAATCTGAGGATTATGAGTTTAAACCATAATTGATCGATTTTTAGTACCTTGGGATCTCAGATGGTGGTTGCATAAATGGTCAGAATCGTTTTTGCTTTCACCATAAATCGCCTTAACATGATCCATAAAGCAGAGATTGTTCTCTGGAAATTTGATTGTTGTTTTTTCTGTTAAAAGTTCTAACATTTAGGATAAAAATGAGAAAGATGATAAAATTGACATTCTATCACAAGTTAATGTGTCTAAAGTGATGAGAAAGTATAGAAATAGAATATGCTCGAACATTTTAAAGAATTTTGATCCTAAAGAGAGAAAGAGAGAAAGAAAGAGAGAGATTTGGAAATTTAACCTAAATGGGTATAGTCCTTAACATATCTCTCTTGTAGTTAAAATCAGGGCTCCATTTCTTCAGAATCATAGGCATGTTGTGAATTGTGTTAGGGACACGAGTTAGGATAATATCTCTATCCTTGAGTGAGTGAAATTTCAGCAAGAAATACCCCTCATCGTGATAAAGCATATAAGGTAGTTTTATGAAATTCTAGAAACGGGTCATATAATTTTTCACAACATTCATACTTAGGTCTTGTCTAATAACATACATGATGAGAGAAGATTCCCAATATCTGACCTCTAATTCAACATCTGTTTCCTCAATTTCCATTTCTATTTCCCCTTCTATAATGCTTGGGGCAACAAATTCAATTTCCATTCCATTTTCGGAAACCATGTTTCCACTTATAAAATCCACCCAGTGTTTCTTAGGTGGATACTTCGCTTTAGTGGATATAACCTTCGTTTAGAGAGTGGGGTTCTCTACTAGGGTTTTGGAAATCAATTCCTCTTCAACACTATCCTCAGAAAGTTCATCCCTATCTATCCCTTGGTCATCATCCAAGTTTCTTTTTTCCAGTATAACCTCTTAAAATAGTGGATGGGCCTCATGAGAGGACACCTTTTTCTTTGGCCTTTCTTTCCCTCGACCCATTGCAAGAAACTGAAAGACCGCTTGAATCTTTGATTTTGTCCCTAATCTGAGGATTATGAGTTTAAACCATAATTGATCGATTTTTAGCACCTTGGGATCTCAGATGGTGGTTGCATAAATGGTCGGAATCGTTTTTGCTTTCACCATAAATCGCCTTAACATGATCCATAAAGCAGAGATTGTTCACTGCAAATTTGATTGTTGTTTTTTCTGTTAAAAGTTCTAACATTTAGGATAAAAATGAGAAAGATGATAAAATTGACATTCTATCACAAGTTAATGTGTCTAAAGTGATGAGAAAGTATAGAAATAGAATATGCTCGAACATTTTAAAGAATTTTGATCCTAAAGAGAGAAAGAGATTTGGAAATTTAACCTAAATGGGTATAGTCCTCAACATATCTCTCTTGTAGTTAAAATCAGGGCTCCATTCCTTCAGAATCATAGGCATGTTGTGAATTGTGTAAGGGACACGAGTTAGGATAATATCTTTATTCTTGAGTGAGTGAAATTTCAGCAAGAAATACCCCTCATCGTGATAAAGCATATAAGGTAGTTTTATGAAATTCTAGAAACGGGTCATATAATTTTTCACAACATTCATACTTAGGTCTTGTCCAATAACATACATGATGAGAGAAGATTCCCTATATCTGACCTCTAATTCAACATCTCTTTCCTCAATTTCCTTTTTTATTTCCCCTTCTATAATGCTTGGAGCAACAAATTCAATTTCCATGCCATTTTCGGAGACCATGTTTCCACTTATAAAATCCACCCAATGGTTTCTTAGGTGGATACTTCGCTTTAGTGGATATAACCTTCGTTTCGAGAGTGGGGTTCTCTACTAGGTTTTGGAAATCAATTCCTCTTCAACACTATCCTCAGAAAGTTCATCCCTATCTATCCCTTGGTCATCATCCAAGTTTCTTTTTTCCAGTATAACCTCTTAAAATAGTGGATGGACCTCATGAGAGGACACCTTTTTCTTTGGCCTTTCTTTCCCTCGACCCATTGCATGAAACTGAAAGACCGCTTGAATCTTTGATTTTGTCCCTAATTTGAGGATTATGAGTTTAAACCATAATTGATCGAATTTTTAGCACCTTGGGATCTCAGATGGTGGTTGCATAAATGGTCGGAATCGTTTTTTGCTTTCACCATAAATCGCCTTAACATGATCCATAAAGCAGAGATTGTTCTCTGCAAATTTGATTGTTGTTTTTTCTGTTAAAAGTTCTAACATTTAGGATAAAAATGAGAAAGATGATAAAATTGACATTCTATCACAAGTTAATGTCTCTAAAGTGATGAGAAAGTATAGAAATAGAATATGCTCGAACATTTTAAAGAATTTTGATCCTAAAGAGAGAAAGAGAAAAAAGAAAGAGAGAGATTTGGAAATTTAACCTAAATGGGTATAGTCCTCAACATATCTCTCTTGTAGTTAAAATCAGGGCTCCATTCCTTCAGAATCATAGGCATGTTGTGAATTGTGTACGGGACACGAGTTAGGATAATATCTCTATCCTTGAGTGAGTGAAATTTCAGCAAGAAATACCCCTCATCGTGATAAAGCATATAAGTAGTTTTATGAAATTCTAGAAACGGGTCATATAATTTTTCACAACATTCATACTTAGGTCTTGTCCAATAACATACATGATGAGAGAAATTCCCTATATCTGACCTCTAATTCAACATCTGTTTCCTCAATTCCATTTCTATTTCCCCTTCTATAATGCTTGGAGCAACAAATTCAATTTCCATTCCATTTTCGGAGACCATGTTTCCACTTATAAAATCCACCCAGTGTTCTTAGGTGGATACTTCGCTTTAGTGGATATAACCTTCGTTTCGAGAGTGGGGTTCTCTACTAGGGTTTTGGAAATCAATCCCTCTTCAACACTATCCTTAGAAAGTTCATCCCTATCTATCCCTTGGTCATCATCCAGGTTTCTTTTTTCCAGTATAACCTCTTAAAATAGTGGTTGGATCTCGTGAGAGGACACATTTTTCTTTGGCCTTTCTCTCCCTCGACCCATTGTATGAAACTGAAAGACCGCTTGAATCTTTGATTTTGTCCCTAATCTGAGGATTATGAGTTTAAACCATAATTGATCGATTTTTAGCACCTTGGGATCTCAGATGGTGGTTGCATAAATGGTCGGAATCGTCTTTGCTTTCACCATAAATCGCCTTAACATGCACCATAAAGCAGAGATTGTTCTCTGCAAATTTGATTGTTATTTTTTTTATTAAAAGTTCTAACATTTAGGATTAAAATGAGAAAGATGATAAAATTCACATTCTCTCACAAGTTAATGTCTCTAAAGTGATGAGAAAGTATAAAAATAGAATATGCTAGAACATTTTAAAGAATTTTGATCCTAAAGAGAGAAAGAGAGAAAGAGAGAGAGAGATTTGGAAATTTAACCTAAATGGGTATAGTCCTCAACATATCTCTCTTGTAGTTAAAATCAGGGTTCCATTCCTTCAGAATCATAGGCATGTTGTGAATTGTGTAAGGGACACGAGTTAGGATAATATCTCTATCCTTGAGTGAGTGAAATTTCAGCAAGAAATACCCCTCATCGTGATAAAGCATATAAGGTAGTTTTATGAAATTCTAGAAACGGGTCATATAATTTTTCACAACATTCATACTTAGGTCTTGTCCAATAACATACATGATGAGAGAAAATTCCCAATATTTGACCTCTAATTCAACATCTGTTTCCTCAATTTCCATTTCTATTTCCCCTTCTATAATGCTTGGAGCAACAAATTCAATTTCCATTCCATTTTCGGAGACCATGTTTCCACTTATAAAATCCACCCAGTGTTTCTTAGGTGGATACTTCACTTTAGTGGATATAACCTTCGTTTCGAGAGTGGGGTTCTCTTTTAGGGTTTTGGAAATCAATTCCTCTTCAACACTATCCTCAGAAAGTTCATCCCTATCTATCCCTTGGTCATCATCCAAGTTTCTTTTTTCCAGTATAACCTCTTAAAATAGTGGATGGACCTCATGAGAGGACACCTGTTTCTTTGGCCTTTCTTTCCCTCGACCCATGGCAAGAAACTGAAAGACCGTTTGAATCTTTGATTTTGTCCCTAATCTGAGGATTATGAGTTTAAACGATAATTGATCAATTTTTAGCACCTTGGGATCTCAGATGGTGGTTGCATAAATGGTCTGAATCGTTTTTTCTTTCACCATAAATCGCCTTAACATGCACCATAAAGCAGAGATTGTTCTCTGCAAATTTGATTGTTATTTTTTTTATTAAAAGTTCTAACATTTATGATAAAAATGAGAAAGATGATAAAATTGACATTCTATCACAAGTTAATGTCTCTAAAGTGATGAGAAAGTATAGAAATAGAATATGCTCGAACATTTTAAAGAATTTTGATGCTAAAGAGAAGAGAGAAAGAGAGAGAGATTTGGAAATTTAACCTAAATGGGAATAGTCCTCAACATATCTCTCTTGTAGTTAAAATCAGGGCTCCATTCCTTCAGAATCATAGGCATGTTGTGAATTGTGTAAGGGACACGAGTTAGGATAATATCTCTATCCTTGAGTGAGTGAAATTTCAGCAAGAAACCCCCTCATCGTGATAAAGCATATCAGGTAGTTTTATGAAATTCTAGAAACGGGTCATATAATTTTTCACAACATTCATACTTAGGTCTTGTCCAATAACATACATGATGAGAGAAGATTCCAATACTTGACCTCTAATTCCACATCTGTTTCCTCAATTTCCATTTCTATTTCCCCTTCTATAATGCTTGGAGCAACAAATTCAATTTCCATTCCATTTTCGGAGACCATGTTTCCACTTATAAAATCCACCCAGTGTGTCTTAGGTGGATACTTCGCTTTAGTGGATATAACCTTCGTTTCGAGAGTGGGGTTCTCTACTAGGGTTTTGGAAATCAATCCCTCTTCAACACTATCCTTAGAAAGTTCATCCCTATCTATCCCTTGGTCATCATCCAGGTTTCTTTTTTCCAGTATAACCTCTTAAAATAGTGGTTGGATCTCATGAGAGGACACATTTTTCTTTGGCCTTTCTCTCCCTCGACCCATTGTATGAAACTGAAAGACCGCTTGAATCTTTGATTTTGTCCCTAATCTGAGGATTATGAGTTTAAACCATAATTGATCGATTTTTAGCACCTTGGGATCTCAGATGGTGGTTGCATAAATGGTCGGAATCGTCTTTGCTTTCACCATAAATCGCCTTAACATGATCCATAAAGCAGAGATTGTTCTCTGCAAATTTGATTGTTATTTTTTTTATTAAAAGTTCTAACATTTAGGATTAAAATGAGAAAGATGATAAAATTCACATTCTCTCACAAGTTAATGTCTCTAAAGTGATGAGAAAGTATAAAAATAGAATATGCTAGAACATTTTAAAGAATTTTGATCCTAAAGAGAGAAAGAGAGAAAGAGAGAGAGAGATTTGGAAATTTAACCTAAATGGGTATAGTCCTCAACATATCTCTCTTGTAGTTAAAATCAGGGCTCCATTCCTTCAGAATCATAGGCATGTTGTGAATTGTGTAAGGGACACGAGTTAGGATAATATCTCTATCCTTGAGTGAGTGAAATTTCAGCAAGAAATACCCCTCATCGTGATAAAGCATATAAGGTAGTTTTATGAAATTCTAGAAACGGGTCATATAATTTTTCACAACATTCATACTTAGGTCTTGTCCAATAACATACATGATGCGAGAAGATTCCCAATATTTGACCTCTAATTCAACTTCTGTTTCCTCAATTTCCATTTCTATTTCCCCTTCTATAATGCTTGGAGCAACAAATTCAATTTCCATTCCATTTTCGGAGACCATGTTTCCACTTATAAAATCCACCCAGTGTTTCTTAGGTGGATACTTCGCTTTAGTGGATATAACCTTCGTTTCGAGAGTGGGGTTCTCTACTAGGGTTTGGGAAATCAATTCCTCTTCAACACTATCCTCAGAAAGTTCATCCCTATCTATCCCTTGGTCATCATCCAAGTTTCTTTTTTCCAGTATAACCTCTTAAAATAGTGGATGGACCTCATGAGAGGACACCTGTTTCTTTGGCCTTTCTTTCCCTCGACCCATGGCAAGAAACTGAAAGACCGTTTGAATCTTTGATTTTGTCCCTAATCTGAGGATTATGAGTTTAATACGATAATTGATCGATTTTTAGCACCTTGGGATCTCAGATGGTGGTTGCATAAATGGTCTGAATCGTTTTTTCTTTCACCATAAATCGCCTTAACATGATCCATAAAGTAGAGATTGTTCTCTGCAAATTTGATTGTATTTTTTTGTTAAAAGTTCTAACATTTATGATAAAAATGAGAATGATGATAAAATTGACATTCTATCACAAGTTAATGTCTCTAAAGTGATGAGAAAGTATAGAAATAGAATATGCTCGAACATTTTAAAGAATTTTGATGCTAAAGAGAGAAGAGAGAAAGAGAGAGAGAGATTTGGAAATTTAACCTAAATGGGAATAGTCCTCAACATATCTCTCTTGTAGTTAAAATCAGGGCTCCATTCCTTCAGAATCATAGGCATGTTGTGAATTGTGTAAGGGACACGAGTTAGGATAATATCTCTATCCTTGAGTGAGTGAAATTTCAGCAAGAAATACCCCTCATCGTGATAAAGCATATCAGGTAGTTTTATGAAATTCTAGAAACGGGTCATATAATTTTTCACAACATTCATACTTAGGTCTTGTCCAATAACATACATGATGAGAGAAGATTTCCAATACTTGACCTCTAATTCCACATCTGTTTCCTCAATTTCCATTTCTATTTCCCCTTCTATAATGCTTGGAGCAACAAATTCAATTTCCATTCCATTTTCGTAGACCATGTTTCCACTTATAAAATCCACCCAGTGTGTCTTAGGTGGATACTTCGCTTTAGTGGATATAACCTTCGTTTCGAGAGTGGGGTTCTCTACTAGGGTTTTGGAAATCAATCCCTCTTCAACACTATCCTTAGAAAGTTCATCCCTATCTATCCCTTGGTCATCATCCAGGTTTCTTTTTTCCAGTATAACCTCTTAAAATAGTGGTTGGATCTCGTGAGAGGACACATTTTTCTTTGGCCTTTCTCCCTCGACCCATTGTATGAAACTGAAAGACCGCTTGAATCTTTGATTTTGTCCCTAATCTGAGGATTATGAGTTTAAACCATAATTGATCAATTTTTAGCACCTTGGGATCTCAGATGGTGGTTGCATAAATGGTCTGAATCGTTTTTTTCTTTCACCATAAATCGCCTTAACATGATCCATAAAGTAGAGATTGTTCTCTGCAAATTTGATTGTTATTTTTTTTGTTAAAAGTTCTAACATTTATGATAAAAATGAGAAAGATGATAAAATTGACATTCTATCACAAGTTAATGTCTCTAAAGTGATGAGAAAGTATAGAAATAGAATATGCTCGAACATTTTAAAGAATTTTGATGCTAAAGAGAGAAAGAGAGAAAGAGAGAGAGATTTGGAAATTTAACCTAAATGGGAATAGTCCTCAACATATCTCTCTTGTAGTTAAAATCAGGGCTCCATTCCTTCAGAATCATAGGCATGTTGTGAATTGTGTAAGGGACACGAGTTAGGATAATATCTCTATCCTTGAGTGAGTGAAATTTCAGCAAGAAATACCCCTCATCGTGATAAAGCATATCAGGTAGTTTTATGAAATTCTAGAAACGGGTCATATAATTTTTCACAACATTCATACTTAGGTCTTGTCCAATAACATACATGATGAGAGAAGATTTCCAATACTTGACCTCTAATTCCACATCTGTTTCCTCAATTTCCATTTCTATTTCCCCTTCTATAATGCTTGGAGCAACAAATTCAATTTCCATTCCATTTTCGGAGACCATGTTTCCACTTATAAAATCCACCCAGTGTGTCTTAGGTGGATACTTCGCTTTAGTGGATATAACCTTCGTTTCGAGAGTGGGGTTCTCTACTAGGGTTTTGGAAATCAATCCCTCTTCAACACTATCCTTAGAAAGTTCATCCCTATCTATCCCTTGGTCATCATCCAGGTTTCTTTTTTCCAGTATAACCTCTTAAAATAGTGGTTGGATCTCATGAGAGGACACATTTTCTTTGGCCTTTCTCTCCCTCGACCCATTGTATGAAACTGAAAGACCGCTTGAATCTTTGATTTTGTCCCTAATCTGAGGATTATGAGTTTAAACCATAATTGATCGATTTTTAGCACCTTGGGATCTCAGATGGTGGTTGCATAAATGGTCGGAATCGTCTTTGCTTTCACCATAAATCGCCTTAACATGCACCATAAAGCAGAGATTGTTCTCTGCAAATTTGATTGTTATTTTTTTATTAAAAGTTCTAACATTTAGGATTAAAATGAGAAAGATGATAAAATTCACATTCTCTCACAAGTTAATGTCTCTAAAGTGATGAGAAAGTATAAAAATAGAATATGCTAGAACATTTTAAAGAATTTTGATCCTAAAGAGAGAAAGAGAGAAAGAGAGAGAGAGATTTGGAAATTTAACCTAAATGGGTATAGTCCTCAACATATCTCTCTTGTAGTTAAAATCAGGGCTCCATTCCTTCAGAATCATAGGCATGTTGTGAATTGTGTAAGGGACACGAGTTAGGATAATATCTCTATCCTTGAGTGAGTGAAATTTCAGCAAGAAATACCCCTCATCGTGATAAAGCATATAAGGTAGTTTTATGAAATTCTAGAAACGGGTCATATAATTTTTCACAACATTCATACTTAGGTCTTGTCCAATAACATACATGATGCGAGAAGATTCCCAATATTTGACCTCTAATTCAACTTCTGTTTCCTCAATTTCCATTTCTATTTCCCCTTCTATAATGCTTGGAGCAACAAATTCAATTTCCATTCCATTTTCGGAGACCATGTTTCCACTTATAAAATCCACCCAGTGTTTCTTAGGTGGATACTTCGCTTTAGTGGATATAACCTTCGTTTCGAGAGTGGGGTTCTCTACTAGGGTTTGGGAAATCAATTCCTCTTCAACACTATCCTCAGAAAGTTCATCCCTATCTATCCCTTGGTCATCATCCAAGTTTCTTTTTTCCAGTATAACCTCTTAAAATAGTGGATGGACCTCATGAGAGGACACCTGTTTCTTTGGCCTTTCTTTCCCTCGACCCATGGCAAGAAACTGAAAGACCGTTTGAATCTTTGATTTTGTCCCTAATCTGAGGATTATGAGTTTATACGATAATTGATCGATTTTTAGCACCTTGGGATCTCAGATGGTGGTTGCATAAATGGTCTGAATCGTTTTTTCTTTCACCATAAATCGCCTTAACATGATCCATAAAGTAGAGATTGTTCTCTGCAAATTTGATTGTAATTTTTTTTGTTAAAAGTTCTAACATTTATGATAAAAATGAGAAAGATGATAAAATTGACATTCTATCACAAGTTAATGTCTCTAAAGTGATGAGAAAGTATAGAAATAGAATATGCTCGAACATTTTAAAGAATTTTGATGCTAAAGAGAGAAAGAGAGAAAGAGAGAGAGAGATTTGGAAATTTAACCTAAATGGGAATAGTCCTCAACATATCTCTCTTGTAGTTAAAATCAGGGCTCCATTCCTTCAGAATCATAGGCATGTTGTGAATTGTGTAAGGGACACGAGTTAGGATAATATCTCTATCCTTGAGTGAGTGAAATTTCAGCAAGAAATACCCCTCATCGTGATAAAGCATATCAGGTAGTTTTATGAAATTCTAGAAACGGGTCATATAATTTTTCACAACATTCATACTTAGGTCTTGTCCAATAACATACATGATGAGAGAAGATTTCCAATACTTGACCTCTAATTCCACATCTGTTTCCTCAATTTCCATTTCTATTTCCCCTTCTATAATGCTTGGAGCAACAAATTCAATTTCCATTCCATTTTCGTAGACCATGTTTCCACTTATAAAATCCACCCAGTGTGTCTTAGGTGGATACTTCGCTTTAGTGGATATAACCTTCGTTTCGAGAGTGGGGTTCTCTACTAGGGTTTTGGAAATCAATCCCTCTTCAACACTATCCTTAGAAAGTTCATCCCTATCTATCCCTTGGTCATCATCCAGGTTTCTTTTTTCCAGTATAACCTCTTAAAATAGTGGTTGGATCTCGTGAGAGGACACATTTTTCTTTGGCCTTTCTCTCCCTCGACCCATTGTATGAAACTGAAAGACCGCTTGAATCTTTGATTTTGTCCCTAATCTGAGGATTATGAGTTTAAACCATAATTGATCAATTTTTAGCACCTTGGGATCTCAGATGGTGGTTGCATAAATGGTCTGAATCGTTTTTTCTTTCACCATAAATCGCCTTAACATGATCCATAAAGTAGAGATTGTTCTCTGCAAATTTGATTGTTATTTTTTTTGTTAAAAGTTCTAACATTTATGATAAAAATGAGAAAGATGATAAAATTGACATTCTATCACAAGTTAATGTCTCTAAAGTGATGAGAAAGTATAGAAATAGAATATGCTCGAACATTTTAAAGAATTTTGATGCTAAAGAGAGAAAGAGAGAAAGAGAGAGAGAGATTTGGAAATTTAACCTAAATGGGAATAGTCCTCAACATATCTCTCTTGTAGTTAAAATCAGGGCTCCATTCCTTCAGAATCATAGGCATGTTGTGAATTGTGTAAGGGACACGAGTTAGGATAATATCTCTATCCTTGAGTGAGTGAAATTTCAGCAAGAAATACCCCTCATCGTGATAAAGCATATCAGGTAGTTTTATGAAATTCTAGAAACGGGTCATATAATTTTTCACAACATTCATACTTAGGTCTTGTCCAATAACATACATGATGAGAGAAGATTTCCAATACTTGACCTCTAATTCCACATCTGTTTCCTCAATTTCCATTTCTATTTCCCCTTCTATAATGCTTGGAGCAACAAATTCAATTTCCACTCCAATTTCGGATACCATGTTTCCACTTATAAAATCCACCCAGTGTGTCTTAGGTGGATACTTCGCTTTAGTGGATATAACCTTCGTTTCGAGAGTGGGGTTCTCTACTAGGGTTTTGGAAATCAATCCCTCTTCAACACTATCCTTAGAAAGTTCATCCCTATCTATCCCTTGGTCATCATCCAAGTTTCTTTTTTCCAGTATAACCTCTTAAAATAGTGGTTGGATCTCATGAGAGGACACATTTTTCTTTGGTCTTTCTTTCCCTCGACCCATTGTATGAAACTGAAAGACCGCTTGAATCTTTGATTTTGTCCCTAATCTGAGGATTATGAGTTTAAACCATAATTGATCGATTTTTAGCACCTTGGGATCTCAGATGGTGGTTGCATAAATGGTCGGAATCGTCTTTGCTTTCACCATAAATCGCCTTAACATGCACCATAAAGCAGAGATTGTTCTCTGCAAATTTGATTGTTATTTTTTTTATTAAAAGTTCTAACATTTAGGATTAAAATGAGAAAGATGATAAAATTCACATTCTCTCACAAGTTAATGTCTCTAAAGTGATGAGAAAGTATAAAAATAGAATATGCTAGAACATTTTAAAGAATTTTGATCCTAAAGAGAGAAAGAGAGAAAGAGAGAGAGAGATTTGGAAATTTAACCTAAATGGGTATAGTCCTCAAATATCTCTCTTGTAGTTAAAATCAGGGCTCCATTCCTTCAGAATCATAGGCATGTTGTGAATTGTGTAAGGGACACGAGTTAGGATAATATCTCTATCCTTGAGTGAGTGAAATTTCAGCAAGAAATACCCCTCATCGTGATAAAGCATATAAGGTAGTTTTATGAAATTCTAGAAACGGGTCATATAATTTTTCACAACATTCATACTTAGGTCTTGTCCAATAACATACATGATGCGAGAAGATTCCCAATATTTGACCTCTAATTCAACTTCTGTTTCCTCAATTTCCATTTCTATTTCCCCTTCTATAATGCTTGGAGCAACAAATTCAATTTCCATTCCATTTTCGGAGACCATGTTTCCACTTATAAAATCCACCCAGTGTTTCTTAGGTGGATACTTCGCTTTAGTGGATATAACCTTCATTTCGAGAGTGGGGTTCTCTACTAGGGTTTGGGAAATCAATTCCTCTTCAACACTATCCTCAGAAAGTTCATCCCTATCTATCCCTTGGTCATCATCCATGTTTCTTTTTTCCAGTATAACCTCTTAAAATAGTGGATGGACCTCATGAGAGGACACCTTTTTCTTTGGCCTTTCTTTCCCTCGACCCATGGCAAGAAACTGAAAGACCGTTTGAATCTTTGATTTTGTCCCTAATCTGAGGATTATGAGTTTATACGATAATTGATCGATTTTTAGCACCTTGGGATCTCAGATGGTGGTTGCATAAATGGTCGGAATTGTTTTTGCTTTCACCATAAATCGCCTTAACATGATCCATAAAGTAGAGATTGTTCTCTGCAAATTTGATTGTTATTTTTTTTGTTAAAAGTTCTAACATTTAGGATAAAAATGAGAAAGATGATAAAATTGACATTTTATCACAAGTTAATGTCTCTAAAGTGATGAGAAAGTATAAAAATAGAAAATGCTCGAACATTTTAAATAATTTTGATCCTAAAGAGAGAAAGAGAGAAAGAGAGAGAGAGATTTGGAAATTTAACCTAAATGGGTATAGTCCTAAATGGGTATTTTCCTTTGTGGACGCGTATCCCTACAAAATTTTACCATATGCATCATGAGGTCTCTTAGGGACCAAAATTCGTCTCTTTGATATTATTTAAGCCCATTCTACCCCGTCGAGACGAAGATTTTAACCTTCACTTCTCCGGCTAGAATGACCTTAAATAGGGGCATCTGTAAGACCCTAATTTTGTCCCTAAGATCCCTCATGGCATTATAACATTGCATTTGCATTTGCCTTAAAGATCACTAGCATCTTGGTTCCCTTTACCCTTGGGGTGGGACTTCTTGAGAGTGGTTTGAGATCACCAAGCATACTTGAATTGTATATCATTGCTTTTCTTATTTTTTTCACTAACCAAAAGCACAAAAATATGTCACTAACATCTGTTGTTTGTAGTTTAAGCAATCACCAGGTCAAGAGCTTCAAGGAGATCCTTTGTGCAATGATATGGTCAGGAGAAGATGATAGCAAGCATGCCAATGGTTCCCAAAGCTCTCATCCATCAAATATGCCTCCCTAGCATCTCAATTCATTATTTTGATCAAAGCAAGTCAAAGGATTTGAGGTTGGTTCCCCAAGGAAACCCTAATTCATCTGTGCACCACAATGCCTTGCTCTTGAAGCAACCTCAGCCCATGATCAAATACAATCAAGGGAAGTTCTTTAATTCAATATTTCATGCATATTTGAACTTATTTGAGTGTCCTCAATCATCAATTCATCAAGATATGAGTCATGGACTTGAGAAGTTGATCAGTCAATTTATTTGACTATTTTGAAGTGCTCTGAGACCTAACTTTTTATGTGTTGGTCAAATGGAGATGGTTCCAAAATAAAATATGTTCTTAAGGACAATATGAACAACTTTCATGTTCATCAAAACTTTATTTGAAGCTTGGAAGGCCATCTGTCATTCCAATACATTATAGGTCATTTTGACTGAAACCCTAATTTTGGGTCAACTTCCCAAGGACATAACTCATTCATTTTTTTTTATGATTTTGAGGTGGGATTAAATGAATTGGAAAGCTTAAGATGTCTACTTCAAATGTTATGTTGAACAAAATTTCAAAATCTCAAAGGAAATACATGTGATAAGGAAAGACATTATAGGTCCTTTTGGGCCAAATGCATTAAAAGGCAAAAAAGTCCAACTTCAAGTGCCCATAACTCTTTCATAAAAAATCCAAATGATGCACAATTGAAGTCCATTTTGATTGTATTGAAAATATATATAAACTTTGATGTTGGATATTTTTTCATTTGAAGCTTGCATCATCAAAACAGAAGGGCTTGAACTTGGGCCAAATTTGGAAACCTTGCATTGACATTTTTTGCACACCACACTTTAAACTCAAAATTCACCAATTTCCACACTCCAAATGAGTTTTTTTCCAACATAACATTTGTTCCTTATACAAAGACCTTTCCAACCATTACCCACATGCTTATGTTTGGATTTTCTAATTGGCATTTTCGAAGAGGTGAACATTTAGGCATAATTATGGAATTCACATGAAATCTTGATGCACAAGCCAATACAGCTCTAATTACACGTCCAAACCTTTGGCATTTGAGTTCAGCTTGCAATTGGCATTGTTTTTGGGGCTTTGTGCATGATCATGCAAGCCCATGCAAGGATTGTTCATGTTCATGCGCACGGATCAATTCATCATTTCCTTGCCACTCACTCTATAAATAGAGACCTCATTCCATTCAAAAGGGATCCCTGATTCAACCTGTTATGCTGCACAAATCTCTCCCTAGCCATCACTAAAGGAATTTCCACTTTTCTCCAAAAAATTCATATATGAATTTCAACTACCTTGGTTGATTTTCAGACATATAATTCCTCAACCTTGCTTCCTCTTCATCACTAGATATCATTGCAAGCTTTGGTTGTGAAAGATCATGCTCTCCATACCTGCATTTCAAAGGTGGATATCAGAACTTTTTCTCTTCAAAACTCTTTGATCCTTGCTTATTTCTTGAGTTCCTTGGTCTGGCTGAGGTCCTCTCAATAGAGGCATCTGATCTGTGCTTTCAATTTTGCGAAAACATGAAGTTCATGATGAACACCATCCTACTTTCAACTCTGATTTCTCCATTTATAGGGATCTAGAGTGGAAGTGCATGGTATAGGAGTGATGTACATCACTTCCTCTTTCGATTGATGTATAGATCGCTCCATTTGGTTGAGTTTGCCATGTCTGCAATTCTCACCGGAGTTGATGAGCTCGTCGGAGAAGACAGTGGTGTACACCACCGTCTGTTTACCAGAACAAATCTGGACCGTGCGATCTTGTTTCCAGATCTAATATGGACCTTCCATTGTTATGACTTTTTATATTGCCTCGTGTGTCTCAGTTGACTAAGGCATATGGTACACGCGCGCTGAGAGCCCTTGGATCTGCCAAGTCATTTAATGAAATGAATCCAACGCGCATGCTTTTTTCTATTTTCTAATTTAATCCATTTTATTTTCCTAATTTCATTTTATTTCAAAAAATCAAAACTCTTTCTTGTTTAATCCAAAAATTATGGGACCAATTGCATTAGTCTCCAAATAAATTCTAGTTTCTATTTCTGATTTTTAATATTTTTTATTTTGTCATTTGATATTTTTTGTGAATTTTCTCTTTTAGGGTTATTTTTAATTCATTTTAAATAGTTCTTGATATTCAAAAAATACAAAAATATTTTCCTAATCTATTTGAATGATGATGGATCTATGAAAAATATTCTCATCAATTTTTAAATTGATTTGAGATTTATTTGAGATTTTAGTTCAATTAGGTTATTTTTATTCATTTTTAATTGATTAAAAATAGTTTCTGACTTTTAAAAATGCTGAAATTTTTTGTCAAACTTAGTTTGACCTTGTTGAACTTGGGATAAATTACTTGGACCTTTCAAGGTTGATTTGAAGTGATTTTGAAGTTTGATCTTTCTTTCAATTTTAATTCAAGTTTATTTTAATGTTGAAAATGCCAAAAAATATTATACCCATTATTTGATCTCCAATCTGCATCTCATTTCTGATTTCTTATTGTTTGACTTTGACTTTCAATGTCATTTGGTCAATACATATGGATTGGTACATCTTATTTCATTTAATGCATTTTGATCTTTCCATTTCCTTATCCATTCTTCATCTCCTTCTTCCTTCTTCTTCTTCTTTCTTTTTTGATCAATGAGTTGAAGGTTGATAGGTTAGCATTGATTAGGGAGACTTAATCTTCCTTGATTCAAATCTAATTCATCTTGATCAATTGATCAAGTGAATGACTTTGCATTAAGGATAGGTTGTTTTCTAAATCATGCAAAAGGCTTAAACCAATACAAGATCAATTCTCTTTTTCTTTTTTGGCATGGCAAGTTGTTGGAACTTGGTTCACTAATCAAGACTTCTAACTTGTGTTGTTGCCTAGATTATTATTGATCGGCCTCAGATAGTTGTGACTTCTACGTAAGTCCAATTACGATTGCTTAACATAGGGCTAAATTTGCCACATGGCACACTAATTACTAACACTAACTATTAATAACTAACATTTACTTTTTTTGCTCTTTACTTTTATGCAATTTACTATTCTTGCACATATTAGCCATTTGCTTTTCCCTTTGCTCACTTGAGCACATGTTTATGTTAATGCCATTTGCCCTTTGCTCACTTGAGCACATAATTGTGTATATACTATTATGCTTGTGTTTGTTTTGATTGTTGTGAACCAAATGCGAAGAAATGGACTTAGTTTCTAGGACTTCCCCTATGCGAAGAATGGAGAATTGGACTTAGATTCTAGGACCTTTCCTTATGCAAAATTGGAGTAAATGGAACTTAATGATGAAAATGGATTAGAAGGACCAAATCTCTAAACTCACTCTTGTCCATTCTTGATTTACTTCATGGAGCTTTTGATGTGTTTGCATTTTGTGTTAGGGAATTCTATGAGAGATCAAGTTGGAATACCATTTCCATGCTCATCGAAAGTGAAAGACACAAGATACATTGAGGATCTCTTAGGAGAATTGTTTGATTGCTTATGCTTTTTGTGATTGCCTATTCCAAAGGATGGGAGCTACTTGGATCATCAATATGATCTCAAGAGAGGAACTCCATTGTGGTTTTGTTTCTTCATCCTTTCTCTTTTTGCTTTGCTTAGGACTTTATCCCTTCTTCTTCTTCTCTCCACTCTAACCCAAGCCAAACTTTTTGTGCAAACATTTAACTATGGTTTTCAAACATTAGAAACCTAAGCCTTAGGCTTTTGATTTTCAAACTCTATTTTCATAACACTTATTTTGAATTGAATCTTTAAGTCAACTTTGACCATTTCGTATACACTTCTAATTGGTAAATATAACCCATCAAAATGTCTTTTTGTGGTTCCAATGGCCACTTCTTTAATCAAATTTTTTCATAACCTTTAGCTATTAGGTTTGAGTTATCTTTGTGGTAGATGTAATACTCACCTATATCCTTAGTGATGGACAATGAGTCTTCCATGCTTATTATAGGGTTAACCCCTCACTAGCATGTTGAAGCTATCCTCACGTGGTGGATTTGTGGTTTTAGGTTGAGTTTTCTCCATTTGATAACAAAAGACCTTAAGGCTTTTGGACCAATCAATTCACCAACTTGTTTTGAGATTTTTACCCCGAACTACAAGGTTTTGATCCTAATCTTTTTAAGATGGTACATAGGCAATGGGTTTATCCATCCAAACACAAAAATGTAAAAAACTTGTATATTCTCTTCTCATTTCTTCAATCATGTTTGCACAAACAGAATTTTCCACAAAACAACAACCTTGCAACAAGTATGAAAAGGGCTCCCTAGGAGTAGCTAGGATGTTTTGGGTGCCTAACACCTTCCCATTACATAACCAACCCCCTTACCCAGATCTTTGTTTTCTTTTACTAGTTTTTGTTAAAACTATTAGGTTTTTGTTCGCTTTCTAACCCTTCCTTTGGATAAATAGAAGTGCGGTGGCGACTCGACTTGTATGATTTACCTTGGATTTAATCAATATCTCTAATGGTAACGAATACCCCGCTACACTAATGTTGATGCAAGTATGTTCTTTGTTGTCTTGTCATATAGAACTTTCTTCTTGTTGTCATCATTCCAAGAGCCTTCAACCTTTATTTGTTTTACATTGTTCATGGTTGTTGTAGGAATAAATGGTCCATTTTTAAAATAATCTCATATTTCTTCTCCTTGTGCTTCTAAGTACATTTTCATGCGAAGCTTCTAGAAGTCATAATAGTCGCAAACAAAAAATGGTGGTTTGTTGTTGTTGCCATCAACTGCCAAAACGGTTTTAAGGAAGATATATCTACTTGAATCGAGGAGAAAGTTACCTTAATCTTCTCTGATGCTAATTGTAACTATAGAGTGCAACCTAAGAGGGGGGGGGGGGGGATTACACTTTCTGGACTTTTATAGATTTAATAAGATTCTTCTCCTTTTTATATTTCTGGAATTAAGTTATTTGAATTTAATTAAAAATGTAGAAAATAAAGAGAAATAAAATAAAAGACACAAAGATATATCCTGATTCCCCTTTTCAAACAAGGGTAGTCCAATCCCTTCACACCCTTGAAGGATTTTCACTATGTTAGATCTTTGTACAAACCTCACACCAAGACTTCTCTCACAATCTTCTAACACACTCAAGAAAGCACACCACTTTCTTTTTACAAACAATCTTGAGAGAGAATACCCCCCCCCTCTCTCTCTCTCTCCCTCTCCCTCTCATTACATATAACTTATCACTACACACTTTGGTTATTAAGTCACAAGAAACTCTTAGAATAATTTGAAGAAATATTATCTTGTTTTGAACCCAAAACTTTATCCTTAGATCTTCTCTTTTTAATATGTTACAATTCAAGCTATGACAATTCAAGTCTTCAGAATAATGTATGAAAACTTTGGACAGTGTGAAAATAATGCACAAAGTGATAATGCATGAGTACTTAATAATATGCTTGAATTGATATGAAAATTTTAAATGTTGGAAAAAGATAAATCTGAATTTTTAAAAAGTGCATATTATATACTTCATGAAACATTGTCACGAAGAGTTGCATGTTCTTTCTGAAATGATTCATGAATCATCTCAATGATCTTTGAATCTTGAAACAATGATGCAATGAAATTATTTATATTTATGAAACTATGAAACAATGCAATGATTATGAAACATTTTAATTTTGAAAAAATGCATGGTTTCACATTGGTATTCAGATACCATAATGTGGTATTCAAATAACACATCAGAAAAAGGATTAAATTTCAAAATTTAAAACCTGGTATTCGGATACTATATATTGTATTCGAATACCACCCTTTAAAAAAATTGGAATTTTTAATTTTGTTCATATGGTATTCGGATACCATATATGGTGAACTAGTAAAAATAAGTACATGGTATGCGTGCTCCCTCTACAAGTGCATGAGGCTCATAGGCCTTTGTAGGTGTATTACAATTTGGCTAGTGAGGGCTTGCTCACGGCAGCGAGAATCCCTATATAGTGGTTTTTGAGTCTGTCTAAGGAACCAACTTACATGAGGTAAGAGGCCTTTTGGTGGTTAGCGTTGTTGGACTGCATGCAGGCGGTTATGTTGATGGTGTGTTAAGCCTACTAGGAGTGTAAAACTCTTTAAATAATGATAAATGTGTATGACCTAAGAATATCCTTTTCCCCCCTTGAGGGATAATGTATTTATATGAGTCTCTGCCGCCTAGAGTTTTTAACTCATGGACGTGGTTTTAACCAATCCCCTTTTTCTATGGGAGGTTATTAACCGCTACTCTTCTCAGAGTCAGCGAGGACTTTCCCTTGCTTGATTCCCATGTTGATGGGACCTCTTGGGTGTCTCCCTTGGATTTCGTCTAGGCAGCCCAATTATTGGGCGAGAGCGCCCTGATCTTGTGCTTTAACCAATATAACACGACATATGGTATTCGAATACCATCCTTTAAAAACTAAGAAATATATATTTTTCATCTAGTATTTGGATATCATATTTGAATAACACTTTCTCGGCCTACTTAAAAATGATTTTTTAAAGATAGTATGATGCATACATATGAATGATGATATAAGAAAGGTGCAGATGAAGTGAAACATGAATTTTCTTAGCATTGAAATGTCTTATAGTGTAAATTGCAACGAGTATATTTTGACATGTATCAATTCACTTAATTCTTGATTATCTTCAATTGATACACATGTTATAGCTTGGTTCAAAATCTTCTTTGCGATCTTTTATCTTCCTTAAAACTACTTCTGGAGTAAGATGCATTCACAATTTCACAATCTCTCAAGGAGGTGGTAAAAGAGAAAGCAATTAGATACAATTTGGATTGCTTAAACTCCCCTTCAAATGAGTAAAGATTATACTCTACTCCCCATGAGAGTATACTTCTTCCTCTTTGTCATATTTAAAAAGTTGGGAAAATATGTTAGAAATATAATATGCATGCACATTGTTCACATAGGTAAAACATATTTGGCTAAGAAATGAAAAACATTACTTTATTAATCCAAATCACATAAAGTAGGAAATTATGAGAATTGAAGTAATTCTAATAAGTGGTGTAAGACCCCAATTTTGACCCTAAGATCCCTTATGTTATCTCTTCATATGCATTAGCATTAGGATCATACCTTGGCATCCTCCTTACCCCTCTTTCATTGGGTTTGTTTTGGGAGAGATCACGAAGAACCATGTGAATGTATCATACTTGTATATTATCATTTTACTAACCAAAATACCAAAAATATGTCTTTGCATTTGTCTAACTCTTTTGTAGGTGGGGCACTTGATCACCTTCACATATTGGGTTTAAGACCCTCATTGATAAGAGCTCAACCAAGAAATGATCCACAATGCCCCTAAGCATCATATATTAGTCCCCATGATCTCTACATGTTATTTTGATCAAGCATTCTTCAAGAGTTTGGAGTTGATTGGCCTTGGAAACCCTAGTTTATCTAGGTATTTTGAGTAACTTCTTCAACAAGCTTCCTCACCAATTGATCAAATTTATCAAGGGACACTTCAAATTCCATCATTTTATGCATATATGATCTACCATGAGCCTAAAAAGTCAATAGAATTGCAAGCTAGCAAGTTGGTTGATGGTGGTTGGCCAGATGAATTCATCTGATCAAAACTGGGTCTCCCTAGACCCTATCTCCTACAATTTTCATCATATGAAAATGATTCCAAGAGCAAAGTTATTTTAAATCACATTCCAAACAATTATAATTTTAAGGCCTAAAGCTAATTTTTCTTGGAAAGTCATTTTCTATGTTGAAACATTATAGGTCATTTTGTCTAAACCCTAATTTGAAAGTCAACTTCCCAAGGCCATAACTTGCTCATTTTTTATAAGATGACATATTTATAAGTTTCATAATCAAATTCAAGATGTTTACTTCAACTTTGTTGTTTGGAGTGAAAGCTAAATCAACTTTTATGAGCATGTGATATGAGGATACATTATAGGTCATTTTGGACCAATATCATTGAACAAGTGATTTTCCTCAACTTCAAAAATGCACAAATCACTCATTCTAAATCCAAATGATGTCAAATTGGTGACCAGTTTGAAGGTCTTTGAAATAGCTACAACTTTGATGATTACAACTTTCTCATTTGGAACTCACATAAAAAGTTAAGCAAGGTGGAATAATTGAATATGTGACTTGACACTTAGAATTTTTTTCAACATGTTAAAACTTCCAAACATCCACCTCAAGCTTCACCATGATACAAGTTCCAAATGGAAAAATGTTCAACATAAGAGTTGTTCCTCTTGATCTAAGCTCTCCAAAGAGTCCTAATTCATTAAATTTGGACTAAGTTTGATGGGTCTGCACATGGTGTAAACATGCCTGTATCAGTTGGCAAGATTCAAGCTTCAAATGGTCAAATAACTTTGCCTTGCCACTCAATCTTCATGCAGACCTCATTTCAGTTGATTATGGACTTAATTGGTTTGCTCCATGGGCATGTACACGCCCATGCAAGCATGTGCATTGCATTGCCAAATTTGGACAAATTTTCAAGTGTGCAAATAACACTTCATTTTGCTATAAATAGAGACCCTATGTGCTCATTTCAAGGGACCCTGGCGCGCTAGCTTTTCCTTCACACTTGAAACCCTCACATTTGAAAGGAAAACCTGAGAATTTCATTTGAAAATTGAGTTTGAATCTCACTGTTTGGAAATTCAAAAAACCCCAGGATCCAAAGCTTTGTACCAATCCTAAGCCATTTTTTCTGCAAGCTACCTGAGCAAGATCAAACACAATTGGAAGCAAGAGAGATCCATTTCTGCACAGCATTGAAGGTATTTTTTCATATTTTTATTCTCTTCGATTCTGTCTCAATTCTCATGAATTCTCCTCGATCTTTGGTTATCTGAAGTCCTACCAATGTAGGTAAGAAGATTGAGTTGCTTTGAGGTCAAACCGAAGCAACTCCGTTTACACACCTCAAAATTCAACTCCACATATCTCTCTATATATTTGGAGTTAGTTAAAATTGAGATGATATTCTTGATCTACGCCATTTTATCTTTCAGATCATGTCCTCTTTTTTCATTTATGTTATGGTGATGAAAGAACCAGTCCGCCCAGCGTCATCGGAGAAGATGACCAGCCTTTGGCTCCGACGATGAGCTGGAAGTGTTCTGAGCCATTGGATAGATTCAAATTATTTTAATCAGGGACATTGCTTATGATGACCAAGCGTGTAGCACGCTGACTAGCGTGCACCATGGAACGAGCGTTTCTCACCACTTGATCTGCCACCTCAATTAATGAGGCAGATCAAGTGGTCCGCGTTTTTTATTTTTTTTATTTTTATTCCTTTGATTTTCATTAATTCATATTAATTTTAATATTGATCCAAAAAAATGAGAGTTTCACCAAAAAATTTAAATAAAATCCTTTCATTTTCTGAATTAAAATTATTTTTGGATCATTATAAATATATTTCATGATTTAATTGATTTTGTGAATGTTTTTAATTGTTTAAAAATACTTTTAAGTCTCCAAAAATTCCGAAATTTTTTCTCCAAGGTCCTTTGACCTTGTTTGACCTATGATAAATCTCATGGCCATTTCTTTGGTGTTTTGATAAGGTTTTAGGAAATTGACCAACCATATTTAATTTAATGTATTATTTTTAGTATTTTTTAATTGAATAAATGTCAAATAAATTGTGTAGAGCCATTTTGATTGACTTTGTAAGTTTGACTTGTGTTGTTGCGCCTTGGTCAAAGTTGATTTGACTTTGTTAGGTTAAGATCATTGGATTTAGGAGATTGATGGAATGTACATTCCATCTTCCAAAATGAATGAATGATCTTAATTTGGTTAAAGTCCTCATTTGTCCAATTTGAGTGTGATCCATTTCCCCTCCCTCTTCATCTCATTCCCCTTCTTTATGCATTCATGTCATGGACCTATGATATCTCAATATCCTAAGGCTAGTTGATTACAAAACCAACATAAGTATAGATGAAATTAGATCCCCCGTTTTGCATATTCTTTTTGTGTGTGGTATGTTTCATGAGCATAGTTCATCATACTATGTCTCTAACATGCATTAACACCAAAATTCTATTGCCCGACGTCAAATAGTTGTGACTTCTACATAAGTCCAATTACGGTTGCTTATTATAGCGCTAAATTTTGGCGCAAAAGAAATAACATTCTAGTTAGTGATATTGTAAGTCTCCCCGCTTTCATGGTATTGTGTGGAAACTTGGCCTTTTTTTTCCTTTGGAAGATGTCTTGGTTCAAGGATCCATGCTTGTGATAAGTGGGTTGAGTGTTCTCCAAAGAACGACTTAAAAAACAAAGAAAAAGCAATACTAACTTTTAACTTATTAACAACTAATATTTAATTTCAAGTCCTTTACTTTCAATGCAATTTAATTTTAAGCCTTATTCATTTTACATCATTCATATCATTCTAATTGTTTATGTTAATGTCATTTTCACTTTGTCCACTTGGACCATATTTTGTGATATATTTTGTTTGTGTATATTTTGTTTGTTTGTGTGGTCTTTGACCATTAATGTACATAATAACAACAAAAACCCTAAAAAATATCTTGTGTGGACTGTTGGTTTGATCTGCGACTATTTGACTTAGCATTTAGGCAACACTCCCTATGCAAAGGACTTGGCCAATGCCAACTTTCATGTAACCAAGTGCTTGCAATTTGAAAACTTCATCTGATACATCATTGAAGATCCATTTGAGTTCATCTGCAACATGATCAGTGTGAAGCTGTTATTTTAAACCTGTGACTTATGCATTATGAAATTAATCTGCTACATGGGTAAATTTGAAGAAGATCGTGGAGTTCCTAAGCTTGAATGTGGCTATCTTTATTTGATGCCTTGGCCTTCAAGTTGATATTTTGTGCATTGTTTGTTGCTTGATTCTAATGTCCAAGGGAATTTGGGTTTCTATATGACATTATTGTCTATTGGGTTGCAACCCATTGGTCAGATCTTTTCAACTCTCAACTTTTAAATTTATGCTTAGGATTAGTCTCTTCATCTCTTCCCCAGTTATTTAATTTCAAAAATTCTCCCTCCTTTCAAAAATTTCTTTGCTTGTGCTTGTTTTTCTAAACTTAGACCATCTTGCAAACTAGAAACTTTGGCCTTATGCCATTGCATTTTCAAACTCATTTTCTTAAATCAAACTTGTAAATATACTTAACTATACTTGACTTAAAATTTTCAAAAGCAAAAAAAAAACTAACTCATTCAAACCATTTTTTTGGCCTTTGTGCCTTTCAAACTTAAATTTTTGTTAAAAGCAATGCATCCACTTTGAAATTGATACCACGAACTATGAGGTTTTGATCCCTCATTTTTATGTTGGTACGTAGGAAAAAGTCCGAAGGTCTTGTCAAACACAAAAATATAATTAATAAATTCTTTTCTCATCCCTCCATTCTATTTGTTTGCAAACATCATTTGTATAAAAAACACATATGCACACAAGAAAGGGCTCCCTAGGAGTACCTATGACACTTTTGATGCTAACACCTTCCCTTTGTGTAACCAACCTACTTACCTGTAATCTTTGGCATTTTATTAGTTTTGATTTGAAAACTTCTTATTTTTGGGTTTTGTTCGTACTTTTCCCTTTTCCCTTGGAAATAATAAAAGCGCGGTGGTGACTCTTGTTTATTTGATGTCCATCTTATCCATAGCTTGATGATCATGAATTTCCCACTACAGAAATTAAGTGGAGACTTTGCTGGGGAGTAGTCTCTAGTGGGTTTAGCCTACTTTTGTGTGTGTATATAATTGTATATTTGATGTTTGTATATTTGTTTGTATGATATAATTTGCTGCTGTGCTTGATGATCTCTGAGTGGTGAGATAAGTTCTAACTCAAACTTGAGTGTAATTAAGATAGGAGGATAGTATAGTCATGTTCGACTAGTATGGAGTAGTCCTTAACAAGTTGGCTTGACGTCCTTAAGTAAATATTCAACTGAGAGTGTTTCACGAACGTCATAGTAAAGTTCTTCTAGGCCCAAAGAAGCTTCTTGTTCTTATTTTGCAACACCACTATTCTCTCCATGGGAGATTTTTGAATTATTTTATGATCAGTGCATTTTCATGTACATTCTTTCACTATTATGTTGCAACAATTCTAGAGTGTTTCTTGTTATTTCTAAAAATTTTGTATGTTTCCTTAAACTAGTTTATGGTTACATTTATTTTAATTTCATATGATATTTTTTGAATAAACATATATTTACACCCTCTTGCTTCGTAGGTCATAACTTTGGCTACAAGAATCAATTGACTCATTCTAATAGGCGTTAGAAAGCTGAGATGGTAAGCTAAAAGTTTCATATTGAAGCCAAAAGAAAATTCAGAGTGCATAAGACTCGAATAAATCATTTTATTTTCATACTTAAATAAAATAACTAGTTTTGGGTCAGTTTTTATGTTTTCCGACCTGATTGGGATTAGAATCCTAATTCCTTGTTTCCTTTAACTCACAGCAGTCACACTACTGTTCATTCATCCTATTTATTATTCATGAAATTTGATTTTCTTTATAATTTTCATGGATAACTAACCCCTAAGACGAATTCTGTTGATTTACGGGTTCCACCGCTTTGAGGTTAAGATAATTTCAATCTAATTTATATTCCTTTCAATTTTGTCCTTTGACTATTACATGCTTAATTAGATTTTTATAAAGTATATTGGTTTAATTCAATTGTTACACGATCCTTAACTGTAATCACGTCAGCGTAACGTTTTTCGTTATCGTGTTTGATCAAGTCGTGTTTGCTTAATTCGCGAGACCTGAAATTCATATTCTTAATTCAAAATATAGGAACTTACATCACATAAACCCAATTGTGCTTGTCAGTGAGTTTTATAATCGAGTAGGAATAGATAATCCACTTAGGGGATTGGAATTATAATAGCTAGTGATAAGTCGGAACCTAAATCAGTATGATTAGTTGTTTTAGCTTATTCATAATCAATACAAGAGTCCTTGTGATACAACATTCGAGTGTCACTTCTCTAAATACAATTTTTAATTACTCATTTTTGACCTGTGCACGCCAAATGATCAAATTGGCACTCTTTTCGGGGACTCTTGTCAAATTTTACCAATATTCGAGTCATAGGTGTTGCATTTCAGTGTTCTTTATTTTCCTTTTCACGTTTTAGCGTTAAAAGATCTTTTTTTAGGTAAATCGCCTCAAATTAGTATGATTCTTTGTCAATTCATTAGAAAAAAATAAGGAATCAAAGACCCCATAAAAGTCAGAAATTCCTTATTTTTCTATTTATTTTGATTTATTTTCCATTTTCATATTTTCAAAAAAATCCGAAAAAAACTGTGGAGTCCTATTTTGATTTTATTTAATTTGTAGTTATATTTTCATATTTTATTTTATTTTATTTTATTTTATTTTAAGCATTTTTCATTATTTTCAATTGTTTTTCTCATTAGGGGCATTGATGGTATTTTCATAATTATTGCATTGCTGACTCATGATGCATGACTACTAGTGATTTTGATTATGTGTTCTCCCATAATTTGTTTTATTCTTATTTTGAGTTTTTTTTTATAATATGGCTAAACAAAGAACTTTAAGAGCTCGTTGCACCAGATGTGAATTATAGTGCACTTTGTATTGGGTATCCTGAAGTTGTTACACCTTTTGAATTGAAATTTGGTTTAATACACTTGTTGCCAAGGTTTAGTTGTATTGTCGGTGAGGATCCGCATATGCATCTAAAATAATTCCAAGTTGTGTGTTAATACACCTTTGAGACCTGAAGGAATCACAGAGGATCATATTAAACTCAAAGCATTCCCGTTCTCACTTCAAGGAGCTACAAAAGATTGGTTGTACTATCTTGACCCAAATTCTGTCATAAGCTAGAATGAACTAAAAAGAGTTTTCCTAGAAATATTTTTCCCTACCTCATGAGATTCTTAAAGGATAAAATATATATGTGGTATTAGACAGGTTGACATGGAGTCATTGGCCGAATATTGGGGGAGATTCAAGAAGTTAGTGTCGAGTTGTGCTCAAACCAGATTTCTAAACAATTGCTAATTAATACTTTTATAAAGTGTTGTTATCTATGGAAAAAAATATCTTGGATGATGCTAGTAAAGGAGCCCTTGTTAAGACCCCAGTTGCAGTTAAGACCTTAATCATAAACATGTCACTCAACTCACAATAATTCACAACCAAAAGCAACTATGGTTCTAACAAATGAAGTGCATAAAATTCAATCTTCTTCTTCCAACAAGGCGCTAGAAACCAGAATTGATGACCTTACTTCATTGGTGAGAAAATTAGTAGTAGAAAAAACTTAATCTGAAAGATTATGTGGCATTTACACCTCTCCTGAACACCCGACATATACTTATCCTACCTTTCAAGAGGGTGTAAATTCTGATTTTACTCAAGCATACGCAACAAACATTTACAACCCTCAAAGAAACAACCAGTACCGATACAACATCACTCCTGACCTATCCACTAACAGGTACCATCCCAACTGGAGAAACCATCCAAACCTTCGATATGGGAACCCATCCACACAACAACTTAGTCAATAATAGTTGATGCTACTATTTCCATAACCATAAAACACCCCACAAGTAATCACCTATGCACCTCTCGAACCTTCACTAGAGGACCTTGTCAAGCAAATGGCTGTAAATAGTCTCCAATTTCAGCAGCGAATTGATTCTAGTATTCAAAATTTTCAGACACATATTGGATAACTTGCCACTTCAATGAATACCATGTTGCAAGCTCAAGGATGAAACCAACTACCTACCAAAATATTAGTGAATCCAAAATTCCCTTATATGAGTGATATTTCTTAGAGATCCGAAAAGAGTTTAGATCCAGCCCTAGCACAATAAAAAAATAACAAAGTTATTGAACCCATACTTGAGCCCGTATATAAACCTGATTCTGATGTTATGCTTGAAGCCTAAAAATAGAAAGAGTGTGTACCACCAATTCCTTTCCCGTAGAGAGTAACGAAAAATAAAAAGTTGGATGAGGAAGATAAGGATAAAGAGATATTAGACATAATTGGAAAGGTGGCAGTAAACATTCTGTTTCTTGACGTGATTAAGAAAAATCCAAAATATGCTAAGTTTCTTAAAGACTTACGCACTCACAAGAGAAAATTGAAGGGGAATGAGAGAGTTAATATGGGAAGAAACTTTTCTGCCTTCATTCATCCTAATGTTTCAGCTCTCACTCAGGCCATGCCCTAAAAGTGCAAGGATCCTGGAACTTTTTTTATTCCATGCACCATTGGGGATAGTAAATTAAAAAATTGCATGTTGGATTTAGGAGCTTCTATTAATGGTATGCCTACTTATTTTTATAATAATCTTGATCTTAGTCCTTTGCAGAATACAGGTTTAACCATTCAGCTGGAAAGTAAGAGCAATGCTCGCCCTACTAGAGTAGTAGAAGATGTACTTGTTCAAGTTAATGACTTGATTTTTCCTGCTGATTTTTACATTCTAGACATGGGGGGAGAAACTAAGTCAAACAGGGCACCCATCATTTTAGGCAGGCCATTCATGAAAACAGCAATATCAATAATTGATGTTGATGATGGAACAATGTCCATCGAGTTTGGTGATATCATAGTAAAATTTAACATCATTGATGCGATGAAACACCCTATGGAAGAATATTTTGTTTTTCATATTGAATTCCTTTCTGATTTTGTTGGTGATACTTATTCTGACTTGTTTTCAGATGATTTCCCATCATTGTCTGACTTTGATGATAATTACTTTTGTGATTCATGTACTAACACTAACCTTTATTTTGTTTGTGCTGAGATTGAGATTGCCTTGTTGGTTGACATTTTTCCTAGAGATGAAGTTTTAGATGAAGATATTTATGCATCTGAAGCTCTCGACATCCCAGCTGCCCCAACCAAACCGTACATTGAACAACCACCCTTTTTAGAGCCTAAACCACTTCCCGAGGATTTATATTATTCATCAAAGCTTCAATTTGAGCTTGAAGAGAAATTACTGCAGGAACATAAGAAGGGAATTAAATGGACCTTGGTTGCCACTCGTGATATTATCCCATCCATGCGTATGCATAGAATCTCACTTTAATATGGAACAAAAGTAGTGAGGCAACCCCTTAGTCCTTTGATCTTTGTTGTTATGGAAAATGAAATCACTTTCAAGTGCCCATTTGGCATTTTACTTATCGAAGAAACTTCTTTGATCCTGAAATACACGACGAAGGCACTAATAAAAATTTCAAGGTCAACAGACATTACCCAAAGCTACTCCATAAGAGCCCTGCTTTGGAAGAAGAGACTATAGAAGAGCTTTGTTTAGAAAAGGCTACTTATGCGATCACCTATCAACCTTGACTACTCGGGTGTGTTCTCTAATCTCTCTCTCTCCCTCTCCCTCTCTCTCTCTCTCTTATTTTATTATCATGTTCTTTCCTTGAGAACAATGTGTGTCTTAAGTGTGGGGGAGGGAATCATTTACTGGTGTGTTATCTTATTTTTCATTTAATTACTTATTTTTTTTTAAATGTCTACCTTTTCATTGGTTTTTGGATTGCAAGTGTTGTGTGATTAATTTCTTTGTTCTATTGACTAAAGACTTGTGGTGTGATGTGATTTATTTGTTATACATTCTTGGTATGTTAAGTAGGACTAAACTCTGAATTGTGCATCATTTGTGGTAGATTATTTACCCTGTGAGATTTTGAACCTAATAATGGATAACATTAAAAAATACATCTTTTATTTCTTGTGTGTTTCACTCATGTCGTAGAGTATCTAGAACTTAAATTGACTCTTATTGAAGCTTTTGGCTTCCTTATGCACACTGATATGATAAAGACAACTTGTTTTTTATTTATTTATTTTTTAGCCGGTTAGCTAAAACGTCAACCTTGAATATATCATCCCTTGTTTGAAAACTCATTGAGCCTATTATCTCATTCTTTGTTTAAAAGTCATTACAAGTTGAAAAATGAAAAAAATGTTATCACTCTATTCAAAGGGTTGAAGGAGTCTTGTTTAGAGTTGTGTGGGATTGAATTATTATAGTTGCGATACTTCAAAAGTTGGCAGAAAAGAAAAAAAAATAGAAAGGAAAGAAAAAGAAAAAAATTGGAAAAATAAACTAAGGATGACAATACATATTCCTTCTGAAAAAAGAAAATAATAAAAAGAGAAAAGAGAAGATAAATAACTACAAGGTTGTTGTTTGAAAGTGAATCAAGTTTTATTTAGTTCAACTCTCGTAGTTTCTTTCAATTTTATTTTGACCCTTTGAATTTTAGCCTAGTACCCCTTAGGATCTATCTCACATTTCCCCTGGCCAAGTTACAACTCTAATATAAGTCTTTTTGATTTTTATGTGCATGTATTTAAATTTTGGATGTTAGAGTCTTTTCAAGTTTATGGTAGTGATAATTCTGATGATGTGCTTTGAGTGTAAACAATTAACCTAAACACTTGAGAGTTGAGTGAGTTTTATCATGTGAGGATCTTGCTGCTTTTGATGTACTCTTTAGTGATTTGTCTTCTTACTTCCTTTAAATGTCATTGAATTTTACTCACTAACACCATATTTTTTGAAGCTGAGAATAAGGATTTTACTTGCACCCTTGTGATTTTTTAAAGTCTTTGAATTTTCATGCTCTGTTTTATTCTTGTTTTTCTGTTTTGAATTTTAACTTTAGAATTCTGCTCGGAGTGGAAAAATTCAAGTGTGGCGGAATTTGATCATTGCATTTTCATGCACATTCTTTCAATATTATGTTGCAATAATTCTAGAGTGTCTTTTTTTATTTCTACTATTTTAATTTGTTTTCTTACCTTAGTTTATGATTACATTTATTTTAATTCCATATGATATCTTCTGAATAAACAACTATTTATATCCTCTCGCTTCGCAGGTCGTAACTTGGGCTACGATAATCGTATTAATGTGTTCTAATATGCGTTAGAAATATGAGAGGATAAAATAAAAGTTTTACGTTGAAGTAAAAAGCAAATTTAGAGTGAATTAGACTCGAATAAATCATTTTATTTTCAGACTTAAATAAAATAATTAGTTTTGGGCTAGTTTTGGACTAGTTTTTATGTTTTCCGACCCGGTTGGGATTAGAACCCTAATTCCTTGTTTCTTTTAACTTACGGGATCCATACTACTGTTCATTCATCCTATTCACTATTCACAAAATTTTCTTTGCTTTGTAATTTTCATGGAGAGCAAATCCCTAAGGCGAATTTTGCTGATTTACGAGTTTCACCGCTTTGAGGTTAAAATCGTTTCAATCTAATTTCGATTCCTTTCAATTTTATTATATGATTATTGCATGCTTAATCCTATTTTCAAAGGGTATATTGGTTGAATTCTATTTTTGTATGATCCTTAACTGTAAGCACGTTAGCGTAACTTTTTCATTATCGGGTTTGATTAAGTCGTGTTTTCTTAATTCGCGAGAGCTTAAATTTGTTTTCTTAATTAGGATAATAGGAACTTAAATCAAACAAACTTAATTGAGCTTGTCAATAAGTTTTGTAATCGAATACAATAGATAATTTGCTTAAGGTATTGTAATTATAATTGTCACTGATAAGTCGGAACCCAAATCAGTAGGATTAGTTCTTTTAGCTTATTCATAATCAATTATTTCTTATCATTTCCTTAATCGAACCTAAACCCTCATTGTTCTTCCAGTTGGTAAAATTCAACATAAGAGTCCTTTTGATACGACACTCAAGTGTCACTTCCCTAACTATAGTTTTAAATTACTCATTTTTGACCCGTGTGCGACAATTGATCATTTTCCCATCAACAATTTCATACTGCATTATCCCTAATGCTACTTCTACTTTTTTCATATCTTGTATGTATTCTTCTCCTTCAAAATTGTACACGACATATTCTAGGATCTTTGTGACCAAGTCATCATATGGTAAGAATATTCACTTTATTTTTCATCCTAACATGTATTGGATTACTACAGTTTCCCAGATTGTTTCAATCTTGTTGGCAAGCAACCACATAATGGCAACATCACACCTTTTTAGGTGACTAGAGTTTCTTTTTCTTGGAAATGGTATATGATTTGCCCCATAATGAATTAGACGAATCTCCAAGAAAATAGAGCCTACAATGAATGGAGAGAATACCATAAATTTTGGATTAATCAGAAAAGAGGAGGCAACACTCTTGTAGTTGAAGTTGTCGCTTTCTACTTGTTCATCTGGCTTGAAGTGAAGTCTGTCATAGGATAGATCCAAGATATCAGCAAAAACATCCAAAGGTAGAGATATCTTGTATTTT